>NC_064646.1:405434981-405774981 GCF_023864345.2 Schistocerca serialis cubense
TTAGAACTAAGACGAAATGACTGTTTTACTAAAATATGACTTTATATTCACTAATTAACGTTTACATTTGATAATAAATGAAGCATTTAAAAGAAAATAAAAAAATACTACTAAAGAGATTCGAACCAGTGACCTCGAAAATACATGAGAAATGCGCTACCTATTCAGCTACAAGCAACTCTTTTCGCTACGATAGTAGGAACGTTTGTTCATATCAGCTTTCGAATATCTTCAAAATCTTTTTTTTCTTTTTTTTAATCGTTCTGCTTTGGGAAATTGATTCTGGACACTGGCATTCAAATCATGTAAGTAGATAATCGATGAAGGCCAGCCCACAAGGTCTGATTTAGTATTATAAAATGAAACACATGAAGCTCAATAAAACCATTTATCAAATCGCAGGGTTTTAAAAATCATGGTTTGGTGCAGAAGCTGTACGTCACTTTGCTCAAAACACCAGTTCCATCACCGAGTGAGACGACATAGTGGTTAGCACACAGGACATTCGGGATGACGACGCTTCAAACCCGCAACCGGTCGTCTACATTCAGGTTTTTCTGTGATTTACCTAAATCACTTCAGGCGATGGTTCCTTTGAAAGGACGCGGCTGACTTCCTTCCCCTCCTATCCGAATCCGATGAGACCGAAGGCCTCACTATTTGGTCCCCTACCCCAAATCAACCACCTTACCAGTTTCGTTGAAACAACAGACCATATTCACATAGTAAGAACAAGACAACTATTGTAGAATATGTATCGAATCATCATCAGTTGTATGCAGATCAGTGTTATACAGAAACTACATAACGTTAAACTACACAGGATTAATCATGATCGGACGCATATCCTGTAAGCAAGCCTTTTTTTATATATGAAGATGGTCTTCTGTTTGAAAGAGACTGAAAAAAAGTTTTAAAGAAGTGATAATACAGCTGCTGCCAGATGACGATACTTCAAAAAATTTGAAAGCTGTTCATGATCAGCTCCTAAAATAATTTGTTTCAATGCTAAATTATTTTTATGTTATTTCTGTGAATTTGTTATACGTTAATTGTATTTAAATTTTTAGCGAGTTTCGACTCTTTACATAATGACGTAACATTAATAAAATACTGGCGAAAACTGCAACAGCAGATGAATTTACATTGTGCTTGATATCAAAAAAGGAATTCTATGAAATGTTTTGAAAGATCTGAACCACAATAAAGAAGAAAAGGCCGCCTTTCTATGGACACATTAAAGGAATGAACAAGAAAGCGTTGTAAATAGGATACTGTTGTACCAAGAGAACGGAAAGGCAGAAGTCGCATGTGTGAGAGAAGTAAGTTATCACGTAAGTTATATGGTTGTGTGGGACCAGTGAAGAGGATATAGGAAAAAGTTCAGCCCAAAAAAGTAGTACTGGTGGATCTATTTGACAGGAAGGCAAAAACAGTACGAAGATTATTATTGGGGCAAAAACGAGAAAGTGTGAGTCAAAAAATGAAGGTATACTGGCGACAGAGAAAAGAAATGAAGACGTAAAGGAAATTACGCAATCGTATCCCACAGTTCGTTGAAACTATCAAACAAATAAATAAGAAACATGTATGTAGAACATTCCACAATCATCCAAATGGCTGCCCGTATTAATCGGCCATGGGGTACATTAACCAACTCAAATGCATGCGTACATATAGAAGAGCCACTGTGCAAACAACGCTTGTTGAATAATGAGCAGCCGCCCGGGATGGCTGAGCGGTTCTAGGCGCTACAGTCTGGAACCGCGCGACCGCTACGGTCGCAGGGTCGAATCCTGCCTCGGGCATGGATGTGTGTGATGTCCTTGGGTTAGTTAGGTTTGAGTATTTCTAAGTTCTAGGGGACTGATGACCTCATAGTGCTCAGAGCCATTTGAACTCTTTTTTTTTTATTTTTAATAATGAGATTCTAACTCCACAATTTCACCGTACAACCGTCGCCTGTTGAATACTGAGCTTCTAACTCCACGATTTCACCACAAAGACATGTCAATAATTCACACAGCTCTACCGTTTTAGAAGCGCTGCCTCCTTCACCAGAAAGCCAGCTCGACATGTTGTTTGGAAGGGGGTGAGGTGTGTTACTGTCTTATGAATGTTATAAGAACATGATTTGCTACTTCAGTAACGTTTGATAGCAATAATTACTTCAGCACGGCGAATTTTGTCAGCATGCTGTCATAATCAGGTGCACATCTGTTAATTATATACTTTTTTATGACTATATTCGTCACAGGTACAATATTTTTGTTATTGTGTGCTTCAGGGGGCTAGATGGCGAAATTACCATCCAACAATTTTCTCTTACATGGTTCATATTGACTGAAATAACTTATTACTTGTGTACAGCGTGAACCGACATTCCAGTTTCTGGTGCATAAATAACTAAACCAGAATAAGTGATATTTTTATTTAGTGTTATACAAACCAGAAATATAATAGATTATTTCAGTCAAAATATTGGTTGGTTGGTTTGGGGGATTAAAGGGACGAGACTGCTACGGTCATCGGTCCCAGTCAAAATATTCCATGCTTAAGAAAAAAATTATTGAATCGTAACCGATTGTTAACTTCTCGGTAGACCATTACCGCTTAACATCAGTCACACACACTAAAAATGCCATCTTGTCTGTGTGGTATATAATCGCACAAATAGCGTTTAATTAATAGCTGCCCACCTGATGATGTCATCACGTTGCTGAAACACGTCGTGCCACAAATTTTACTATGAAACAGCGGCTAAGTGTGTTGTTTACTAAAAGATGTCTATTTCCTAGAATATTCAGGAGTCCACGTTCCACAGACTTTCTTCATATTGGTTACAACAGCCGTGAATTTCTTATTGCTTGGTCATCGCCCCTGCCACACCAGTTTGAATAAAACTTTGCCCATTATGTGTTAAACTGCCGAAATGCGGACAGTAAATTTAAGATAATTAATGACCCTCGTGTTATTTTTATCTCTTTCCGTCTGTAGGTGAGATGACATCTAATTGGAGTATACAGTTGTCATACATTAGGCCACTTTTACAGTCCAGAATTAGTGACCGTACGCCTCTAAATTGGAAGCAGTGCGTTGGTCCAGCTACACAAATACCTCGTTTTGCACTGAAAGTTGAACAGCCGCTTTGCGTTCGGACGCCTGAGTTGATAGTGGCGAATTGCTGGTCGCAGTCTGCTAATTCTTTTGGGAGTCCAGTGGCGTGAGGTGTTTGTGCTGTTAAGAGTACAGCCCGACGGCCGCTAATATCACATTCCGCTTGCGATCGTGAGGCTCAGCCCTTTGAGTTACGGCAAACGAATGCGCCCGTCGCTTTGTTGTGGGTTGAGCAAAAGCGTAGTTCGCTCTCTCTCTCTCTCTCTCTCTCTTTCTTTCCCTCCCTCTCTCTCTCTCTCTCTCTCTCTCTCTCTCTCTCTCTCTCTCTCTCCTCTCTCTCTCGGCCTTTTGAAGTCAGTTTTTGTATCGCCTACAACAACCAGTCTGTTGGCTAACTTGTTTCATTGTGCCGCAGGATAAATATTCTGTCTCTAACCTTTGGATACATCGATCTTCGGCGCGTATTAATGGTTAACCTTAACCAGACGTACGCAAACATCGCAGTACCCACATCCTGTGATACCTCACTTTAGTGAAAACTAACCTTTATGTAGAGATGGCAGTAGACTTTTGAGTTGGAAGTCTGAAAACAGTGTAATGTAACACCACAGTTGAAGGTCACGTGGTGTCAGGCCCGGAGAACCTGGGGGCCCCGACAGCAACTGGAAATTGCCAGACGATGCACAACCAGTTTATCGTCGCGTCGTCGCGTTATCCAAGAACTCATGAACATCGTCTTAGAAGGGCAGTTTAGCACCATCCTGTTGAAAAATGAAATCATCGCTGTCCTCATGCTATTGTGGCATTAACTACACAACGTGCCTTTTTCGTTGGTCTGGCATCTATGTTGCTGGGGGTCACTGTAACAACAACAAAAAAGAACTTCTTGAGTTGCTATTTTCATACATGTAATCATGTAATACTTTACCGCAAAAAACTGTCTGGATCATTTTGAATAACTCTGTACATGTCGTCGTCAAATATACTGATACCTTTCCGCAATGTCAAGAGAGCAAATTGTTTCAGTGTCTACAAACATGTCCAAACAATAGTAGTTGGTGAGAATCGGCTGCCAACATTTTCCTTACGTGTGATGTTTTTACATTGCAATAGAACATGTGTCGGCTGACTCTTTTCGTCGTAGTTTTTTTTTCTTCTGTTTGATCAGTTTTCTGCTGGTCTGATGCGTCTACCTCTGTTCAGGATGCGATTGATACCATCCAGTATTACTTCGTCATATCTGATGTACTGTAATCTACAGTACATAATTTTTTTTTAAATTACAAACCTCGCAGTTAACTTTTTTGCTTACGTTTGCATAATATTTTCCGTCACTGATAAAAAACAGGAGCACAGGTTCAATTTGTCGTAAATCTGAAATTGTAATAATAATTAATTTAGTAATTTTCGTTACTTAACTTATTGTTTCCATTCTATGTATGTAGACGTCTTTGTTGGCTCAACAAGTAGACACATTCTTCTGCTTACAGGACTATATTCAGTATTTTGGTCATAAGATGTACCCCCAAATAATTTGTTGGAGGCACATGGAGCATTTAATTTTCATTATTCTAACCCAGCACAATTTTAATATTCAGTAATGTCTGAAACAGTGATTACGATGTTGCACATACAGTACAGCAACTTTCTACCAGCCACATACGGCAGCACCCTCTCTAACAACTAACTAAAAAGAAACAAATATTATATACATATTAGACTAATTCTTTTACATAACAAATAATTGTTGTTGTTGTTGCTGTTGTCTTCAGTCCTGAGACTGGTTTGATGCAGCTCTCCATTCTACTCGATCCTGTGCAAGCTTCTTCATCTCCCAGTACTTACTGCAACCTACATCCTTCTGAATCTGCTTAGTGTATTCATCTCTTGCTCTCCTTCTACGATTTTTACCATCCACGCTGCCCTCCAATGCTAAATTTGTGATCCCTTGATGCCGCAGAACATGTCCTACCAACCGGTCCCTTCTTGTTGTCAGGTTGTGGCACAAACTCCTCTTCTCTCCAATTCTATTCAATACCTCCTCATTAGTTATGAGATCTACCCATCTAATCTTCAGCATTCTATAATTACTAGTTGATAATTTTCTCTTTGAAGTTTATTTCGAAGTTTATAAATAACAATTTTAATCACATAATTTCTAATTAAACTGATACTGAATAATTAAAATTCGAGATAAACACAATATATAAAAAGTAATTAACTTCTTAGAAAAATAACAAAATCAATATCATTCATGCCACATTCATAATCGAACACACGCTTTGGATATAAATGCGCGAAACCACGTCATTAATATCGTTAAAACTATACGAAATGTAGGATTACAGTTTCAGCTTTATAGAATCGTGTCGTGAATTTCACACACATATCGAGTACTCCAGTATGTGACGAAAGAAGGGCGGTTTACCAGTTCTACTATATTCGGAATCTGCGTCGCTGCTACCGTGAATATTGTCTGATGATGACCTATTGACTGAAAGCGTTAACAACATGAACATTAAATAAACGCAGTTGAGGCTCTTTTTATAATAAAGACATAGTAATCGATGTAATTACATTGAAATTATGTCTAAATTTATAAAAAAATATCTGGGTATCCTTAGATCATATTGTGACCTATTTCGCCCAGTTAAGACCGGTTGCAGCAATAATCCTTTTTAGTTTTCAATCTGAAGTAGGTGTAATTGTGTTAAAACCGATAATAAGTTACATAAAACGTTATATAAACATTTTTCTTCGTGAAGTATTAAAATCTTCTAGAAATTCCAACTTTTGGCTTGCCGGGAGCGATGCACTTGAGATAAGTACCAGAACTGCCACGTTATGTTGGTGCAAAGTCGTAAATAAAAAATTAAAGAAGTAGTTTAGTGACTGATTACGTTGTGTTTTATTGAAGATACTTTGCAGTTTGGCGTACCAATCCGATAGGTTTTTAATGTCAATATATTGTTTTGCTACGCCAGTAAATAGTCGCTAGCGCGTTCCGTTCACCTACTGATAGCATTTCAACAGCGAGCAAAGAAATCTGCGACCGGCACCTGTCGAAAACAGCTTGTGAAAATGCGGGGTCGCTAGAATCACTAACTGCCAATATTCTCTCCCCATGTGCTGTCGGGTCTTGGCTAAACTGGGAACTTGTCTCATAACTTTCCTGACGTGTCAAAGGCCTGGACATCGCATTTCATTCCCCATTGACAGAAGTGTTTAGACCCCGGTTTTTCACAATCGTGATTCACGTGATTACAGCTACCATTAGAAATAAATCACAGATAGTGGCCTTAAGACACCACTCACGTGAGAGTCATATTCAGGAACACATGATCCCGTTATAACGTTCTTAAAAGTATTAGGCAATTAGACATAGTGAAAAATATGCAAGCAGCAAAAATGCATTGTCAGGCATATAATACTCTCCGTTATACATGTGGTGTAACGATCGTAAATACTAGAGCCACGTAACACTCTCGCGGAATACAGTTCACTGGCTAACGGAAGTCAGATGGATTTACCTACCATAAATTGTAATAACTTCTTACATATACATCAGTGCTGAACAATGACACAGCTGTCGCTACAAAGACCTTTGAACATCCGTATGTCTACGTTCTGGCAAAAGCTGAAAACATCCTTATATCTACGTTAAAATGTTGTCATCTAATGCCCATTTGACAGAATATTATTATATCGATTGGTATATTATTTCATATACGCAACATTTTGCTATGATATGGACATACAGACGTTCATAGGTCTTTGTGCCGACAGCTGTTGATTGACATCTACATCTACATCCATACACCGCAAGCCACCTGACGGTGTGTGGCGGAGGGTACTTTGAGTACCTCTATCGGTTCTCCCTTCTATTCCAGTCTCGTATTGTTCGAGGAAAGAAAGATTGTCGGTATGCTTCTGTGTGGGCTCTAATCTCTCTGAATTTATCCTCATGGTCTCTTCGCGAGATATACGTAGGAGGGAGAAATATACTGATTGACTCCTCGGCGAAGGTATGTTCTTGAAACTTCAACAAATGCCCGTACCGAGCCACTGAGCGTCTCTCCTGCAAAGACTTCCACTGGAGTTTATCTGTCATATCCGTAACGCTTTCGCGATTGCTAAATCATCCTGTAACAAAGCGCGCTGCTCTCTGTTGGATTTTCTCTGTCTCTTCTATCAACCCTATCTGGTACGAATCCCACACTGCTGAGCAGTATTCAAGCAGTGGGCGAACAAGCGTACTGTAACCTACTTCCTTTGTTTTCGGATTACATTTCCTTAGGATTCTTCCAATGAATCTCAGTCTGGCATCTGCTTTACCGACGATTAAGTTTATATGATCATTCCATTTTAAATCACTCCTAATGCTTACTCCCAGATAATTTATGGAATTAACAGTTCCCAGTTGCTGACCTGCTATATTGTAGCTAAATGATAAGAGATCTTTCTTTCTATGTATTCGCAGCACATTACACTTGTGTACATTGAGATTTAATTGCCATTCCCTGCACTATGCGTCAATTCGTTGCAGATCCTCCTGCATTTCAGTACGATTTTCCATTGTTACAACCTCTCGATGTACTACAGCATCATCCGCAAAAGCCTCGGTGAACTTTCGATGTTATCCATAAGGTCATTTATGTATATTGTGAATAGCAACGGTCCTACGACACTCCCCTGCGGCACACCTGAAATCACTCTTACTTAGGAAGACTTCTCTCCATTGAGAATGACATGCTTCGTTCTGTTATCTAGGAACTCTTCAATCCAATCACACAATTGGTCTGATAGTCCATATTCTTTAAACGACTGTGGGTAATTGTTTCGAACGCCTTGCGGAAGTCAAGAAACACTGCATCTACCTGGGAACCCGTGTGTATGGCCCTCTGAGTCTCGTGAACAAATAGCGTGAGCTGGGTTTACACGATCGTCGTTTTCGAAACCCATGCTGATTCCACTGATGTATGGGAGACACTTTATTACAATCTTTGGTAGGTGAATGGCAGTTGACTTTCATAACGCACTGAAAAGAGTTCTATGGTAGGTTAATCATATTATTTACGGTGTATATTACGTAATATCAGACATACCCATTACATAATGTTAGTGTGTAAAATGTTACGAAATAACTATCCGTGTTATCCTTCTTTACAGATCTTGATAATGGGTCCGTGACCTCCCGGAGCAGGATGTGTCTTTTAATTTAGTAAATCGTAAATTTGAAGAAGTGATACGTTATAATCTCCGCACTAATATCGAGACACTATGGCTTCACAATAGATGAACAGGTCATTGTTCGGTAATTACACTGAAATAGGTTGCAAAGAGTTCTTAAGTTCAGCACGACCATAGAATAAATCCGTCTACCAGTACACTACTACTTGAAGACACTAGATTATGAGGCGACCGAGACAAACATCGTCATATAATGACACAACGGTAGTAGAAGGTATAGCGTAAGCTAGTTTGTAGCACGAATCACATGGTGCGTCGGTGACTTTGGTACTTACGAGCTGACATCACTACTTCAGCTAAAGTAGTTATCGTCACTAGCAAGTGATAAGATAGTTAAAATGAGCGCTCGTTGAAAGTCGTTAGCTTTCCTTGAGTTTCTGACGCATCAGCACTGAGGAACAAGTCTGCAGACATGGCGCCTGGTGTGCATGATCATGTGTTTCGGAGACTGGCTGTATCGAACGCTACAGCGTGTGTCGTTCCCACAAAAACGGCTAAAAAGTACTGTCGACCGCCCTTTCAGGATCCTATTTAAAACATCTGCCCGTTGAAAAACGGGAATCTGACCGTAGCGGCACTACTTAGGACCAACCTAAATAGGTCTTTGTAGCAAGTTCTGAAATACTTATTCTGGTAGGGAAATCACCGGCGCGATCTTGTGCGTGTTCAGGTTGGAGACCCGCTATCTTAAAATCTATGTGGAGGGCATCTACCTAACGTTATGTCCGTTTTACAATAAGTCATTTACTATTGACCCTAAACGGAAATCCGCATTTTACGGTTGTTTCTTAATCTGTTCGAAGATGTTTTCTTACAACCATAGACAGATATCCCTCATCTTCTCAATTATAGACTGTGCCTGCACATATCATCATTGGTCTCATGAACATGTGTCAAGCCAGGTGTCCATCGAAGCATTTTGTTTTTCACAACATAAGGTGCTGCTCTTTTTCTACTGTAGCGAACGAACTTTACAAGGGAATTGGGAGGAATTGCGAAACGGTATACTTCCGACTTAACTAGTTTCGGGACACGAGTCAATATCTGGTATTTAACCCACGCATTGCTAAAGCGTAAGTGATTTTTGGTCGCCAACATCGATTATTGAGCCAAGGTACTTCAAAACTGAAAAAAAATAAACAGAGAGTGAATGTACAACTATCTAGCCGCAGACGTGCGTTTATCGTTGAGCTTCGGGTTAGCTATATCCATGGTAACGAACACTAAGTCGGCATGTTTCGATGACTTCGTCCGCTTGGCGACTGACGGCGGCCCCTGCCGACACATCTCTGGATGAGTGTCTACCTTACTGCGGACGCATCTCATCATTCTCCCTGGCGAATGGCTACGTCATTTGGGTACATTTTTGCATCTATATCTTGCGTCCAGCGATCTTTGACAAAGACTCTACACTTTTACGAGTAACCCATAGGACGCAGTTTTTCTTACTGTAACCTACCGGGTGATCAAAAAGTCACTATAAATTTGAAAACTCAATAAACCACGGAATAATTTAGATAGAGAGGTAAAAATTGACACACATGCTTGGAATGACATGGGGTTTTATTAGAACAAAAAAAAGATTCACAAAATGTCCGACAGATGGCGCTGGACATCAAAACGTCAGTGACTGCGCATGACAATCGTGTATAAAAGGAGCTGTAATGAGAGAGAGAGAGAGAGAGAGAGAGAGAATCAGGTGCGCCAGCAGTCCCAGCATGTTGGCGTTGCCTGAAAAGGTTCTTTTAGTGAAGCTGTATTATGAGAACGGGGAATGTGCTAGTTCAGCGTTACGATCCTATCGCCATAGGAAGGGGATTCGAACAGGTAAAGGTCCGTTGACAAATGCAGCTGTGGCGAGAATGATTTCGAAGTTCGAAGCCACGGGTTGTTTAGACGATAGGCCCCGTAATGGCCGACCGAGCACAAGGCGTAATGCTGGTGAGACAGTTCAGGAGGAAATGGAGACTGTATTGGGTTCGTCTACGCACGGGGAAGTCAGCGCTCGTGCAGTCGCACCGGCATTCCATAAACTACTGTTTGGTTGGCACTTAGGCGTACCCTCCGATGCTATCCGTACAAAATCCACCGGCATCATGAACTGTTACCTGACGATTTAGTGAAGCGGAGGGCATTTGCGGTGTGGGCGTTTCAAAAGATGGCGGAAGATGACGATTGGTTGAGTAACGTGTTGTGGACCAACGAAGCTCATTTCACGCTCCGAAGGTCTGTCAACGCCCACAACTGCAGAGTTTTGGCTACCGAAAATCCTAGAACTGTCGTGGAAACTCCATTGCACGACGAGAAAGTCATGGTATGGGTTGGATTTACCACATCTACCGTTATCGGCCCTTTTTTCTTCGAGGAAAGGCGTGATTCTGGTTTAGTAACGGCTACCGTGACGGGTGAGAGGTACGCCGATATGTTACAGAATCGCATCATCCCCAGCCTGGCTGATAAACACCTGCTGGAATGTACGATGTTTATGCAGAATGGAGCTCCACCCCATGTTGCTAGACGCGATCTCTTGCGCGCGTCGTTTGGTGATGATCGTGTGCTCAGCTGCCACTTTCATCATGCTTGGCCTCTCAGGTCCCCAGACCTCAGTCCGTGCGATTATTGGCTTTGGGGTTACCTGACGTCGCAAGTGTATCGTGATCCTGAACTGTCTAGGGATGCTGAAAGACAACATCCGACGCCAATGCCTCACCATAACTCCGGACATGCTTTACAGTGCTGTTCAAAACATTATTCCTCGACTACAGCTGTTGTTGAGGAATGATGGTGAACATATTGAGCATTTCCTGTAAAGAACATCATTTTTGCTTTGTCTTACTTTGTTATGCTAATTATTTCTATTCTCATCAGATGAAGCGCCATCTGTCGGACATTTTTTGAACTTTTGTATTTTTTTTTTTGTTCTAATAAAACCCCATGTCATTCCAAGCATGTATGTCAATTTGTACCTCTCTACGTTAATCCGTGATTTATTCAGTTTTCAAATTTATACTGACTTTTTGATCATCCGGTATGTCGGTGTACTTTATTCACTCGCAATTCTAGCCAATGAGTAGAATAATTGTCTGCGGGATCACAGCTACAGACTACTATTTGCAGCGAAGTAGCTGTGGTACATGAAAGCAAGTGTGGGCTGCTTGACTCTACGGCTACATCGAGCCATCCTTTTTAGACAGAGCCATGCAAAGCCCAAGTACCTAATGTAGGAGTAATCTTAAGTAAAGACAAAACTGTTTCGCAAGTATGGGAAGCTGTTAGTAAGACCAACTACACTCAGCATTAACTGTTAGCGTCGTATACGTAATTGTACGTCATTCTGATGCCGCCAGTCTTATCGTTGAGATTGTTATGTTTCAGAACTAAAGAAGTTGTCGAAATGCTGTGGAAAGAAAAATGTCAACATTATTTCGACTCCAAGCCCACACCAGTCATTTTGTTATCCCACTTTGTCACCGTTTTAACAAAGATAGAGCCGGCCGCTGTGGTCCAGTGGTTCTAGGCGCTTCAGTCTGGAATCGCGCTGGTGCTACGGTCGCAGGTTCGAATCCTGCCTCGGGCATGGATATGTGTGATGTCCTTAGGTTAGTTAGGTTTAACTAGTTCTAAGTTCTAGGGGACTAATGACCTCAGAAGTTGAGTCTCATAGTGCTCAGAGCCTTTTGAACCATTTTTGAACCCTAGTGCCTAGAGCCTTTTGAACCATTTTTTGAACAAAGATAGAAGGTAATAGAGGGACTAGAAAGTATTGTCGTTTGTGCACAATCACATTCGTTTGTCACTTATCAGCCCACTGTGTACATACCAGTCGCGCCAAACACTTTTTACATTTAGAGCGACTTGTTTACTTGTAAATAATCAAAACTTAATTTATTTTTGCAATTTATGGTGAAATGGCCAGACAAATACTAGAAGAAATACAGATCCGGCATCGCATGGTTTTCGAGTTTTTCAAGAATAGTAAGGCAACAGTTGCTATCAAAAACATTTTTGATGTTTATCCAGTTCCATTAAACGTTCTGAAATGCCGAAGATGGTTTCCTACATTAAGATCCGGCAATTTTTATGTTTTAGACTCGTGACGACAGGGAAGATCAACAACTTTAGATAATGACATGTTAAGGGCGGAACTGGAAGCAAATTTGTGTCAAACAATCGAAGAACCGTCAAATACACTTAACCGATCTTGGTCCACCATACGAGAACATTTTCCGCAGATTGGCAACGACAGACAAAGCTGAACGATACACCACGTGCAACTTACTGCTTCAGTGGCACAGCACAGGAACGTTTTTCAATCGCTGGATCACCAGAGATGAAAAATGAGTCCTCTGTGCTAGTCCAAAACGCACAAGGTAGTGGCTCTCTCGGAATGAATCGCCAATCGCCACGAAGTACAGCTAAGCCAATTTTACAGTCCAAACAGACGCTTCTGTGCCTTTAGTGCAGTATTCGCGGTGTCGTTCATTTTGAAGTGTTGAAACCTGAACGAACGGTGAATACAGACCTTTACTGTGAGGAATTTAATGGAATAAGCCAGTATTTAATTGAAAAGTACCCAGTGATTGACAACAGAAAAGGCGTTATTATGAAACCGTATAAAGCAAGACCGCACTGCGCAAGATGAACCCTGGAAAAAATTAAAGAATTAGGGTGGGAGGTTTGCTTTATCCATCAGACTTGCCCTATACTGCGCCATCGGATATCCATTTATTCCGATCGCTACGACATTTTCTAAGAGGAAAAAAATTAGAAAATGTGGACGAGTCCAAAACGCCATCTACAAATATTTTGTTCAAAAACAAATTGATTTGTATCGATCCAGCATTTAAAATTGCAAGTTAGATGGCAAAAGATTGTAGATAACGAGGGCGGTTACATTACAGAACAAAAATAAAAACTTGTTAACACTTTACCTGTTTGAATTTCACGTAAAAAAGCGACATTACTGTCCGGTCTCTCTAACATTCTTCGTAGCGATACGGAAGTTAGACAACCCCGCACTGTCCAGCAATTAATGGTGTCACTACGGCGCACGCAAGAGGCAGAGTATGCGCGCAGCGACCCGGCAGCCTTCATGGCCATATTGGCAGCCGTCGGCAGAATCGCGCATCCAGCCCAAGGAACGCGAGTTCCCCGTAAGCTGCTTAGTAGCAAGTTCTTCCCGGTAAGGAGATTGCTCCGGCACTCCGCCTCGAAAACAAACTCCTTACTCACGTCTCAAATACCTCTTAATTTACTTCCTGGAGCTAAGTGTTTGTGAGAAAGATACAGCTTCATAAACACAAGCACCTTTTTACTAATTAACGCTAGCATAGAGTTACTACGTAATCTTTGTAACCTATAAAGGTCTTTACATCTTCAACCACATTACTCTGCAATTCATTATTAAGTGCCAGGCAGAGTGTTCTTCGAACCACCTTCGAGGTATTTCCCTTCCGTTACACTCCCGACCAGAGCGCGGCAAAAATGAGCACTTCACTCCTTCCGTCAGAGCTCTGATTTCTCGTAATTTATTACAATGGTTGTTTCTTCCTTTGCAGGCAAGCGCCGACAAAATATTTTCGCACTGCGAGGAAAAAGTTGGTGACCCAACTTAGGTCAAAAGATCCTGCCGCAGCGAAAAACGCCGTTGTTTTAATAATTGTCACCCCAACTCAAATGTCATGTCCAGGACAATCTCACAGCTATTTCATCAAAATACAGGAAGAGCTTCTCCTTTGAACATTTTCATGTTTTCCGTCAATACCACCTGATGCGGAATCCACACTGCACAGCAATACTTCAAAAATAACTGTAGTCTATTAAAATTACCTGATGCATCTTCTAAGGGTTCTGCCAGTAAAAGGCAGTCTCTGGTTGGCCTTTCCCACAACACTGTCTACACTAAAGCGCCAAAGTTACTGGTACAGGCATGCATATTTAAACACAGAGATATGTAAACAGGCAGAATACGGCGCTGCGATCGGCAACGCCTGTATATGACAACAAGTGTCTGGCACAGTTGTTAGACCGGTTACTGCTGCTACAAGGCAGGTTATCAAGATTTAAGTGGTTTTGAACTTGGTGTTATAGCTGGCGCACAAACGATGGGACACATCATATCCGAGGTAGCGATGATATGGGGATTTTCCCGTATGACCGTTTCACGAGCGAACCGTGAGTCCGGTAAAGTATAAAATCTCCCACATCGATACGGCCGGAAAAAGATCCTGCAAGAACGAGACCAACGACGACTGAAGAGAATCGTTCAACGTGACACAAGTGCTACCATTCCGCAAATTGCTGCAGATTTCAATGCTGGACCATTAACAAGTGTCATCGTGTGAACCATTCAACGAAACATCATCGATATTGGCTTTCGGAGCCGAAGGCCCACTCGTGTACCCTTGATGACTGTAAGACACAAAGCTTTACGCCTCTCTTGGGCTCGTCAGCACTGACATTGATGACTGGAAACATGTTGCCTGGTCGGACGAGTCTCGTTTCAAGTTGTATCGGGTGGATGGACGTGTTCGGGCGTGGAGACAGCCTCATGAATCATGTTAGCAGGGGACTGTTAAAGCTGGTGAAGGCTCTGTAATGGTGTAGGGTGTGCAGTTGGAGTGATAAGGGATCACTGATACCTTGTACGACTCTGACAGGTGACAGGTACGTAAGCATCCTGTCTGATCATCTGCATCCATTCATGTCCATTTTGCTTTCCGACGGGCTTGTGTAATTTCAGCAGGACAATGCGACATCCCACATGTCCAGAATTGCTACAGAGTACCTCTAGGCAAGTACCCTAAGCAACTACGACTCACGACCCGTCTGTCCCGCAAACAGTTTTAATAACCCAGGAAGTTTCACGTTTAAGGTTTTCTTCGACTTATTCCACATCCATGAAGACGACTCCACTCGGGATCTCTTGAAGGCACACCAGCATATTTGTTTTTCTTTGTAAGTATTTACTGTGTGTTCTTTTTTTATTTTTTTCATTTTTTCTATGTTCTACACCCTGTAGGATCTCCTCCGTATGGCACTGTTGGAACACAAGTTATGTCTCACCCTATCTCAGGACTCTAGCCCTTCCATATCGGAATGAAACTAAAAAGTGTCCTGTGTTAATCATAGCATGCAATATTCTAGAATTTCTTCCGATTTTCGAGGCAGTTTTCATGTTACTTTATTCTCCGAAAGTTAACTCAGGAACTTGGAAACTGGTATACCGTATTTACACGAATCTAATGTGATTTTTCTTTTTTTTCCAAATTGGGATGCGCGTAGTATTCGATGCCGTCTTATATTCTAGTACAAACTTTATCGGCATCTACATTGAAATTTAAGTATAATTCCTTCCGTCACAATGCATTGTTGAAATTCTCAACTTCTTTACATTATCGCTGGTCTATTACTGCGTAGTGTGTTTGAGTTTGGTACTCACTAAAGCTGGTGGTCTCGCGGTAGCGTTCTCGCTTACCGAGCTCGGGGTCCCGGATTCTATTCCCGGCGGGGTCAGGTATTTTCATCTGTATCGAGACGACTGGGTGTTGTTGTCCTCTTCATCATTATCATTCACCCCCATTACGGTCGGAGGAAGGCAATGGCAAACCACCTCCTCTTGGACCTTGCCTAGTATGACGGTACTGGTCTCCCGTATCGTCCCCTACGTTCTGTCAAGAAGTATGGGATCTCATCATCATCATCATCATCATCATCATCATCATCATCGTCATCATCACTCACTAAATGAAAGGCAAGCAGAGAATAGCGTCGTATAATGCTACTTTCAAGCGTAAAGTAGTTCTTTATGTTGCAAAATATGGTAAGATGAGTGCGGGACGAGAGTTCAATATAACCGAGAGCAACTTTCGCTTATGGAATAAACAACAATTGGCATTATTTGCAATTACCGCTCCTAGAAAGAAATTCGCTGGTCCTTGCAAGGGACGACATCATGACGTTGAATTAAAAGTTTTGGAATTTGTCCGTGAAAGTAGGAAGAATATGTGACTAGTGATACCATACGAAGCAAAGCAAACGAGATGGCTGCAGTCCTTAACCTACCGAAGTAAGAGTATAAGGCTATCCATGGATGGGTTGATCGCTTCATGAGAAGAACGGGCTTATCCCTATGACTCCATACAACAGTGTGACAAAAGCTTCCACAGAATTTTGAGACAAAACTTAAAGAATTTCAGTGGTATCTCATAACACTTCGGAAAGAGAAGAATTTTTCGATGGGCTAAATAGGCAACGCCGATGAGACGCCAACGCCAGTTTCTTTTGATGCGCCACGTAATTACACGGTTGATGAGAATGGAACAAAAGCAGTTAATATCAGAACATCAGGATGTAAAAAGCAGACCACACTTGTAGTGCTGGCAACCGCAACAGATGGGCCCAGATTTCCGCCTTTTTTAATCTTCAAGCGGAAACCAGAAATGAAAAGCTGTTCCCCTATGACACCGTTGTTCGAAATCAGGAGAAGGGACGGACGACAAGCTTTAACGCTTGACTGGCTCCGAAACGTATGGGATCTCCGTCCTGGTGGGCTTTCCATACTATCATCAACTCTTTGCATAGTGCATTTCGTGGTTATTTCAGTGAGAACGGAAAAAAGATCCACAGACTAGCCAGTGATATTGTTATTATTCCGGGACGAATGACTTGTGAGTTACAACCCCCACACATTAGTACAAATAAAGCTTTCAACTGTTATGTTCAGGAACAGTACAAAAAATGCTTTTGCGAACCAAACCGTGAACTGACTACGACAGGAAAAATTAAACTTGTTGCACCCCTCTTATTGCCTACTGGTTTTCGGCTGCTTGGAAAAGCATGGAAACAGCAGTATCGTAGAATCATTGATGAAATGCTGTATTTAAAATACTGTGGACGGCGGGGAAGACGACATGCTCTAGAACGTCATCGTGGATGACGGGGAAAGAGGACAGGAATCTGTTTCTGACGTAGACTCCTCCAGGGATACCATTAATGACGGCATTAGTAATTAATGATCAGTAACTCCTCTAATTAACGGCATGTATGTCTGTCATGTAGGTAGTCAATTTCGGTGTTATTTTTTAGTAATGATTGTGAATATAACAATGCGTCACTTAAAATTGTTGTTTTGATAGTTCATGCAAACACGCATTGTTGTGTAAAATAAAATTTTGCCTACCAGTGATGCCGCAAAAAACACTTTTTTATGATTTTAATTTTTTAAATTAGAGTGCGCATTACATTCGATGGTTCATTAGATTCGTGTAAATACGGTATGTAAAACTATGAACATTTTTACCATAGCCCCCTTGCGGCAGTCCTTTAATTTACCAGCTACACTTCCTTTAATTCTAGGTGACGATGCCTCTATAGCTGACTCAGTTTTACGTTTTATCTCTGCAGATGGCTTTTATCACTCACTCTAGTGTGGGTGCTCTCGCATTATTTCTGAGGCTACACCCACTCCAGCGACTTTTAATTGTGACGTGGATACCACAGTAGTGTCTTTTATGGTAACAAGTTGTGTTGGTACCTCTATCAACGCTTTCCAACTGGAGGTTCTTCGTTTGTAGTTGAGTGGTTGACCTTTTACCTGATTCATCAACCACTGTAGTCTGTTTTACTCTAGTCAACTATTTGCTCTGCTCCTTTTAAGTGTCCTCTATTTTGTGTTATTGAGGTATTCATTTTAGCTCTGTACCCCTTGGTGTTCCTTCCCTCTGGGTGCCGGGGTTACGCTTTTACTGTATAGGCCCTTTACAAGTATGTTTGGAAAAGGGGACTGATGACTTCGATGTTTAGCCCCCATCAAACCCCAAAACCAACCAACTTTTTCCATAACGTTTGGAGGAGGGTTCATGACTCCCGACCTCCCCTCGCCCCTATTCCCCTCCCCTTGGCTCCACGTTTGAGTGCGTAGAGGATGCTTTACTACAGATTAGCGTTGGAGGGCAGATAATTATTCGACGCTGGGTGCACTATGCTGCGCACCCCTTCACACAAGGCGCAAGTCCGGATTTACGCCCACGCGGCAATAATGTATCGCGCCAAGCTGCGGCGGAGGCTGCACAGTAGTGAAGATTTACTCCAGCACGGCTGCAAGTAATGACGCCTGTCTGCAGGCTCCGGCTGATGAGCTGAGGGCCGCATCGCGCGCGCCGGCAAGACGCAGGAGCGCCTCATAGCGCGGAATTAACAGAGCGGCTTGCCTTGCCTTGGCTTGTCTTGCACTGCACGTCCCATCACCAGCAACGAGTCCTACAACAGTGGAAATCAGTATAAAGGCACGGTTCCTACGAAAGTAATATACAATGTCTGCAGCATACACGTGTCGTATTTTGTATGAAAGAAGTCGATACAGGGTGGCGCACGAAATGTGTTACCATTTCGTTTTTGAATATAAACTTTGTCAGTACAATCTGAAAGAAACATATACTGCAATGAAGAGTCGTCCATGGAGATTTGTTCTAACTCAGCACATGCTCAATATGTCCACCATTTCGTTTCCTAACTTCCTTCAAATGAACACTGAAGTTAGTGGTTACCCTATAGCACATGTCTTCCGTAATTTCACTGCAAGCTTAATGAATAAGTCTTCTGAGCTCCATTAAATCACGTGGACGTTTCGGGAAAAAATTTTCCTTTAGGTACTCCCAAAGAAAAAAGTCACATGGATTGAGGTCTGGACTATTGGGGAGCCAATTTTGTCCGTCATTGAAGCGACCTAGAAACCTGAGTGAAATGATCCGCATGTCGAAATGCTCGTGTAAAAACTCCACCACAGTGTTTGCAGTATGTGGTCTTGCTCCATCTGCGTGTTGAAGGGCAAGGCAGTAGCAAGAAGCTGTGGAATGAAGTTATTGCGAAGCATGCTCAAATAACGCTCGCTGTTCACAGTTTCTTCAAAGAAAAAGGGTCCAATAAGTCCGTGACTGGAAATTGCTGCCCACGCTGTAATCCTCGGAGCGTTGTCGTTCATGAAACTCTTGTGGGTTTCAGTCGCCCAAAAGCGTACATTTTGTTTGTTAAATGAAAATGCGCCTCGTCTGAAAACCAAACGTTGTTGAGAGTTTCTTCCCTATCCTCCGCCCACTGAGCAAACAGTAGTCTCTGCTGCTTGTGTTCTTCAGTGAGCTTCTGTGCACATGTCATCTTGTATGGGTACATACGGAGGTCGCTTTTAAGAATGCGTTGAACGGAGCGTCTGGATATTCCCAGTTGCTGGATATTCCCGGGACTTCTCTGTACAGTAACTCGTACCGCTTCGATAGCCTCCGGCCAACAAACAGGCTTAGCCCGAGGTCCCTTCGCTTTCAATACTGTTCCTTATCGTACAGCCTGTGGATGGTCTTCTTGCAAGGGACCCATCGTGTGTTAAACTGTTGTCGATAACGCCTCTGAGTCACAACAAGGCTCTTCGTTTCATGAAAAAGTAACACAATTGCCGATCGTTGCTGTGTCGTCAGTCTTCCAATGTCAGCCATTGCTGCTTACTAGTCTCCTAGCGGCAGTATCGTGAATTACACGTCATTTCGTAACTTATTTGTTTTTCCAAGCTCTGCTGGTACTGCTATAGAGATCCCAGCGGGATATCTAATGTGCATCGTAAATTCTGAAAGAAAAAATTGGTAACACATTTCGTGCGCCACATACAGACGTAAACAGTCATGACGGAATTACACACGAGTATCAAAATAAAGCGTTTGCATTTAGTGGACAGAAACTGGTATAAAGGCACTCACTGTCCTGTTGTGTTATTGTATTTTAGCTACTTTGTATCACCCCCGTTCTTCCTAATTACCTCAAAAATGCTCTTCGGCATTGATTTTGTTAGTGTTTGTAGTCTTGCAATGAAACTTACGCCCACTCTTCTCGTATTGCTCTTTTCGGCTCATAGACGACCTCATCCATTCAGATAAAAGCGCCTTGCAAGTCTTGCCCAAAAGGTTTTCCACCGGGTTTAAATCCAGGCTACGTGGGGACCGGAGCAAGACATCAGTATCTTCAAAACAGTTTTTGATTGTAGCAGAAATGTGTGCAAATGCATTATCTTGTTGAAATATTAGACTTTCGTTACCTAGGTCCTCATACATTCTAATCAGTTCTTTCTCTACCATCTCAGTGTACACGCTAGATTTCATTCTAGTGTTCAGCCAAGCAATGCGTGATTTATTTTTAGCGCCGAAGGCTGCCCAAATCATTATACTTACAGCACCAAAATTTCTTTTCATTCTTACCTGCTGCTCTATTGCCAGGTCATGCCAGTAATGCTGAAATCCATCCGGACGGCCTAAATTAAATTTCTTCTCACCACTGAAGATCACTTTATCCCATTCTTAAGTCCATGTATGTTTTTCAGCAAACTCCAATCTAGACTGTTTATGAGACTGTAAGAATTCACTTTCTTGAAATATTTATTCATGCCAAGAACCGCTTTTCGAACCTTTTCAGGCTCATATACAGATGGTGCACAGGAGGTCACATAGGTATTTCCAGCATAATGCTGGGTGATGGCTCTGTGACAAGAAGATGGGACATGTTTTAATGCCGGCCGTTGTGGCCGAACGATTCTAGACGCTTCAGTCTGGAACCTCGCGACCGCTATGGTCGCAGGTTTGCATCCTGCCTCGGGCATAGATGTTTGTGATGTCCTTAGGCTAGTTAGGTTTTCGTAGTTCTAAGTTCTAGGGGACTGGTGACCTCAGATGTTAAGTCCCATAGTGCTCAGAGCCATTTGAGTCATGCTTTAATGTCTCACCATGAGTACTGTTTATCTGTCGATTTGGATGCAAAATTTCGTTTTTTAAATACTACGATAGTATGGGCGGCTTCTGTTGTTAATATCCGTCTGTCTCATTCCATTGTAGTGGCCAGTTTGAGTGTCAGAGCAGGTTTCTGCTGTTGTTTCTAGAATGCAAGGTGTTTTCAACTGGCAAAATTGGCAGTTACTTACAACTGTAAATCATCAACAAGTTGAGAAGATTAACGGTTTGTGGCCCTTGCTTTGCACAAAAGTAACCGTTTCTACGCCTCAGATAATTCTCTTCTTTGCCCATATCGTGCGCCGAATGTAACGCAATTGTAAATCACTGCACTTGAACGGCGATTTGACGATTAGAGAGGTCCATTTACTTCTATGCACCGATTTTTGCTTTTTCATCATATGTTAACTGTTTACCGCGTTGCTATGTCACAGTAGTGGTTTATGAACACGATAAGTACTGTCACTAATGGTGACTGCTTCCACTCTGCAGGAAAGGCACGTACGCATACACTAACACCACACAGAGCCGACTGCCTTTATACAGAATTCCACCCTCTACCACCTGAATCGTTGATGTCTTGTTACATACTGTACTACTGATATCAAATGCGATACCATTTGACTGCATTTATCGGTTTACTGGATGTAATACTATTGCATATATATATTGTGCCCAACTATTCCAACCGACAACGGTAATATTTTTACAAATACCCATGCCTTTATACTGATTTCCGCTACTGTACGGCTCCTCGCTGCCGCTCCAGGCTCACGTTATCAGGGGTCTCCGTCTAATGCTTCATTCTCTGATCTTTTTATCTTTTACATCAGTGGATGGTCCTGTATGGGGTCGTACGCTCGTCACTCTTCTCTACACATCGTTTTTGTAGGCTTTCGGAAGCGGAGCTGCTTTTCCTGTTGGTGGCTCGAAAATTCTCCATACGTTCTACACCCGAATCGACATCATTGCCCTGCAACCCAAATTTAAATCCGCGGCAGAGGTTTCATCGATCCACCTTCAGACTCTTTCTCTATCTTGAGAATGGAAACATGACCCAAGTAGGCTATATTCTTTTTATTATCCACACAACTGGCCAGTTTCAACATTGGGTCATTTTCAAGCACGTACTTAAAGCTTCGCGCACATATCGCATTCAAATATATCGCTGGTAAGTGATATGAAGCGTAAAGCTTAAATAGTATGTGCTTTAAAACGACCCACGACTGAAATTGGCCAATAGCACGGATAATAAAAAAATACAGCCTTCATTCTCAAAACACATTAAGGCTGTTCCCCCACAAAAAAAGTCTCCATCGTTACATTCCCGAAGAGCGCGTGGGAAATACGAACGCCTAAACATTTCTGTGAGAGTTCTCATATACTATTACGACGCGCTTTTTACCCTATGTAGGTGGGCGTCAACAAACAGCTTTTAGCATTCAGAGGAGAAAGATGGTGACTGGAATTTCTTGAAAAGATCTCGCCACAACAACAAACTCCTTTGTTTTCAAATGGTTCAAATGGCTCTGAGCACCATGTGACTTAAACATCTGAGGTCATCAGTCACCTAGAACTACTTAAACCTAACCAACCTAAGGACATCACACACATCCATGCCCGAGGCAGGATTCGAACCTGCGAATGTAGCAGTAGCGCGGTCCCCGACTTAAGCGCCTAGAATCGCTCGGTCACTGCGGCCGGCACTCCTTTGTTTTAGTGATTGCCAAACCAACATGTGTATCATGCTCATCACACTTTCTCCACTGTCCCACGATAAAAAAAGAAAGAAACTAGCTGCGCTGTTCCGTCAAACCGATCGGCTAATGATTCCACACTGCACAGCAATACTCTAGTAGAGGACGGACAACCATAGTGTAGCCAGTCTCTTACTGGATTTATTGCATATTCTGTTATACCAATAAAACGCAGTGCAACATTTTCTATGTGAACGTTCCAATGCAAACTTAGTAACTGTAATCTCTAGATATCATAGCTGAATTGATAGCCTTTACATTTGTGTGACTTATCACATAACCGAAATTTAAAGGCTTCCTTTTAGTGTTCATGTGGATGATCACACACGTTTCATTATTTAGAGTTGATTGCCACTTTTGCACCATGCACATATCTCGTCTAAATGACTTTGCAACTGGTTTTGATCGCCTAATGACTTTACGAGACGGTAAATGGTAGCATCATCTGCAAACAATCTAAGAGGTTTGCTCAGATTATCTCCTAAATCGTATATGTAGAGCAGGAACAGAAAAAGGCCTGTAACGCATCCTTGGGGAGCACTAGATATCGCTTCTATTATACTCCATGCCTTTTAGTCAGTCACTACGAACTGTGATTTTTCTGACAGAAAATACGACCATGTTGCAGAAATGCGAGAACACTCCACTGGCACGCGGAGGAATGGTAATTATCAGCTCGGCCGTGTTCAGGTCGTCAAAGCCTCCGCGTGACAAGAAGCAGGCCCACGAACATACCACGTAAGCGGAGCAATGTAGATACGCAACTTCTGGTAGTTTGTTTGGTTTTTTTCTGCGGGTGGGATGGGTGGGGAGCGGTGTTGGACGAGACCTACGATGAACTCCTCTCTTCTGCCAAACTCTTTATCTAGGAGCAGTGTCTACACCAAACATCCTCAATGATGTGGTTGATGTATTAAAATATCAGCCTTCCGCTAAGAGTTTTTTTCGCTCTATAGCTCCGTCAGATACCAGGGAAATTATTCCTTGGTGTCTTAATATGTGTCCTGCCATCGTCTCACTTCTTCTCGTCAATGTTTTCCACATATTTTTTTCCAAGCCCACTCTGCGGAGAACCTCTTCGTTTCTTATCGGTCTACCTAATTTTCAACATTCTTCTGTAGCACCACATCTCAAACGCTTCTATTCTCTTCTTCTCCGGTTTCCCCACAATCTGTGCTTCACTGCCACACTACGCTGTGCTCCAAATGCCGGGTGCAGTGGCCGAGTGGTTCTAAGCGCTTGAGTCTGGAACCGCGCGACCGCTACGGTCGCAGGTTCGAATCCTGCTTCGGGCATGGATGTGTGTGTGATGTACTTTGGTTAATTAGGTTTAAGTAGTTCTAAGTCCTAGGGGACTGATGACCTCAGGTGTTAAGTCCCATAGTACTCAGAGCAATTTGAACCAATTTTTGTGTTCTCCAAACGCACTTTCTCAGAAATTTCTTTATCAAATTAATTCGATGTTAGCAGACTTCCTGGGGCCTGTAAAAACCCTCTTTGCCTTCACTAATCTTCTTTTTAATCCTCCTTGCATCGTTTGTCATCAATAACTGCTTCCAAGCTAGTAGGATTCCTTCATTTCATCTTCTTCGTGGCCACTAATTTTAATGCTATTTTATTGAAGAATCTCATTACTTCCGTCTTCCTTCAGTTTACTTTCAACTCATTGCGTGCGCTCATTACATTTCTCAATCGATGCAACAGATCCTGCAATTCTTTCCTCATTTTCATCTGGAATCGCAGTGTCATCAGCGAATATCATCCTTGATATTCTTTGACTCTTGAATGCTTCTTTTATTTCCGTTGTTGTTTCTTCGACTGAACATTTGAACAATTGGGGAGAAAAGCTACAACCTATCTTATACCATTTCCAATACAAACACTTCGCTCTTGTTTTTCCATTCTTATTGTTCCTTCTTGGTTGTTACACATGTTATTTATTACTCATGTTTTTTTATAGATTAATGTATTTTACTGAGTATTTCGAACATCCTGCACAATTTTATACTCTCGAGCGCTTTTTCTAGGTCGATAATTCTTACGAACGTCTTCATCTTTCTCAAGTTTGGTGTCATTATCATGGGTAGTCAGAACTGAAGACATACAAAGAAACATATACGCCTGGAGAGGAAGGAAGTAGATGATATTCACTGACTAGTTTACACACCATAAGTTACAAGCGGTTATAAAATCACGTTGATCCATTCGTTATTTGCATAACACCGTCTGTCCATTTATTTAGATTACAATACAAAACGTACTTGTGTATAATTAGTCTCAGACTTAATGTTAAATATTCGATACATTATTCAGCATATTTGTATTTACTCACATCAAATTAACTATTGTTAATTCACTGCACGAAAGGCATCTAGTAACACTCCTGGTATAGCAAGATATTTGTTATACTACAGTAACAGAGTGTAATGCAGAAACATACAATTTCTTTAACCGAAAGTTCCTAGAGCAGTTACAAATTTCGTAGTATACATAGAAGTACGCTACCAAAAAGAAAGTTTATAATACAGAAACAGACAGGTTCATAAACTGAAAGTTTCTAGAAGCGCTAGCAACTTCCTACTGTTGAAAGAAAAAGTTACTAGAAATAAGTAGTGTACAGTACAGTAATAGACAGTTTTACAAACGGGAACTTCCTAGAACCTCCGCCAGTCTCTGCTGACCTTACCTGAGAACTCCTCGCTTTTCGTAAGAAACGACAAAGACAAAGCGAACAGAAGCTCTAAGAGTAATGATTCGCTCCCGGCCGCACTTGACAGTATTTTAATTAAACACGAGGCGCCGGAGTTTTTCGGTGGGTGTGGAGGGTTTCCGCTTCCAACAGCTGTCGGGTTAATTAAAGCCACTGCGGCTGTCGCGGTCGCTGAGTACTGAGATTTCTGCAGCCTCTCCTTTCGGAAGGTTCTTTCTCAATGTCAGACAGCACTCGCAGTCACCGCTGGCTCCGAAATCTGCGTCACTTTTTTTCACAGCTGACGCAGTGTAAAACACTTCATATTATTCACATGGAACGAACTTTAACCGTATGACTGGCCCAAATTATTCCTTACGTTATTGACTATCTATCTTGTTAGGAAGGCAGAGATCCCGGGCTTCAATTCCCTGCTGGTCCATGGAATGTTCCTGGTGCTTGACCTGACTTGTGATTTGTCTCTAGCAAAACACATTTCTCCATCGGAACCCGAAATCGCCATACATAGGAAACACGAATCATGATTTTCGTGGATGATCTCGTATCTATCATATACTTTAACACGAAATACGAAAGACATGAACTTGCTTTCTGTCAGAGCTTGTGTCGTCTCCAATTCTAGTTTTGATTCGTTTAGTACTAGCCAGAGTGATAATGTTGTCTTCAAAATCGTCGTCTTATTTTTGCCGATTGCGTAGGTAACTGATGTTTCTCATTATTCTATTACATAAAGTACAATATTTCCCGCTTGGACTACTATTAAATGTACCTATTCACAATGATCACGATTTCTGCCTATTACGCCATTTTCACGTTATAGCTTCTATAAAATGGGTCAATGCATGTTGTTCCTTTTAAGAAGTCACGGTCTTCTCGGCGGTTATGTTTAAATATTTAATGTATATAATAAGCAGGAACCTTCGTCGTTTGCGCAAAAGAACGTAGCACTTCATGTCGAAAACATGTCATATCCGTCAATAATTCCAACGTGTGACAACTTAGTGTGAAATGTCGTACCCGGTGCACACACGACGTAAATCACGTGCGACTGTAATCATAAGACTGTAAATGAGCACGTCATGAACTTGCCAGAAATCTCTGTCAGTGAAATAATTGAACTAACAAACAGCATTTTAGCATCTGCTGCAAAGGAATATCTATAAACAGAGATTAGCCTTAGAATAACACATAGTCACATTTGTTAAAAGAACTTGCGTAACAAAACCTTTGCCTTACATTAGTTCAAAGGTTGTTTCGTTTTACTGTTTGGTGTATACTTCCGCCCTCCAACTAAGAGTTTGGTACTAGCTGATAGCATCTGCAGGTGGGCGTCATCTATCCTGCTTCTTGTAGATGTCTAGTTTACCTACACCAATACTTATATAACTTTTTACTAATACCCATTTTGAGAAGGCTATCTCTGCTGCATAATTTTATATTGTAAATACTTTTAACCTTACATTTGCGATTTAAGAGTCATCAGGTTTATCCTATTAAGTAGTCATCTAAATTGTGCAGTATTTGGCGGACGTTGTGGTATGTGTTAATTTAGTTCCTCTTACGAAACTTCCTAGCAGATTGGAACTGTGTGCCGGACCGAAACTCGAACTCGGGACCTTTGCCTTTCGCGGGCAAGTGCTCTACCAACTGAGCTACCCAAGCACGTCTCACGCCCCATCCGTAGAGCACTTGCCCGCGAAAGACAAAGGTCCCGAGTTCGAGTCTCGGTCCGGCACACAGTTTTAATCTGCCAGGAAGTTTCATATCTATACATACTCCGCTGCAGAGTGAAAATCGCATTCTGGAAACATCCCCCAGGCTGTGGCTAAGCCATGTCTCCGCAATATCGTTTCTTTTAGGAGTGCTAGTTCTGCAAGGTTCGCAGGAGAGCTTTTGTGAAGTTTGGAAGGTAGGAGACGAGATACTGGCAGAAGTAAGGCTGTGAGGACGGGGCGTGAGTTGCGCTTGGGTAGCTCAGTTGATAGAACACTTGCCCGCCAAAGGGCAAAGGTCTCGAGTTCGAGTCTAAGTTCGGCACACATTTTTAATCTGCCAGGAAGTTTCATATCAGCGCACACTCCGTTGCACAGTGGAAATCTCATTCTAGTTCCTGTTACGTTTTACTCTTGCCCGTGCCGTCCTCTGGCTCTTCCTAAATTCGCGCTGCGACTGTACTTCTGTCACTGTCTAGAAAAACTACACCACTTCTAAAACTTGCATCAAGAAATGTAAGAACAACAATTTGGATGAATTAGAACTCTATTGACTTCTCAAATATACATCTTCAGAAAATTACAAGAAGTCCTACTGTTGATGTACAATATCAGTCTCAGAATGAATCTTAAAAGGACGTGTCGCTTGGCAGTGTAAAAAATTCAAGCTTCTAAGTGAATGCAATCAAACATACGGCCATTTACGTCGCATATTTTGACCCTCGCAAACTCACTCACCGAAACCCATAGGATACTTCTCGTTGACCCTGAAGCACGAAATTTGGCAAAAAGCAAGATTTCACAGCACAGCCTAAGGGAAAAAATCTGATACTTGCTAATTTGTAATTATATCACACGAAAAAAAAAATTTCTTTTTTCCTTTGTTATTCGACTTCATACTTGAAACTAAAACATTCTCGAAAGCCTCTAAATACCTGGGCCCGATATCTTGCCAGTATTAATGTTGATAACAGGCAAAAATCATCGAGATTCTCGATTTTTGAGGGGGATGAACTGTTAATATACATAACTAAGTTTGTACGGAACCCTCAGTGGGCAAGTCTTACTCGGACCTGACCAGTTTCACTTTGTTCATTTTTTATTTTATTTTTATTTTTGCGACACTGACGGGAAAAAGTGATGCGACTGTTAGATCGTTATTATAGGAGTATGTACTAAGAAACAAATTAAAACCGCGTCGTCTGGGGTATCTTGCCACGGTTCGCGGCGGCCTCCCCCCCCCCCCCCCCCACACCCCTGTCGGAGTTTCCAGTCCTCCCTCGCGCAAGGGTGTGTGTGATGTCCTTTGCGTAAATCAGTCTAAGTTAGATTAAGTAGTATGTAAGATTAGGAACCGATACCTCAGCAATTTGGTCCCATAAGAACTTACCACCACCAAATTAAACATACTTGTGACTAAAGTTTGGTTTGCCCAAATAGTCACACCAATACACAATGTTCCCCCCCTCCCTTTCCTCTGGCGCAACGCAGGCGATGTATTCTGGGATGTAGATCATCCGAAAAGTGCCGAATGGCATCCTGCGACAGACTGTTCCAAGCATCTTGCGCTTTGCATCCTTCGTTGCTATTTGGCAGTGGTTCTTGCAGACACTGGAGAACGAGGAAATTCCTGTTTCATTGTGTTCCACACGTGTTCAACAGTCCGGGTATCTTGTGATCTTCATGCCCAGGGCAATTATAGAGTACGAAAAGAACGGTGCGTCTCAGCAACCGAATATGGACGTGCGCTGTCCTACAGAAAGAGCATGGCAGCTTCTTGTGGGAAAATGGCAATAGCATGGGGACAACAGCCTGTGCAACGTAGCGGGCGTTGGTCGCATTACCCTGCAGAAAGATAAAAAATGACCGCGGGTTGCAACTGATGGATGCCCACACCATGAAGCCTGGGGTGGGACCTGTCTATCGTTGGCGTATTCACTCCGGAAAAGGAAGCCTCACCGGATCTATGCCGTACACTTGTACGTCCGTAACTCGCATGTGCTCAGAACTCACCCCCATCACTGACGACATCTCCATTTTATTATCCAGTCAACTCTTCCACGACACCAGGTTAGCCGCGCTTGACGGTATCGTGGTGTCACCGGTGCCATGGGCAGAGGCAAGAGTTATCATAGTCCTGCTGCAAGCACATGGTTCCCAATGGTCTCTGATGAAACAGCACGTGCAACATGGGCCCGGATTTTTTCCCTGGACGATGTTCTGTTGGCCATCACTGCTCACACAGTGCGTCGATCTGAACATACGTCTGTTCTAGGTGGACGTCCAGTATCTGGTATACGGGTACGTGAATATTCCAGAGAAAATACTGAAAGCGGCGACACACCGCCGATACATTACGCGCAAAAT
Source organism: Schistocerca serialis cubense (assembly GCF_023864345.2). Lineage (NCBI taxonomy): Eukaryota > Metazoa > Arthropoda > Insecta > Orthoptera > Acrididae > Schistocerca > Schistocerca serialis. The sequence goes on from NC_064646.1 coordinate 405,464,659, forward strand.
GTGCAGGAACCCGTCGATACGTTCATCCAGTTTCCACAGACAACTGCTGAAAGCATCGGCGCACCACCGATAGATTGTGCCCAAAATGTGCAGCAATCCGTCGATACCTCCATCCTGTACCCAGAGACAACTGCTGGAGGCAACGACGCACCACCGATAGATTGTGCCCAAAATGTGCAGCAATTCGTCGATACATCCATCCAGTATCCAGAGGTAACTGTTGGAGGCAACGACGTATCACCGATAGATTGTGCCCAAAATGTGCAGCAATCTGTCGATTCGTCCATCCAGTATCCAGAGACAACTGCTGGAGGCAACGACCCTTATGTTTCGGAAATGAAGCGGTAGTGCGACCTCCGCATCAGATGAGAGGAAACACAGATGCCAACGAACTATCTCACTGAAGACCGATAGGTTGTGGCCAAAATGTGCAGCAATCCGTCGATGCGTCCATCCAATGTCCAGAGACAGCTGCTGGAGGCAACGACGCACCACCAATAGATTGTGCCCAAAATGTGCAGCAATCCGTCGATATGTCCATCCAGTTTCTCGCAGGCCCTTAATACGAACCGCTTCAGAAGGTTGGAGTTTTTCAGCAAGAGTACGTACTCATCGGTGGGGCATGGTTGTTCCCTGAAATGAATGTTACAAACCCTGTTGACCTCTGAACTCAGACAGCTGCTGCGTACAGAATCACAGGGCTCACCGAAAGGCCTCCTCAGCGCTATCTGAACGCCGACGACCGCGACAAGTGGATCACTGACACTATTATTCCTCGTACGCACATATTATGCCGTGCTGCCACTGAGGGTCTTTGAGTGTGCAACATTTCTTTCCCGGCAATATTCAGTTTTTTAATAAAATGTACAGGTTTACAGAACTGTCAGCCACTCATTATCTACTCGTTTTATGTTAGGAGCACTTTTGTAACTAGCAAATGTAGGAGTAAAAATGTTGTGCACTTCTGGGAAACTGCTGTCTACGGAATTTATAGCCACGCTTTTCCTGTGTCACTCGACGCATACGCATCCCTCTCCAGCACCAACCCGAACCACACTCGCTTGTTCAGCACACCGCCCTCTCTTGCTGCCCCTCAGTTCACTAAATTTTCATAACTAGAGTATTCAATTTTCATTAGCAGCTCAAGCAGCGGTGTTTCACATCTCTGTGGCCTGTGTTGCGCGGGCACGAGTGGCTCCTGAACGAGGGCTGCGGCCGGTAGCACGTCGCGGTGAGGGCCAAAAGCGAGCATATACGTGCCGTCCTTTCTAGGGAGAGGCGTGGTAACGACCACATATTCATGCTCCCCGTCCGGGAGCCGACATTTATTATAGCAGTCGCGGCGGCTTTTTGTCGACCCGTTCGCTCAATGGCTCCTAATTAGCACCGCAGGGGTGAGATAAGCGATTTGTGTGCAATCGGCGGACTACCTGGCTCTGCCTGTGATTCGTGGTCCGTGGCGATGGTACATCCTGCCAGCCCTCTCGTGGTATCTTCCGACCTGTCATTCAGTTTTCTGCTTCATGATGTTAGCGCGTCTGCATATGGCAGAAGGAAAGTGTATAATGTATAAAGTATTCGACCAACAAATTACACTCGAATATGGATAACCACCAGCTTCGCCATAGTGACAGCAGCAGTTCATTATGGATGTTGTTAAACCAGGCATTAGGCAATGTACGTCATGGAAATCAATGATGAGTTATTATCATTGATTTGCCGTCCGTAATACAGAAATTTTGTCGCGACAAACATCATTTCTCAAGTCTTAAATGCGCTTAATAGAACTCCAGATCATGAGCATGGATTCATAATTGTTATTTTTATTATGACGTCAGTACTGGCCGTCTGGAGTGGCCGAGGGGTTCTAGGCGCTACAGTCTGGAACCGCGGGACCGCTATGGTCGCAGGTTCGAATCCTGCCTCGGGCATGGGTGTGTCTGATGTCCTTAGGTTACTTAGGTTTAAGTAGTTCTAAGTTCTAGGGGACTGATGACCTCAGAAGCTATGTCCCATAGTGCTCAGAGTCATTTGAACCGTTTGAACGTCAGTACCTTGAATATTACAAAATATGAGAAAGTAGAATGTTGCAAGATATAAATCTTGTGTACCGTGCGCAGTTCACACACACTGAAACGTCCCCTTTCAACAATTATACTTGACTGTGTTTAAACTGACACACAATATTTTTAGCGCAACGCAATCTGACTTTCAAAAATCCCTACAAAAGAATGGCCCTGAACTAACATTAACCTTTACCTTTCACAAATCGCTTACCTTACAAAAATCTTCGTTACTCGAACTACTGCAATATAGCGAGCGCCACCACTGCCAGCTAAATAAAAGATTCAAACTACGGAAGGCACTAACTACTGATAGGTATAGTTAGCAAATGAATGATTTTAATAGAGAACAAACAATGTATTTACCATAATAGTGTTGAAAAGTCATAATATACATAGCAGTTCATGACATCCAGTCTTACAAATTTCAAAACTCCGCCATCTCTCTCCCCACATCCACCACTGCTGGCGGCTCACCTCCAACTGCGCAACGCTACGCGCTGTTCGCATCCAGCTGCCCAACATTACAATGGCAGACAACAATGCAAACTAGCCACAGACAGCACACAGCACAGCCAGTGATTTTTCATACAGAGCGCTGCGTGGCTTTACCAATATGAAAACCTAAACAGCCTACTTACAACACACACACACACACACACACACACACACACACACACACACACACACAAGCGCGCGCACGCTCCCGCATCACGCGTTTATCTTCAGAGCCCCAAATGACTTTTCGTTCTGAAGCTAAATAAAAATATTTCAGGCAAATATTTAGCTGGCGGGGGGGACATTAACCAGCGTGATCGGCTTTGTTCTAACTTTTTTCGTTACGAAGATTATAAAAGCAGTCAGTATGTCTTCCGTAACCCTTTAACTGCCATGATCCCCATGTGAGTATTGGTCTTTGTAACGGGTATTTTGTACTTGTAATTATGTTGGCAGCAACTGTCACTATTTTTCATTGTTGTCTAGGTCTTTGTCAAGCTTGTGCATTGGCTGTTAGTCTGTTGCTGTTAAACGACTGAACTGCAAAGGATTATTTGTGTGAAGAAGTTTTTCATAGTTACAAGAGCTGAATATTTTCAAAACAGCATACGTTTCATTATTACATAAATAACTTCCAACACCTCTGTACTGGGATGTTTTGCTTTTAGAAGAAGTTTATTTCCAAGTCTTATTTTCTTTTAGAGTGAGGGGGTTCTGAATTTCAGTATCCACTTAGGGCTCATGGCATGTTCCATTTAAGACAATACTTTGCTTTTCTTTTCTCCCCAGGTACGAATCGCTATACAAAACTTTCGATAAGGGAAACTGAATACAAAGTAAATGACCCCAATTTCCGGGCGTCTTCTGATGATGAGGGTGAAATGGATGAAATCACTGATTCTCCATCTCCCTGTAGCTCGCGTAGACGAGCTGTCTGACTACGATGGTATGGACGAAAATATATTGGAGGATACTCTTCCAGGTGGTCTTCCAGCTACCTTCAAACTTAACACTAATGAAGAAAAAGAACGATAATCACTGCTTTGAACCAATTAATGCGTAAAAATGTTCTGAAGTATATTGCTCTTTATTGAACACCATGTTATCCCACAACTACAGCTACAGGAAGGGATATGATGACTTCGATAGAAGGTGCGTACGACACTGTATGAGTCGTAACAGGTATCTGGGAATCGAGCGCGACCTCCACTTCAGTGACAACACACATCTGAAGTGTATAGCAGCTACCGACAGGGATAAACTTTTGAAAATACTTGCTGAATAAGAGTTCTGGCAACCTAAGCATTGATGATCAAATGGTGCGGACAGCATTACGCAAAACAATGCATTCACGGGAAGCCAGTGAGAGTCGCATTCAAACAGTGAGTCATGTAATGTTCCCATCATCCACTGCCTCACTAATGGAAACGTTCTACTGCTCCAATTCATAAGGACGGTGTCAAGGCCATATCGTGTTCTATCACCTGCTGCTTCTGATCCAAGAAGGGCAGGATATCTGTCATACCCAAAATCGTCCAATGGCTCTGAGCACTATGGGACTCAACTGCTGTGGTCATAAGTCCCCTAGAACTTAGAACTACTTAAACCTAACTAACCTAAGTACATCACACACATCCATGCCCGAGGCAGGATTCGAACCTGCGACCGTAGCGGTCGTGCGGTTCCAGACTGTAGCGCCTTTAACCGCTCGGCCACTCCGGCCGGCCAAAATCGTCCACTTCATGGTGTTACAGTGGAGATAGGACTCCACGAGCCTGACACGTGATTGAAAACATGACACTGGGGAAAGAAAGAAAATGTGTAATTTGCCAGAAAAATGCAAGAGAGCAGTGCTCTGTGTGCAATGTGGTACTCTATATTGAAAGCTTTGTCGTCTGGAACAAAAAACAGAAGAAAATGTAAAATGAGAGTGGCATGTGCCATCATCCTCATTTGGGGATCGACTAAAATACTGAATTTATTTCAAGGTTATTTCATTTTTTATTTTATATTTCTTTTCCCAGTGTCTATATCTGTCAGGCAACCCATAAATAAATGTAGATATAAGAAAAATCTGGTACTTAATGGGTTAAATGGGATGTATTGTACTAAAACATACCTTCAACTGAAGAAAACTCAGTGACCGGCGTGCATTTTCCTTGTGTTTACATTAGTTTAATTTTTAATATAATTCCGATATTATGGTCACAGGCACGCTAGGTAATATCCGAGAACAAAGAACTTATAGATTACTGCCTGAAGCGAACAGCGCCCCGAGTAGGAGGGCTGTAAACTGGGTGCCTCTTATTTGTCAACATTTTTTGTGCTCCCCATCGCCTTCCTTCCAAGTTTTCGTCTCTGTATCTGCAGCCACATTAACTGAAGTCCCCGGCGGCGGTTCTGTCTGTATGTTCAGGCTTATCTCAGTGACTATTGTACGGATTTTGATGCGGTTTTCACTAACAGATAGACTGATTTATGTAGAAGCCTTAGGTACGTATAATTTACAATTATTTCGTGCAAATTGGATGAAATATGATGATAGTCTCGTGCCACTTTGAAAACGACGGCATTGTCGTCTACTAATTAATGGCAGAACTCCTTGTAATCGCGGTTGGTTGCACAGTGCTCCATACAATTAAGTGGCAGAGGTTGCTTGCTGTCACAGATAAAAATGAGTTGTATTCAGTTTCAGCCCCTACATTTGAACGAAAAAAGCGAGACATTGCATAAATGGTATTGGTTCTAAAACGAATTTTTAGAGCGAGTTGATTAAGTATTAGCGCCTTCACGCCAATTACTAATATTGTTATAACAACTTCAATAATACAGTCTACAAAGCTATTAAATACATCGCTTGCGTGACAAATATGATAGTAAACTCATATTTTCTTTTAAAAATCCTTTTTTTTCTTTATTGTTATCTCATCCCCCTCCACTCATGTGTGCATAGTTGAGTTGTCAGCCAGTACAAAATACCGCTCTTGGGCCAAGAGATTTTAAAAAATATAACGACGACGAAAAAATAATATTTTTGAATTTGGAAATTTGTGGTAAGGTCGTATGGGACCAAACTGCTGAGGTCATCGGTCCCTAAGCTTACGCATTACTTAATCTAACTTAAACAAACTTACGAGACACACGTCCAAGCCCGAGGGAGGACTCAAACCTCCGACGGGGGGGAGACACGTGGACCGTGGCAAGGCTCCCTAGACCCCGCGGCTACCCCGCGCGACTAATATTTAAAAAAAATAAAAACTTGTGACTTTAAAAACTATAAAAAAGGGTTTACATAAAACTATTAAGACTCTTTTCTGTTTTTTAACTTAAAATCAAAGATTAAAAAATAAAAGTTAAAAATATTTACGTTTAAAAAGAGATCTCAGGGAAGCTGAGATTCTTCTAAGAAAGAGCGCTGCACTATCACGTAAAATCTGAAGGACATTCATTGGGAGAAAAGGATTTCGGGAGAAGAGAACATGTTCTACACGGTTGAATGGTGTGGGAAGGTAGATATTTGGATGAATAGTGGGAAGACAGAAGGTGGGCAGGAGTTTGGTTAGTGGGCGTGGCAGTGCAATTAGAGAAAATGGATGGGGGAAGATGGAAAAGGAGAGGAGAGCCCGGACATGGAATGGGATAAATGGAGAAGTATTATAGTTGGTAGGATATCTGCGCTGATCTCGTTGTCTACGAGAGGTAGCCGGTTGAAGTTGCGTTCGGATAGGATGTGGAGTGTGTTCAGGAGTAGGTAACGTGGGATCTGTTGGTAAAGATATAGCAGTAAAAATTCTTATTCTTCGGTTAAAAGTAACTTCGCATGACTCATCGATGAACTTGTGAACACTGTTGGCGATTCCTTGAAGTTATCGATCCTACCCATCACTAATGCATTGTACTGGACACTACAAAACGCTTATACTTTTACGAGGACTGAAGGTGTTGCGATGAGGAATGCTCCCTTTACGCCAAGGAAGATTCCAAGCTCGGCCCGGAGGCTCCCAGTGGGCGTCATTTGGTATTCCGGGAGTACCAGCCGGCGTCGCCGCGGGCCGCTCATTTTTCATTCTACCGCCAGCGCTTGTTGTGGGTGGGCCCGCCGCTGTTTGGCTCGGGGCAGCCGCCTGGCCGCGATAATCTCTGATTGGATTTGGCACGCGCCGGTGCCACGTCACGTTTCGCTGGGCGGCAACCAATCAGAGCGGCGAGATTGCTTTTCAATTTGTTAGCGTGGCGGCGCCCCGGGCAGCGGGCAACCGGCGCGGTGTGTGCCTTCTCTTCTGCTTGCCCGGCCGTACCGAGGGAACCACACCAACACCTACCCTGCCGCTACCGCCGCACCTACATGAAAATTTATTCTGATGGCGCTATTCGTGTTGTCGTTTACATTAGCTGCCAAAGTGGCTTCGATGCAACTAACCACGCTAGATTATCCTACGCAAGCCTTTTCTTGTTTCCATAACTATCGCAACCAGGTGCGGACCTAATTGAGGGGGGAGGGAGGGGGGCAGAGATCTTGGGGTCACGGGGTCCCCTCTTCTTCCCCGAAAAAAAATATTTTCAGTGAAAGTGCTTTTGTTTGATACCATCACTGTGTTGACATAAAGGACCGGCAAATGAATTTTATCATTTTTTTTTTTTTGTTCGAATCAGTGCCGGGGTCTTTATCATGCGATTGTAAAAAAATTCCAGTGTAATACATACACATTGTGTCCCAGTTCCCTAAGGACTATGGCTATGAAAAATAAGTCATGGATTATATTCACAAAATCACCGTATTTGCTCAAAATATTTTCCTCCTTAAATAATACACAGCCGAAATCGTTTTAAAAGTATTTAAAAACTGCGACTCTTGTCCATTTTTGGAATTGCTTTCAGTACTGCAGTAGATATTTCTTGGATACCAGTAATTTTGTCGTAACGGCGTCCTTTCCTTCCCAAGTTCAATTTGCGGAACAGCCAAAAGTCGGTTGGGGCCAAATCCGGCGGGTGATCCAGGACTGTGATGCATTTGCTGGCGAAAACTCTCATACGATCTTCGCTCTTTATATATATATATATATATATATATATATATATATATATATATATATATATATATATATATATGGGAGCGTTGTCGTAAAGGAGCGACCATGAACTTGCCTCTTAGTGTTTGGGTCGAATTCGACGAATTCTCAGCCACAAACGATGGAGGATTGGATGTTTCCTCGCTGCTCTACCACTATTTTCCGACGAGTGTCAGACATGTACTGTTTCATTCGAGCCCAGTACACCTGCTGAAGCGATGCTAGAACTTTCACCTCCTACATGGGTGTAGCTGAAACTTCAATGGTCCCAACGCCGCAATTCGCCATACAAGTAGTCCTAACATAATTGGCGGCCGCGGTGGCCATGCGGTTCTAGGCGCTCAGTCGGGAACCGCGCGACTGCTACGGTCGCAGGTTCGAATCCTGCCACGGGCATGGATGTGTGTGTGATGTCCTTAGGTTAGTTAGGTTTAAGTAGTTCTAAGTTCTAGGGGACTTATGACCTCAGAAGTTAAGTTCCATAGTGCTCAAAGCCATTTGTATCATTTTTGAACACTTATTGCAGTAGAATTTTTCTACAGTCGGGTGATAAAGACGCAGGCGAAAACGAACGAAATCGTTGAAAATAATCACCATTTAGGAATATGTATGCAGCTGTGACAGGAAACTATATTATTAATAATAATAACGTATATCAGTTACCAAAATTCTTGACTACCTTTTCGTAAATGAAGTAGCATGAAAACTAAGGAGTTTGAAAACACCAAGGAATTCTATAAATTAGAAGCTACGATTAATTCTATAAATTAAGGGCCAGAATTCACGCACGTATACTAATCAGTTGGAGCGGGAGACCGGCCGACGTGCGTGGGCTAGCAGCCCAATGGGTAACATCATAACCAGGTATTAGTCGACCACGATATTACCGCACATGGGAGTGAGGGCGTTTAGGTCGGCTCATTGAGTTTTTATCATGATGTTCCACGGGGACCACCCAAAGGCCTTGCCGCTGTGGTAACATCATATCCCGCAAGACCACCCAAATTAAGCGCTCTCGGACTTGGCTAGCACTTGGATGGGTCACCGCGTCTGCCGAATGCTGTTGCCAAGCGAAGAGCACTCAGCCCTTGTGCGGCCAGTTGAGGATGTACTTGATTGAGAAGTAGCGGCACCGGCCACGGAAACTAACAAGGGCCAGGAGAACGGTCTGTGGACCACGCGTCCCTCCATATCCGCATCCGGTGACGACTAAGGGCTGAGGGTGACACGGCGGCCGGTCGGTACCATTGGGCCTTGAAGGTCTGTTCGGACAGTGTTTGTTTTTGTTCATTTGTTTCACGAGGACACACTGAAACAGTTCGTAGTATACGCACAACGGTCTTCAAATCGTTCAAAGTGTCGTTCTTTTCATTAGTCATCACTATGATTGTTTGCTATAGATTGCAGCGTGTTTCCGATGGAAATGGAAATGAGTGTATGCCGTCAGTGGCCGGGAGTTCCCAGTCTGGAAGTTCGGCCGCCAAGTGCAAAATGGCTCTGAGCACTATGAGAATTAACATCTTAGGTCATCAGTCCCCTAGAACTTAGAACTGCTTAAACCTAACTAACCTAAGGACATCACACACATCCATGCCCGAGGCAGGATTCGAACCTGCGACCGTAGCAGTCCCGCGGTTCCCGACTGCAGCGCCAAGTGCAGGTCTTATTGAGTGTGACGCCACATTGGGCAACCTTCGCGTCGACAATGGGGATGAAATGATGATGAGGACAGCACAACACCCAGTCCCTGAGGGTAGAAAATCTCCCTCCCCAGCCGGGAATCAAACCCGGGTCCGAGTGATTGGCAATCGAACGCGCTGACCGTTCAGCTAATGGGATGGACGTGTTTCTGATAACGATCATAGGAGGCCGAGTGCAGTAACGTCGTGATTGGGTAGTAAAGCCACACATACACAGGCCGACACTAGTTCCTGTCACCAACACAGTTCCTGGGTCCACATGTAGATCATACACACCACAGGGCATTGGCTTCTACATACCGGGATTCTGTTACTAAAAAAAGCTGAAATATGAGAGAACAAGTTCAACCGGGAGAGCAGCTACGAATTTAGTAGTGCGTGGAAGCGAGCTCTCGACGCTAAGAAAACAGATAGATGCACTGAACTGTTTACATTCCGACGAGAGCGGTCGTGTCACCAATGACACGTGGACACAATATCTGGCGGTGTGACGTATTGATGGCGTACGTCAGCTAATTACCAACCGCCTACGAACTATAAAAGGCCATCACAACGGCCGCCACTACAGTTGTTCCTGAGAAGACTATGGAAGATTTCACCGAAAACTCAAAAATTTTCCGAGATTGCAATTGCAAATAAACCGATAATGCTTCATACAGGTTTATGCGATTCCTGCCAAGCCACCCAGAATTATCTTCGGAGAAACCTAGACAAGAAAATTTTCTCACGAACACAGCGAGTGGAGTATGAAATTCAATTTGGTTGAGTTAGGGCCACGGTAAACGATCAAATTTATGTGTCAAATTTACTGTTTCCTTTCCACTGATTTTTTTATAGTATTAATTATTGTAAAAAAAATCTTTATCAGTACAATACAATACAATGAAAATTATACAAATAACCCCCCACCTAAACTAATTAGTGGACCTTAATTAATACAATAAAGAATGCAGCTTCTACTTAATTTGTGTCTGGCACTATTTCTATGGACAAGGTTAATTTAATCTACTAATATACTCTAATACTAGTCTATTCTGCAGCGTTACAGGTGTGCCAGTTGTACTACAAACCTAATCTTTGTGGCCTGCCCACCGAGCTAATCGCAGTGGGCGTGGCCCTGGCACTGGGCGTGACCAATTACTTAAAATCGCTGCAGTCTCTAATCTTGTTAGTATTGTTAGTGTATATCTACATACCCAGTATCTAATTTAAAGTGCTGTTACTGTTGATGAAAACTGATACACGTGCCTACCTCATCCTAGAGCTTGGCGGATCTCGGTCCTAACGGCGGTATTGGGCAGGTGCGCCTCAGTCTTTGTCGGTTTTTTTGTTTATTGACCATTATGGTCAATCATAATCTTACGTGATACCTCGTTTGCCAACCTATTTAGGACATGATAGGTGCCAGCACTTCGTATTAGGGAATAGGTGACTCTATTCGGTAGATGATGTCTCAAGTCATTCGCCACGATGTCATATGTTGGATAGTCGTATATGATATGTTCGGGTGTGCCGTCCTATGCGCCACAGTCACACATTGGTGTAATCCGTTTACCAAATCGACATAAGTATGTTGGATGCCCTGTAAGAAAGTGCAAGTGACCTTTACTTGGCACAAAATAACCCATCTCTAATGTTTCCTTAATATTAGGCAGCAATTGAAATACCCTTCTTCCCATTTCTTTTTTCCCATGATTCCTACCCCTTCTTCTAATACCAAACTTGTCACCTACCTGTATCCCCATGTTTTCCCTGGTCTTTTTGATCTTCCCTTGGTTATCCAGTACCATGCTGCCTGTCCCCGTATCTTAATGTCTAATGGACACAGCCCCATTAACACCAACAACGCCCCCTCAGCAGTAGTTCTATATGCCCCAACAGAGCGTAATAGCATATTCCGCTGCACCCTTCTTACAGTCATGGCAGGCATCATCCACGGGAGCCTGTGTGGCCAGACCCCACACCCGTGTCCTACTATTGACGTTAAAATACAATTGTTATAGAGTTTAATGAGACTGGGTGGCAATGGAATCTTTTATGACCTATGTTGATGAGATTGTTTAAAACTTCTAGGGCTCGTTCAGATATGGTGTCTATGTGCGACGTGTAATTCCACTATTCATCATTTATAACCCCTAGATATCTGGCCTCGCGGCCCCGAAGAACTGGTGTTCCCTCGATTCCTAGGGTTAGATTTCTAATCAGACTACCTTTCAGCAGTAGATACGTGTATTTGTGTGATGCAAACTTCATTTTCGCTTCGTGGCACCAATCAACAAGTGATTATTTCCACGGATTCGTCAGACAAGATCGTAGACTTAAAAAACAAGTTTATCTAAATAAACCCGACTTTTGAAGAATCTCTCATGCTGTTTGTTTTTGTGGCGAAGTATTTTGACACAAGTGGCACAGCCGACTTTATTGCTAATGGGAATGAGTTACCAATGCAGACAATTTTCCTTGCATTGACTTCATCACTGTGTTTAAAGAAGAAAAAGGAAACAACATGTTGGTATGCCCATAAAAATCTCTTGTAGGTAATATTACAACCATAACATCGTGATTACATCAAGTTTCTCCTAAAGGACAGTCAAACTGTATAAGAGGTTAGAATTACTTCGGCACAGTTACGCAGAAATCTACTCCAGTTTGTCAACGATTATCTGTAACTTTGGGGTACCTGGTTAATGGAGCAGGTTTTGGAGATTTAATATTCCTGTCCTGCATTGCTCTTTGTACTCTGAACGAAGTGATTATGAAAACAAGCAATAAATTAAGTACTGAAAGACAACTTTATTTTGTTGCACTCCCGCTTGTACGTTGCGTATAGCATATTGATTTTATTATTTACGTCTTGCCGTATTATACTTGAATCGGAACGGTGCAACGCCTCTACTATTTTGGTGATGGCCTGTTATAATTCGGTTTTGTCCATTTAATCCTTTGACTTCAGTTTCCACAATTGGGGAAATTCACGATAGGTGATAAACTACAATAAAAAGTCTTTTACGCAAAATTCGCGGCGAAAAATCAAAATTCGTATAGCCAGACATCTTCGAAGCAAGCAACTAGCCTTTGTTTGATAAGCGCAAGCGCAAACGGTCAAACTTGTTCATAAAATCGGTTATTACTCAAAATGTCCCTCAAGCACATCAGTCACAGTGCTTGGCCGGCCGCGGTGGCCGTGCGGTTCTGGCGCTGCAGTCTGGAACCGCGGGACTGCTACGGTCGCAGGTTCGAATCCTGCCTCGGGCATGGGTGTGTGTGCTGTGCTTAGGTTAGTTAGGTTTAAGTAGTTCTAAGTTCTAGGGGACTTATGACCTAAGATGTTGAGTCCCATAGTGCTCAGAGCCATTTGAACCATCACAGTGCTTGTTCGAGAAAACTGTCTACTGAAGCAACATATCGCCAAATAATTTGACAAACAAGAAAAATATTACTGTTTGATCGTCTACAAAGGCCTTTATAGACGTGAAGGATATACGTAACTAGCTCAATATTCGCTGCTTCGCTCGCCTAGTCTGTATAATCTAAGCAGACTGTATTTGTTATTCCGTAATAAAATTTTCATCTTCTAAACATTTCACGCTAATTTAGGCTGTAGAAGCATGGTCTTTTTCGAGTGTGCATCTAACCACACAGCAATTGTGATATCTGGAGTTCAAGTTTTTTGTTAATGATGCCTTTTGCGTTTTTGTTGTATTTCCAAAGGAATTTTCATTCTCTAATGCATATTTCTTTATGTCTAAGCAAGAAGTGAAATGCCAGTTTTCATATAGGGCCTATCTAGCTTCATAAATTTTTTTAATATAACGAAATATATTCTTAAAAATTTTCGTCCTCTATTTCACCCCCTAACGGGTTGAATTTCCGAAAACAGTGAAACACGTATTTTTAAAAATTTCTAACAAAGAAGCCAGATAGAAACTTTCCTAGATTTAGCTTTGAAAGTGTTTTAATAATGAAATGATGTGACACAACTTTCCGTCCCCTATTTCACTTACTTGCGGAGATGAATTTCCAAAAACGCTGAAATACGTGTTTTTTTTTCTTTCAACCGAAAAGTGAAAGATCAACTTTTATAAATTTAGCTTTAAAAATACTTTGGTAGTTCTTTAATAACGAATTATTTTTTAAAAAATCTGTCATCCACTATTTGCCCCTTTAATGGTTGAATATCCAAAAAGGCTGTAACACATATTTCTTTCATTTCTGACTAAGAAGTCAAATACCACTTTTCGTAGTTTTTATCTCCAAAAGTGTCTTAATAGCGATGTACTTCAAAAAGCCTTTCGTCTTCTATTTCAGCATCTTTAGGAGTGTAATTCCGAATAATCCCGTCTTAAAAGGTACCTGCAGTGTAAGACACACACTCTCTCCAAATTTCAAGTTTCTATCCTTAGCAGTTTCCGTTGGGCGATGATGAGCCAGTGTGTGAGTGAGTGAGTGAGTGAGTGAGTCAGTCAGTCAGTCAATCAATCAGGCAGTAGGGACATTGCATTTTGCATAGAGAGATAATGAAGAAGACTGGCACTGAACAGACATTTAGAACACTGTATCGAGCCAGCCGAAAGCCTGATGTCGAAGCGTATCAATGTTTCACTCTGTAAACATATTGCAACATGTTAGAAACTTTAATAAAATTACATTTTATTAAGTCGGCTCGATGTCCTACATTAGGCACGTATATAAAAAGTAGCGGCCGCACTGAGTTCGTGGCTGGTGTTGGCATTACCTGCATCAACATAAACCCGCATCGAGCTATCCGTCTACATGTGGCGTGCCACTGTATTTACGGCCGTGTGACTTCAACGTTGCGTGCTCGCGGCCGCATTATTTTTGAATACTGGGAGACGGGCCAGCCCTGTGTGTGCACGGCTGTCCGGAGCGGTGCGCGAGACAAGGCGGCGGCAGGGGCAGCGCATCTGCATTTGCCGGTGTTTTGCATGCCAGGCTCTTCAGCCCGCCTTCATCAGCTCCACACACATGCGCGCCTGCCATTTCCGCCTGTATGTTTTGTCTTCGTTAGCATTTAGGCGCACTCGTTCCATCAAGAATACGTACCACAGAGCTGTACTTCGACCACGGCAGCTAACTCCCTAGCATAAGGCGGCGCTACATTTTTGTCCGTTATAGTGGAACCCCTCTGCGGACTGCAGCAACAACAACGAGCCAAGTATCATTAAGACTTCCTCAGCGATGTTGATTCTAGATTTACAGCGGCGTTCTCAATTTCCTTCCACGGTATTTCGACAACTTCACAAGTTTTAAATTCATTCATATCCACTGTAGATGCCGAGCTACAAATTTGATTTAAATTGACGCGTAACTTTTTCAATTCGATAAAATTTCTTGTAATGTTATCTATTTCTCGAGCTACTGACAAGGGAACCTCCCCATCTTACCCCCCTCAGATTTAGTTATAAGTTGGCACAGTGGATAGGCCTTGAAAAACTGAACACAGATCGATCGAGAAAACAGGAAGAAGTTGTGTGGAACTATGAAAAAATAAGCAAAATATACAAACTGAGTAGTCCGTGCGCAAGATAGGCAATATCTAGGCAAATGCGAACAGAGGAGCGCTGTGGTCCCGTGGTATGCTTGAGCAGCTGCAGAACGAAAGGTCCTTGGTTCAAGCCTTACCTCGAGTGAAAATTTTAATTTTTTATTTTCGGTTTACATGACTAACTCTTATGTTTTCATCACTTTTTTGGGAGTGACTATCACATCCACAAGAAAACCTAAATCGGGCAAGGTAGAAGAATCTTTTTACCCATTCGCCAAGTGTACAAGTTAGCTGGGTCGACAACATATTCCTGTCTTGTGACGCACATGCCGTCACCAGTGTCGTATAGAGTATATCAGACGTGTTTTCCCGTGGAGGAATCGGTTGACCTATGACCTTGCGATCAAATGTTTTCGGTTCCCATTGGAGAGGCACGTCCTTTCGTCTGCTAATCGCACAGTACTGCGGTGCGGTCGCAGAACACAGACACTAAACTTATTACAGTGAACAGAGACGTCAATGAACGAACGGACAGATCATAACTTTGCGAAAATAAAGAACGTAAACTTTTCACTCGAGGGAAGACTTGAACCAAGGACCTCTCGTTGCGCAGCTGCTCACGCTAACCACGGGACCACGGTGCTCCTGAGTTCACATTATCCTTGTTGTTGCCTATCTTACACATAGACTGCTCAGTTTGTATATTTTGATAATTTTTTTCATAGTTCCACACAACTTCTACCTGTTTTCTCGATTGATCTGTGTTCAGTTTTTAAAGGCCTATCCACTGTCCCATCTTATAACTAAATGTGAGGGGGATGCGATGGGGAGGTTCCCTTGTGAGGCTGATCATCAGATGAGAGTATTACAGAAACATAGTCTGGAACATGTGCAGCTAGACGACAGGGTCATGATGCTGGCAAAAATAATAGTAAGTTCTAATAGTATGACGACCATAAATATTGTTTTATCTGTATTAAATGTGTATTTCCAGCTTATGGACGTATCTGTTCAAAATGGTTCAAATGGCTCTGAGCACTATGGGACTTAACTTCTGAGGTCATCAGTACCCTAGAACTGAGAACTACTTAAACCTAACTAAACTAAGGACATCACAAACATCCATGCCCGAGGCAGGATTCGAAAACAGGGTTTGTCAGACAAATAAAATAGGTACATAGAAGTTGCAGAGCGACTTAGTCGCTTAGGCGCTCTGCAACTTCTATGTAGCTATTTTATTTGTCTGACAAACCCTGTTTTCAGGGCTATATTTTATATAATTAATGTAACTATGCAGATGTTTGCCTAAACGATAAGGACATATCACTTCATGTTGTTATAATACTGCCGTCTTCTGAAGAAGATAGATTTATATCTATTGAAACCTAGGTAAAGATTACTTTATCCTTTGCAACTGGTCGGCTGCTCTTAGTCTGATTTACGTGGGACCGTTGCTGTAGCGCAGCTATGTTTAAAGTACTTATCAAATTGTCTTCAGTGACGAAGCTACCTTCCATACGTGCGGTAAAGTGAACAAAAACCACGTCACATGATCGAGCATCTATGGGACTCGCCTAAGGTAAATGTTTTTTGCACTGTAAGCTGTATCAAGATTTAAGGACATTCCTTTTTCCCGTGTCAGCTGTAACTGGCGTATAATATCCTGACGTGCTTGAACGTTATCTAATGTCTCAATTACAACGGGATATGAGCACAGAATTTACTTTCCAGCAAGATGATACGCCACCACACTATCATCGTGAAGTTGTCGCGTATCTCCGTAGAAATGTGCCGACCAGGACTGGACGTGGTGGAACAATATCGCGGCCGCCACGATCACCTGATTTAACCCCAAATGGCTTCTGTGTATGGGGTTACGTTGAAGACATAGTGTTTGCTCCTCCGCTTCCGTGAAACGTCGACGAGCGGCGAAAACGAATAACACAAGCAGCTGACACCATACATAAAGATTTGCTTCATAGTATATGGCAGAAAAATGATTGCAGACGGAAGCCACATTGAACATTGAACGTTTGTGTATAAAACTGGAAGATATGCTGCATTCAGTGTTGCATCAAATATTTCTCTAAATTATTTGTCTTTTTCACAATTAAAGTTTACTTTTGTATAACTAACTTATGAACATTCTGTACTGTGTGTGTGTGGGGGGGGGGGGGGGGACTAGCATCTACCAGCTAACTGCACATGGTCCAGAAAATAATGTTTCTGTACCGCCTGCAGTAACTCGAAAATTAATTAACGGTACAATAAATCGAATTACATTCGAAGAAGAACTGGCTGCTCTTCAAAGTTACTTAAACCGACCATTCCCAAGTTGTCTCCATCAGGTATCGAGCGCAGATTTCGTTCCTCCTGTTTCGAGTTTCAACTCTCAAATTATCAACATTCTAGTCGAATTCCAAAAATAGTGCATCGTTCGAAACTGTACGTTATGCAAAATATATTACAGAGATATAAGCCCAATAATATCGAAAAATATCTATCTTTCGTTTCAGTAGAGATCAAAGTTCTTGTTAGCATTTCATAGCAGTTTTCTCCTCAGTCTGTTGTACTGAGTTTCAGCTGAAATTTGTTGGCTGTGATCACAGTGAATAAAATTTAATTGTGACAAGTGAAAGATCAATGACTTGCACATTATGGATTTTAATTATTCATGCAACATACATGACCGATTTCTGAATATCGATTCCGTCATCAGATGCATCTCGCACCTGTGTGTGTGTGTGTGTGTGTGTTTTGGACAGCAGTGTATCGAATTCAGACGTACGATCAATCAGTATGTTGACTGAAGCTTTGCCTTGTTTGACTGTGTAGGACTCGCAGTTTTGCAGCAGAGGAGGACATTTGCAGCACACATTACACGAGAGCATTTACGGAAGATCCACCTAGAAACTCACAGAGGGATAATTACTGTTTTGTGCTCAATTAGCTGCGATGAACAGAGGGAGCAGCAAAAGTCTTGAACGACCACAGACAGTCTCTCCCTTTTCTGTAAGTCTGCAGAAGAATATGTAATTAAGGAAACCGTTGCGATAATAAAATTTTGAAATATTCTTATGCCCCGCTGTACTGTTCTCGCAAATGAGAGCCACTTACTGCAGTCGCTTCTTATTCATTGTTGGAGCCCTCATAAAATTTAGTTAACTGGGACGCTGGAGCACCAGGCTTAAAGGATAACCAAACGACCGTTTTTGTTTGTTCTTCGGAGAGTGGAATTTATTACGTCAAAACAGGCAGGAGATGAAAGCGCAGGGAAAGGATCCTGGGGAACAACGAAGCTCGGTAAGACGCTTAGAGATCATGAAGTACTCGTCGAGCCCAAGGAAGAGCTGCTTGCTGAGAGAGGCATCTAATAAGAGAATAATTGAGAGACACTACAACGAAAGCCGATAATTAATACGCGACATATTTCGATTTAATAAAGCTGACGCAGTGATAAATTTAATAAGAAAACGACGCTATTTTTCGGTTCATTTGCTGCTTCTTCATTAGAACCGTGTGCGCCTCTGTTGCTCTGTCTTAATTTTTGAATTAGCACTGCTGGGACACGTCCTTCAATTTTGCTACAGATACGCATATTGGATTAAATCTTCTCGGTTATCTATGCTCTTCCGTTGCACCGAAACACAAGTGACAAAATGTTTTGTTGTCATGCACACTTCTCTGATTACTATTAGTTTTGGAGTGCTGTAACTCATTAACCATTGGGAACTGAAAATAAATCTTTTTCTCATTTTTTTATGTAGAGCTGAACCAGTAGGACAGTTGACCCATTTGGTGTTGCGAATAGCAGTTCTCTCTGAATAAGAACAAGTGCGAAGTAATACTCATAACAAAGAACCTAACGGTATCCGTTACTAGACGTAGCAGTGAACGTGTGGAGGACGTCACATCGTTGCAGCATTTTATCTGCAACATTGAGAACCGGTGTTAAATGTGACGAATAGGTTTAAGTCTGTGACAAGAAAAACGGATGAAAGATTTGTTCCTAAGAATGAGAGTTTCACTCTGCAGCGGAGTGTGCGCCGATATGAAACTTCCTGGAAGATTAAAACTGTGTGCCCGACCGAGACTCGAACTCGGGACCTTTGCCTTTCGCGGGCAAGTGCTCTACCAACTGAGCTACCGAAGCACGACTCACGCCCGGTACTCAAAGCTTTACGTCTGCCAGTATCTCGCCTCCTACCTTCCAAACTTTACAGAAGCTCTCCTGCGAACCTTGCAGAACTAGCACTCCTGAAAGAAAGGCGTGAGTCGTGCTTCGGTAGCTCAGTTGGCAGAGCACTTGCCCGCGAAAGGCAAAGGTCCCGAGTTCGAGTCTCGGTCGGGCACACAGTTTTAATCTGCCAGGAAGTTTCATATCAGCGCACACTCCGCTGCAGAGTGAAAATCTCATTCTGGAAACATCCCCCAGGCTGTGGCTAAGCCATGTCTCCGCTATATCCTTTCTTTCAGGAGTGCTAGTTCTGCAAGGTTCGCAGGAGAGCTTCTGTAAAGTTTGGATGGTAGGAGGCGAGATACTGGCAGAAGTAAAGCTGTGAGTACCGGGCGTGAGTCGTGCTTCGGTAGCTCAGTTGGTAGAGCACTTGCCCGCGAAAGGCAAAGGTCCCGAGTTCGAGTCTCGGTCGGGCACACAGTTTTAATCTGCCAGGAAGATTTGTTGCTAAAGTCCTAGGAAAATGTAGTGTCTCTGTAGATGGAATTACGTTCAAGTTGCTAATGCGACCACTCCAAGAATTCCGCTGCAGCCTTGTGAAGTGACTGAGAGAGCAGGCATTGAAAGAAATCAGACACGCGGCTAAACAGGTCTGTGTAGCAAAGAGTGCCTGTCCTTCAGCACCACAAGCTGCGTAACACACGTAGGCATTACTCCGCGACCTTAGGCAACGGCCTGATGATGTCACGAAACGATAGTTACCCAAATAGAGTTCGGCTTGCTGACCCTGTTTACATATGAAACTGTTGTCTTTATAGCCGCTGATGATACCCTCAACATTAGACGAATCATCGGGGACAGAATCCTACCTTGCACCACGGTCTAATGCTCATAAACCGGAATTCATCAAAGACGTAAATGCCGGCCATAAAAGAGTGCATTGTATGATTTAAGAGAAAAGTTCGAGGTACTTAAACAGGAATCCTTGGAAAATAGGCGATATTTTTTCTGACGATAACCTATTCGAGGACAACTGTGCGATAATTCTGCAGCCATCATCTGAAACGTCCCCTTTTAACAATTATACATGACTGTGCTTAAACTGACACACAATATTTTGTTAGCGCAACGCAATCTGACTTTCAAAATTCCCTATAAAAGAATGGCCCTGACTAACATTAAACTATACCTTTCACAAATCACTTACCTCACAAAAATCTTCGCTGCTCAAGCTACTGCAATACAGCGAGCGCCACTACTGCCAGCTAAATAAAAGATTCAAACTATGGAAGGCACTAACTACTGATAGGGATAGTTAGCAAATGAAAGATATTAATAGAGAACAAACAATGTATTTACCTTGATATCATCATATATAAATATAGCAGTTCATGACAAATTTCAAAACTCCGCCATCTCTCTCCCCACATCCACCACTGCTGGCGGCTCACCTCCAACTGCGCAACGCTACGTGCTGTTCACTAGAGTTGTGGCGATTCGTGAATGAGTCGTTCATTTGAACGACTCTAAATAAAGAATCGTAAGAATCGAATCGTGATACGGACGAATCGTCGTTCAAAAGAATCGTAAGAACGATTGTGTGTTTCCGAGTTGTGACGATTCCAAGTTCCAACGATTCATCGATTCTTAGTACGCTATGCTTCGAAGGCAACTTCCGAATCATGCCGAGTCGTGCCGAATGATTACGACCGCCATATGGCAGTCAAGTGGAGGATGCGTGTGAACAAAGAAAGCTCGGAACGAACAAACGAAGTTCGTGGGCCGTAATATTACTCGTGAAAACAAGGTGACACTTGGCGGCAGCTGACGGGAACGAGCGTAAAGGCATATCCCCATTTACTATCGTCACCATCAGCCACCGCACAGACGTCAGCTCAGTTTGCGCGAGTAACACACGAACTAGTGATGACAGAAACGATATACAGCGAGTACACAGCTCCCAATACACACGATTAAAATAAAGAAATGCAAGTATGATGAATAAATACGTACTTCTTATTTGTTGCAGATGCAATGCAAAACACACACACACCTTCTTTACACACGAGCAGTAGCACTTGGATTATGTATTATATTTCGCGTATCTCGAAAACGGTCCTAACGATTTGGATGAAATTTTATATTTAGCCTGGTTTTTGCTTTTTGAGTTCACCTACATAGTTCCATTCTTTCATAAGAAGTCAATTTTACAATATATATATCCTACATAGTTCCATTCGTAAAAATGCAATTTTATATACCTTTCTTGGCGGATCGGCGTGCAATACCGTCTTTAAACAAAAGCTTTTTAATTAATATTTTCGAGTTCGAGTTTTCGACTGTTATCGTGTTCAGATTCATATTAAATTTTAGTGAAGTAATGTCGCGGTATACGATTGAATCCTACTGTTTAGAAGTATGTCGTCTTCTCACGTAAATAGTAGTGACAGCGGCAAGTTCTCAGACAAATTAAAAGCAAAATACCTATTCTTTGTATTTAGAAGAAATGAAAGCTAAGCTAAATTTGCTGCGTGGGAGGGCTGTCAGCTGCGTTATGAATTACAAGGGTGATGTGGACTTGGAAAGACATCTTAGCATAGAAAAACATAGGATGATGTGAGCCAAACCACGTCTGCCTCACTGCTAGATTTTGTTACTGTAAAACAGACGTCTGTAGTTTGATACGTTCAAGCCACACAACCAAACTGGCATACCACGTAATTTTGCATCACCTTTCGCACAAATCGAATCCTCTTTCCTGGCATACTGAAATAAAACAATAGATGCAATCAAATCAAACGTGACCTTTCATCAATTAAGGCGCTGCAGTCTGGAACCGCAAGACCGCTACGGTCGCAGGTTCGAATCCTGCCTCGGGCATGGATGTTTGTGATGTCCTTAGGTTAGTTAGGTTTAACTAGTTCTAAGTTCTAGGGGACTAATGACCTCAGCAGTTGAGTCCCATAGTGCTCAGAGCCATTTGAACCAAGCCATCAATTAAGGCATTACTCGTATAAATCGAGAATCACACTTGTAACGTCATATGCATGTTTACTCATAAATAAACTATTTCTGGCATATCTTATCAGGACACAGTTTGATTCTAACCCCATTGACAATTTCAAGACATGTCCCGCCATCTGTGAGTAAGATGTAGAACTTTTTGCATTCCGTAAGAATCGTGCCATCGCAGACTAGAATGAATCGTGAAAGAATCGTGAACGAATCGTAGGAATCGATTCGCAATGTGAGATTGAATCGTAGGAATCGAATCGGGAAAAAGAATCGTGTTGCCCAACTCTACTGTTCACATCCAGCTGCCGCTGCCCAACACTACAATGGCAGACAACAATGCAAACTAGCCACAGACTGCACACAGCACAGCCAGTGCGCTACGTAACGTTGCCAATAAGAAAACATAAACAGCCTACTTACACATCTTAATCTCACTTACGGATCGTGAGAATAAAATACATGAGATTCTGGTGTTTAACTCGCCACTTAAGTGGTTGTTCTCTCGATCCACACATGAATGTAACAGGGCACAAGTATATTCCATCATGTACTATACGGCGACTTGAGGAATATACCGGGTGAACGGGAAAAAACCGACAAAATTTCGGTTGTCGTTGAGGGTAATTAGTAATTCGTTCTAGTTGTTCCCTCAACTACAGGGAGGAGAAGCATGATTCTGCAATGGCGTACTGACTTCAGAATAGTACGCTACACTCACCGCTGTACACTGTACTCCTTCCACTCGAGCGTCTTTTCAGGGATGTATACGGCGCTGACTTCATTTTTACAGAGTGAGAATACGTGACCGCATCTAAATGCATAGGTGGAGAAGCTCTTGGGACGATATTAGGCGATTGGGCTGGCCTGCCTGTTCCCGTGACTTAAATCATGGCACGTGTAAGGTGGTGGGGAGATGTATTGCAGCGTGCCGAAATGCACCAACGGCCGTCCAGTAATTGTCAACTGCAGTGGTAAACAATGTAACGCCTTACCATAAGAACTCGTGCCACCCTAATGGGCAGCATTGGCGCACGTATCACAGCATGTATTTAATCCGTGGTGTTCGCATAACCTATTAAGAACCATTCCCCGCCTTTCGAAATTCTCAGGGGACCATCGTCAATCGTAGTCACTTCTGCGTCATTACTGTTTTCGAATAAAAGTGTCATTTTTGTTCGTCTCATTGCGTATTTTTTCCAGTTACCTTGTATACTTTACTGTAGCTGTTCTTCCCTTGTATGAGCCAAGGTGGCAATAACATATCATCCGAAAGTTACTATCGTCACTTGGTTGTCACGGAGACTGGTGTAATGTATTAAGATGTATTTATGGAATATCAGAGAAGGCGATCGACTAGAATGGCGCTCTATGAAAACTACGGTTCGGTAGCTTTGGTACAGTCCATAAATAACGCAGTAAATGTTAGGTATACCTGTAGTATTGGTACACAAACTTTTGTGTAACCGAAGTAATTATTTCAGATACATTGAAGTTTACAAGCACAAACATAAAAAAATCTTTGTAATTATTCTTCTTATTTTGTACTCCATAGAACGTTCATCATCATGACCAGAAGCAAAAGTTTGCTGCAGACAACCTTGTATCTAGGGAAACCACAGCTATGAGTAATCATCTTGGGCGATCGACTGGTGTTGCGCTCTACGAAAGCTACGATTCAGTAGTTTTGGTACAGTTCATAAATGACATAGCACATGATAGCATTACCGGTAGTACTAGTATCGTTGGTACGCAAAGAAACATAAATGAATGCGTGTGACAGCAATCACAGCTATGAGTAATCATCTTGGGTGTTAATAAACCATTTCAGCTGTATTTAATACTTCATTTTTACATCACTGCGGGCTTCGTGGCACAGAAAACCATATCTTCAGTTGATCATATAACGAAGCAAGAGCTTATGAGTAACGGAACATATTTAATGCAAAAAAATGGTTTAAATGGCTCTAAGCACTACGGGACTTAACATCTGAGGTCATCAGTCCCCTAGACTGAGAACTACTTGAACCTAATTAACCTAAGGACATCACACACATCCATGCCCGAGGCAGGATTCGTACCTGCGACCGTAGCAGCAGCGCGGTTCCGGACTGAAGCGCCTAGAACCGCTCGCCCACAGCTGCCGGCATATTTAATGCAGAGTGGTAGAAAATTCCCATTACAAACTACGAGGACTTTTGGAAGGGAGTGAGTAGATAATGTTTTAAACTAGGATCCATATCCGTAAACGTATCGCTTCCTTGCTGCAACCATTATAGAACATATTGGTAACGCGACCACTTCTAAAAGTAATTTATTAGGCGTAACGCAGTACATCACTTGTTTTACAGTTCCGTTCATTAATAGTCAAAGAAATTGCTCATGTACTCGTTGACGGATTCTCTTCAACGTGATGTTGCACGGCCTCTTCCAATTCGGAAACACGGCGTCTCCTTGGAGCATCACAGTCAGCCCTACAGACGGCGAAGGTAGCCTCTCTCGAAGTCGTTGCGTAACTGTAGCGAAACGGGAATGTGATGGAGTCAGACGTTGTGGAGAACGATCTTGATAAGGGCGACGAGCAGCTGTTCCATTACCGTGAGCTTCGCCATGCGGAAGAATCATGTCTGTGTAACCTGCAAAAGTGTACTCAACCATGTTGCTCTAACACGCGTGAACGGGGCTTGAACCGGGTCAGCCTATCCGACATAAGCGCTGCACACCATTACTACCCTGTTGCATACCTACCTAGCAAACATGATTTCAAACAGCTGTAGCACGGAAACGATGCCTTTTCAAACATGAGTTCCTGTTTAAAATATTGTGTACTTGCTCCCGCCTACAAGGCCTTGACGTTGGTAACTGGAATTTCCGAACACGTTGTATAAGCTTTGCGAAATATTGAATTTTCTGTTTTGCGTTATTTTTTTCTTGGTAGAGGAGGGGGGGGGGGTGAGGAAGATTTTGGAAATTTGTGGTAAGGACTATGGGACCAAATTGCTGAGGTCATCAGCCTCTAGGCTTACGCAATACTTAATCTAACTTACTCTAAGCACAACACCCGCACCCATGCTCAGACGGGGGGGAGCCGGGAGCCGCACGAACCGTGGCTAGGCGCCTAAGACCGAACGGCTACCCCGCGCGGGGGGGGGGGGGGGGTGAGGAACGGCGTTATCCAGCGCATAATGCCTCCATTTTTCTTAATCTTTTACTACAACATCCCTCTGTTTCAGGTTACAAATCAACAATTATTGAAAAAACCG
This sequence comes from Schistocerca serialis cubense, assembly GCF_023864345.2. NCBI lineage: Eukaryota > Metazoa > Arthropoda > Insecta > Orthoptera > Acrididae > Schistocerca > Schistocerca serialis. The sequence goes on from NC_064646.1 coordinate 405,489,947, forward strand.
GTCACGCAGGCAAAGGGATCGAAACGACATAATGCTCGATAGGTATGAAACACACTTCACATACAGATAATGCGGTTGCGATCTTAAATGACCAAGCTTACTGAGAAAACTATCCTAGTCCATCTTACTCGTGTTAGTCTACGGTAATTTTACGGTCTAGGTCTGAAAGGAACAGGCTGGTTCAGCACCGGTACGGCAACTCCGGGACCAACGGCTGGGGCAGGCCGTTCTGCACGGCAACCCAGCCAGCGGTGACGTCAGCGGCTGACAAATGGCCGCTCGCCGTGTTTACCTGCGGCCCCATACCGTGCCGGGCCGGTCTGGGCGCCGGCGGATGTGGTCGTTAGCGCCGCCCCGACCACCAGACATACTGCCCGCTTGGCGCTTGCGCTGTGCGGTAGAGGTCGACTCGGAAATGGCCGGTCCCAGTCCTGGTGGAGGAAAATATCTGGTGGCAGTGGAAGGAGTAGACTGTGCCTATGGCCCAGCTTAAATCTGCAGTTTTACCTTTCATTTACAGAACCGCTTGATTTCCGAGCTTGCGTAGAAAAAAATTAGAGAAACTGGTACCATGTAAAATTAACAGTAGTCCGCAGCTCTTGGTCGTGCGGTAGCGTTCTCGCTTCCCGCGCCCGGGTTCCCGGGTTCGATTCCCGGCGGGGTCAGGTATTTTCTCTGCCTCGTGATGACTAGGTGTTGTGTGATGTCCTTAGGTTAGTTAGGTTTAAGTAGTTCTAAGTTCTAGGGGACTGATGACAATAGCTGTTAAGTCCCATAGTGCTCAGAGCTATTTGAACCATTTGAACCAATTAACAATAAAGAGCCTATTACTCCTTGCGGACATGCCCGAAGAGCAATTCTGCCAAATTTCAGAAAGATCTATTTACAAATGTGCTCACAGTCCCTTCTGTTGTCTTTTTGTGTTTTAGTTTATTCATTAGTTATTGCCAAAAACAAACGACGAAACTAGATCTTTGTTTCAAACGTCCGCAGTTTCATTATTTTCTCAAATTTCAAAAAACTGTGCTATTACTCCGCGCACATCATCTTACTGATTAAGAAAATAGTTTGTTTTCCGATTTCAGATTAGATTTGCATACTGTAGAACTTGCGTCTTGTCCACGCCTCATTTTGGACAGAGGAACTTCAATTTTTCGGATGGGGTTCCTAGTGATGATTTAATTTCTTTGAAAAAATTAGAAAATGTCCCAGAATCGATAAATAATGCGCAAAAAGATTTACGTTGATTGCTCCATTAATTTTTCCAGAAAAACTGTAAATAGCTTTTTTCACAGGCTGACTGAAGACTGTGGAACTTTAAGCATTTTTTCTCGCTCTCCATATGCAATTACAACCGGAAGAATGTCTCTGGCATTCACTTCACATTGATTTGCGGAGTATGTACACTGATGACCATGAAGGTAAGATTAGAGAGATTAGGGGTTATAGACAGTCGTGTTCCCCCCGCTCTATTAGCGGGTGGGACAGGAAAGGAAATGACAACTAGTGGTACAGCGTACCCGTGGCTTGCGGAGTATGTACGCGAATGTGGATGATCCGAAACAATGTGATTAGCGGCTTAGTTGCAGCAATTTTGTGTCCCACGAATTCGATAAATCCTCAGTACGTTTGCGGAAGTAGGTATCAAAACTGGCTCTGAGCACTATGGGACTTAACATCTGAGGTCATCAGTCCCCTAAAACTTAGAACTGCTTAAACCTAACTAACCTAAGGACATCACACACATCCATGCCCGAGGCAGGATTCGAACCTGCGACCGTAGCGGTCGCGCGGTTCCAGACTGAAACGCGTAGAACCGCTCGGCCACTCCGGCCGGCGAAGTGCACTTTCAGCATTACTCTTCATTGTACTGATAGATGATATAATGAGTACAGTAGCACAAGTAATTGGTGAAAGCAAAATGAAAGGTATGGCGTTTGCAGATGATGTGATGATTTGGGGAATAAGAAGGAGGAAGTACATGAACAGTTGGACGTATGGGAACGAACAGTACAAGAGTATGGGATGAAATTTAGTATAAGTAAGAGTGAGATGATTATCATAACAGGAGAGAACAACAAATGGAATAGCAATTGGTGGGGAACCATTGAGGAGAATGGAGATTTTCAAGTACCTAGGAAGCCTGATAAAGGAAGATGGAAAAAACAACAGAGAAACAAACGAGTGGGGGAGAAAAGCAGAAGCGTTTCAGAAGAGCGTCAGAAGCCTGATACGGAGCAAAGATGTACCCCAATCAGTAAAAAGGTTATATACCGGTCATACTATGTCCCGACCCTCATACATACATCATAAACCTGGGTTATGAATGGAAGAGAGAAAATCGAAGTACAAGCTAGTGAGATGAGATTCATTAGAAACAGTATTGGAGTGACAAAGGTAGACAGGGTAAGAAATGAGAGGATCAGAGAGTTAATGAAGGTGGAACCATTACAAGAGGAGATAGAGAAATCAAGGCTTAGATGGTATGGACACGTTAAGAGAATGGAGGAGAAGAGGATAGCCAGGAGGATACACGAGATGAAACTGGAAGGAAAGAGACCAAGAGGAAGACCGAGAGACGGATGGCTGAAAGGAGTAGAGGAATGCGTCCAGAGGAAAGGAGAAGACTGGACCAAGATGAAGACGGAGAGATGGTGGCAAGATAGAAGACGACGGAGAGGCCTATGTTCCATACAGACCCGGCCAGAGGCTGGAAACTGTTAAAGATGATGATGATGATGATGATGATGATGATGATGATTAATTGCACGTACAAAAATAAACGTACGTGGTGAGTTATGTTCAAGCCTCTGTCGAAAATGCTGCTATAAAATACACTTCACAGTGTACACTTTTGTTGCTCCTTTGCATTAATAGCCAGTACTAAGTACCTTTAAGTATTGCAGAGCCCACGACTCCAGAGCATATATGGCATATATTCTGTAATGCATCAGAGCACACTTCTTCTTAGATAATTATACATGTTTGTTTAGCTGCTCTTCTTGTAGAAACGTAGCATTGTAACATTATCTTCCAAGGCTCTCATTTCTCTGCCTCGTGATGACTGGGTGTTGTGTGATGTCCTTAGGTTAGTTAGTTTTAGGTAGTTCTAAGTTCTAGGGGACTGATGACCATAGATCTTAAGTCCCATAGTGCTCAGAGGCATTTTTTTCCAAGGCTCTCATTGATAATACCACGCGCACACACATTACGTCTCCACGTCATCCCGTTGTGAAGTAGGGCTCTCTGTATCGTATTGTTCTGGAACTACAATAACTGAATACATCTGCTGAGATTTCCCTACAGAATATTCCTTAACATTAAAGCCATATCTCCTCACAATAAGAAATGTGTAACGTTACAACATTTTTAATAACATAATCCTTTTAACAAATTAAACGAAGCAGTATACATTTGCATATTTATCAAGTAGGGTTTATGAACGTCTGTAGCCTCATTAGTTGGATTGTAGCCAAGAGGCGGCAGCAATTTACCACCACTTCACGGTATTACATCCGCTTGATTGCATACGGGGTGATGCTTCTCTTTCTATCGCGAGAGTAAACAAGTGGTCAATGTTGCCGTCTGTTAGAATGCAATATTATTAAGGGAAAAAATTATGTGGATGGAAGTTCATTGTCTATGGTCGTAATGATACAACTTCCACCTTCCATGACAAGGCGTGGAAGCCCGACACCCTGTGGCCTCCTCGTGGTTTCGCCGTCGTTCAGGCACTTTCCGTAGATGGTGACGACAGTAGCAGGCAAAGAGCCGACTAGCTTCGTCGCCTCCGAGATGCTCGTTCCTGGCGCAGGGCCATAAAAATCTGCCCTTTGTCAAAGACGCTTGTGTCATTGGATTTACCTTTCTCGGTGCTGCAATGATTTTTGCATTCGTCTCTGCTCGGCTTATATACTTCCCTTAGCGTGTCACGTCCTTGAAATCAACAGCCGGCATACAGTCTATTGATGGGCGGTGGTCGCTTCGTCAGTGTATGTACAGGATGTTTTTTTTTTTATTTTCGACACCACGGTCAGGAGAGGTCGTTGCTTTTAATTTGATCGTACATTCTCCAGGACCGACTTAATAGTTGTACGATTCTCGTATTTCTGCGAGAGGTTCTGCCGAACATGCTCAATCATGTTCTCATGCCTATTTGGCACCGCATTTGATTTCAGCACGACGGAGCCCCCTCGCATTTCAGCAAACAAGTGAGGGCACATATGCAGGCAACCTTTCCCGGCCGCTGGATTGTCGCGGTGGGCCAGTCGTATGACTCGATCTGTCTCTAACAATTTTTTTTCCTGTGTGTGTGTGGTGATGCGGTGGGGGGGGGGGGGGGGAGCGTATCTGAAGGGCATTTTACATGAAACACCTATCACATCGTGTGTATGAAACACCCGTCACATTGCCAGAGGTCCTAGTAGGCAGGATTGTTGGGGCAGCAGGATGTCTTCCAGATAAAACACGTATCTTTGAAAACCTGTTCCGGTCAGTGCAGCGTCGATGTCAGACGTGTCGCGATGCATCTGGACAATACTATAAGCATCTCCTATAGTGGGTGTTAATCTGTGTGTTGTGACGAAATAACCAACGACCCCCCATTCCTATGTGATTACTGATCCTTGTTGTATGCCGGATGTGCCACATCAACTTGGAACCTTTTCTTTTTTTTAATCACATTGTAGGTCTAATCTAAAGCATCAGCAAAACTGTGATCGCTTTTAATCGGCGACGGATGACTGGACACTTAAATATAAGGAGAACAGACGGCACATTAGATACGACAGCCGTCTTGTTGCTAGTGCTTCGAGGATCTCCTGCTCTAACTAACCGCGGCACACGCGAGAGATGTACTAGCTGCTGGCGCCGCCAGAGTAGCGGGCTAGCGCCGAGGCAGGCGTGTTGCCCGTCCGACATCCGCCACGCTCCGCTGGCCGTGGGTGAGGAATCGCTGGCTGCGGCGGAAACGTACGCTCACCCGCCGGCCATCTCTCACGCCGGCTCCCTCTGGCCTGCCCAGCTCGCTGACCGCACGAAATATGCAGACAACAGGAAGGCGTCACAGCAGACGGCACACGAGACGCCTCCCTGCCCTTGTCTGTCAGCTGTGCCAGTCACGCATACGGAAGGAACTGGGCTGCGTTAACTCTCAACTCTGCGGCCAAAATACACTGCTCGCCTATTAAAACTCCAACACTATGAAAGCTGCGTGCAGCAATTGTCCATGAGATGCGGTATATGCTTGTATTCCCATCCAGCTTCAAAACGATACCACAGTTCATCAAGAGTAGTGACTGGCGCATTGTGACGAGCCAGTTGCTCGGCCACCATTGACCAGACGTTTTCAGTTGGTGAGAGACCTGGAGAATGTGCTGTCCAGGGCAGCCCATACAGGACCTGCAGTGTGCGGTCGTGTATTATCCTGCTGAAATGTAGGGTTTCGCAGTGATCGAATGAAGGGTAGAACCACGGGTCATAACACATCTGAAATGTAACGTCCACTGTTCAAAGTGCTGTCAACGCGAACAAGAGGTGACCGAGACGTGTAACCAATGGCACCCTATTCCATCACGCCGGGAGATACGCCAGTATGGCGATGGCGTGCGTTCAACGCGATGTCGCCAAACACGAATGCGACCATCATGTTGCTGCAAACGGAACCTGGATTCATCCGAAAAAATGACGTTTTGCCATTCGTGTACCCAGGTTCGTCGTTGAGTACACCATCGCAGGCGCCCCTGCCTGTGATGCAGCGTCAAGGGTAACCGCAGCCATGGTCTCCGAGTTGATAGCCCATGCTGCTGCAAACGTCGTCGAACTGTTCGTGTAGATGGTTGCTGTCTTGCAAACGTTCCCATCTGTTGACTCAGGGATCGAGGCGTGGCTGCACTATCCGTTACAGCCATGGGGATAAGATGCCTGTCACCTCGACTGCTAGTGATAAGAGGCCGTTGGGATCCAGCACGGCGTTCCGTATTACCCTCCTGAACCCACCGATTCCATATTCTGCTAACAGTCATTGGATCTCGACCAACGCGAGCAGCAATGTCGCGATACGATAAACCGCAATCGCGATAGGCTACAATCCGACCTTTATCAAAGTCGGAAACGTGATGGTACCCATTTCTCCTCCTTACACGAAGCATCACAACAACGTTTCACCAGGCAACGCCAGTCAACTGCTGTTAGTGTATGAAAAATCGGTTCGAAACTTTCCTCCTGTCAGCACGTTGTAGGTGTCGCTACCGGCGCCAACCTTGTGTGAATGCTCTGAAACGCTTATCATTTGCATATCACAGCATCTTCTTCCTGTCGGTTAAATTTCGCGTCTGTAGCACGTCATCTTCGTGGTGTAGCAATTTTAATGGCCAGTAGTGTAGTTATAAGTTCTAGGGCACTGATGACCTCAGATGTTAAGTCCCATAGTGCTCGAGCCATTTGAACCCTCAAATCTTAAGTCATATAGTGCTCAGAGCCATTTGAACCATTTTTATGCTGTACTGTTTTCATGGCCAGCGCGTCCTCTAAATGTCTCACCCACTGTAATCCTCTGATAATGCAATGCTGAGAGGCTGTCACACTCGCCAACAGTTCGACTAATGAACTCTGGCATGGAATGACGTGCCCGTCTGTCATTCTGATTCGATGCCCCTACCCTTATGTCACCCAAACTCAGTTTGACTCGATATCCATCGGATATAGTATCGTCGCTAATGACGAAGATGGCAGCTCTGTGTAATAAATTTCGCACCATGTAACCCGTCAAAACAACTACAAATAAAATCTTCTTTAAAATATCTCGTATTGACATAGCAAGTTCAATTTCGTTATTTGCTATCCTTTCTGTTGTTGCAATATTAATATAGGTGCAGTTTATGACTACTTTGCTTTCTATGTGCTATACGAAGCGGAAGAAGAGTAATCAGGGTTTCCAAGTTTCACTTTAGACTTTCGGAGATGGCATAGTTTGGCACTTGAAACTGAAGAAGGATATGCTTTTATATAAGCGAAAATCATTCGTCTACGTTCTTTGATATTAATTATACTCCGCCCGACCAAGAAGTGCCGAGACTGATTTTATTCCGGACGTACAAGTGCAGTAACTGCGGTGACAGCTTGAATTGCCATTTCGAAGAAACAACGGTGCATCCGACGAGCCAGTTGTAAGCAGGCAGTGTTAACAGTGCACGTGCGGCCGTAATCAGCGTCGTTGTGTCAGAAATGGCAATAGACCAACGTTCCTAAATCAAATATTTAAGTAATTCTCGATAATGTTTTGAAGAAGAGAAAATAGAGCGCCAGCTTTCTCCCTCGCACCTTAACTGATGTTCAAGTGTTCAAATGTGTGTGAAATCTTACGGGACTTAACTGCTAAGGTCATCAGTCCCTAGCACCTTAACAACCAGCTTAAAAGTAATCACGTGTAGAGGCTTGCCGCGACTCAAGTGTAATGCAAAACGCGATAAATCGTTTTCTGGAAAATATCATTGTTGTTATCAATAGGACCCTACCGCAAAACGAAACGGTAAAGTGCAGAAATCCATATGAAGGGTAAACGCTTTAATGACATTACCGACAGTGAAGCGCGAATTGAACAATACCACGAACAAGGACATCTCCGACAGTTCCACGAGGCGGTATAAACGCTCCGTGCATTTTGTGTTAGAGCGAGGAGACTATGTATAATACATGAAACATTAAAACCGCAACCTTAACTTTTTTTCTATTTTGTATTACGCCAGTCTCGAAACAGTTTGGACTGACTGGGTAGACACAAAGTCAACAGATTAATGTGTGAAAACCACATAACTTTCCATATGACCATGCATACTCCGAGTAGGCTTTGATCTACTCTAGAGGTCCTACGCTGCAGAAACACGACTGCTGTATAACGAAATTTTCTTAGTGTTAGTAATTCTGTAAATCATTAAACGAACTATTGAGTGTTTCTTGTGTATGAACTTAAAAATATGTGATTACTTGATTATAGTGAGATTAGAATGTCTTAGGATTAAATGGAAGCTTGTAATGGGTTGGGAACTTTAACCCATAGCCTCTTGAGAAGTCGCGAGCTTCTCCTATCTGTCTTTTTGTTAAGCATATGATATCGTTATGTAGCTTTGCGTTTCAGATTTTTTAGAATGTCCAGGTTTCTGGACTTTGTGTTGTACATGTAGTGTCTTTAATCGTTTTCAGTACTGTCAACGGAATGTCCAGTTTAAAACCAATGGGTGGGTGGCTTCAGTTGATTTATTTTTGCAAACTCGTAACCATTAAAAGAAAATATTTGTTTTACGTCGGAGATAAAAACGTATGAAAATACTGTTGCAACTATAATCATTCGAATAGCAAAGAAAATGAAAAAATTTCCCCGATCACATGATGTTTTTTTTCTTTTTTCCTGCGACAACACAGATAATTAGAGCGGATGACACCTCTTTCAAATTTTTCTGCTTCTCACAAAAAAAAAGTCGAGAGCGTGTATGTGTGTGTAAAAAGAGCAAAAGAGCGATATGCAATGGCAGGAGTGAACGGAAGGGCGGGAAATACGAGAATAAAAGAAATAGCCCGGCAGAGGAATTGGTTTGGCCCCGCTCCCCTTGACCCTGCGGCTAGGGCAGCCCGTTTATCTGGCGTAGCGCCCCTGCACGCCGCTGTGTAGGCAGCCCGTCACGGCCGCCTGTCATGCAGGATGCGGTTCCGCCCGGCTGCGCTGATTAAACCCGCGCTCCGCTCGCCGGAGCGGCTGTTAGTTACTCGCGAGTTTCGCTGCACATTTAGGTCGCTTCATTTTCCCACCTAACCTTCGTTTTGCGTGTAGTATTAAAAAATATCACATACGCAATCAAGCGACACTAAAGAGTTCAGATTTTTCGGTTACGTGCATGTTAACCTGCGTCTATCCAGGTAACACGGCCAAAAATTGCTGTCGCACGCTCCTGTCGACAAGAAATTCGTTTTACATAGCAAATTAAATAGATTTCCGATGGCTGCGCAAGTACACTCTTACAGCAGTTTGGGACTGACACATTCTCACGTAAGAGATGGAGCTGATGGAATATAACGCAACTGGACTTTACATTAATGTTGGCTCGTGGCTGCAAATGCAAAGATTCTGGGCTCAATAGTCACTTGGTCCTAGAAATTCTTCTTTCGCCAACTGTGTATTCCATTACTTGCAGTTAACTATAAACATGACAAAGGCAAAAGAGCGCAAAGGTAGGTCAGTTCAAAATTTGAGGAAGCCAGAGCTTTTCTTCGATAGAATTATGGCTAGTAACACAATGCGGTGTTTAAACCAGTTTTCAAGTCGAGGGTAGTTTTACGTTACATTTTATTAACTTCTTCAGCCTACTCTGTCATTATAGTCGTCACAAAGCATACCAACGTAAAGTCCAGTACTTATTTCGTCATTTCGCAGGGATACAGAGTATCATTGTGAATATTTATGTTGTGATAAGGGCGAGAAAAATTACAGATAAGTAGGGTGACTGACATTCTTCTATTAGGTGGTACAGGCTAAAGCACACACATCACATAAAAGTTGCTGATTTTAATCGTGTGATTTCTGTGGATGAGTTAACTCGCTACTCCCAAAGTGCCGTGGATGTGTTTAAATGCAGTCTCTGTTTTTTCCTTAAGCGCTCTTCACATGTTTACATCTCCTGCTTCACCGACCCCCACAGTGTTGCGGACAAGCTACTTCCATATCTCAGTGAACAGAATAGCTTCAAGTACTTAGTACAGAACATACATACCTCCTTACGTGCTATCATCTGCAAAAACCTCGTTTCAATACCTTGAGTCCTTATGACATATGAAGACTGTTTGGTCATATGATTCCTGATGTACAGGGAAGGAATTTGGCTCGCCACATGTGACTGTCCGCTGGATATAAAAACCTAACTCGACAATGAAGTGAAATACTGCTCTGCTCTCAATTTTAAGTAAAATTTCGATGTTTTATCTACATCCCATACATAGATATATACGAGCTAAAATCAACCATATACAAAGTCTATTTAGTGCATAAAATTTTGTACACTGCTTTACTTAATTTGATAATGCGCAGTAACTACGACGAATAACAAAAAGAAGTTCATTCCTTTATCGAGCGAAGATATTAGACTGTATAATTTGCAAACATCAAATTTTTTCACCCATTACTTTTCTTGAAATTGGATGATAAGTATTTCATAACGGCCGGAACGCCATCTATGAACATAAGTAACAGCCTTAGGTAGGCAGTACAGCGACAACACAGCCGCTCTAGGCAGAGAATGCAAGAGGACATCTGTAGCGGTCAAATGGTTCAGAAATCCCCTCCTTTTTTGCGATACATTACGTATACTTTCATCGTGTTGTAATTTTAGCCCCCAGCAGAGTGTGTATCTTTCACTGTCTCTGAATGCCACGTGTAATCACTAAAGATTCATGGAAAATAAAAGTTGGTCCTCCAGATTCGTCTGGTTTTCAAATTTTCAGTACATGATGGTCGTCTTCGAATCGATATCTTAGTCTACATATCGATTCCTTCGTTCCTTGCAGTTATGGAAACGTGTGGAACGTCATTAATCACGAGGTTGTAATGGAGTTTCACTATTCATGTCTTGCATTGCAGTAGCAGGAAACGTCTGCTGTAAACTACTCGCCCTCGGCCGCTGGCTCGTAGGATTTTGGTGAAGCTTGTAACAAAATAGGAGCAAAATTAAGGGTATATTTTTTTTCTTTTATTATTTACATTCCTCAGCAATTGGGGAGGGGGACGGAAGGAGAACAGGCTCAATGTAGGTGTTTTAATTCATCAATCTCTGAATAAAAGCACCAAAAATATGTAAAAAGGATACATCGATCGAAATAAAAACTGGTACTTCAGTTTAGATGATTTGGTGGTTGCGATCCTGGGACTAGTAACGTTTCCTAACTGCGGGATTTGGGCACAGCTGGGATTAGAGAGGAAAGTGATATGAGAAAGGATGTGGAGTTCGTTTTGATAAAGGTCAAGAGAAATGATGTAGGTTTACTGTCAAGCATGGAAAAGATGCTTTTGAGCCTTTAATTGGAGTGCGAGGGATAAAGTAGATCGCAGATGATAGGGATGATTTTGTGGGATGAAAGGTCCCGCAATTCTGGATATGTGTCTTTCGCGAGCAGTGCTACTAGCGACAGCTAACTAGGCGCGACTCACTACCCGTCCTCACATTATTACTTCCGCCGGTACCTCTCTCGTGCACAACTTGCTGGACCAGCATTCCTGGAATAAAGGATATTGCGAAGAAATGGCTTAAAAACAGTCCAGGGATTCTTTCCAGAAGGTGACTCTCAGTCTGCGACGTAATGTGTGCTGTTCTTTCGCAAAGTGAAAGATTTCTTATATAGCTATTGCCAGTCTGGGGCAGAAGGTCACCACAGATTACTCTCGAAAAGGGTTAATACTCAGCTTCCCTCCCTACCCTCCCACAGATTTTTATTTTATTTTATTATTATTATTATTATTATTATTATTATTATTATTATTTTGCCAGTCTTCACTAGTTTGATGCACCCGACACCAATCCCTGCCCTGTGACAGCCTTTAAAAGTAGCACTTGAACCTTACATCATCGTTTATTTGTTGGATGCGTTCCTAACTCTTTCTTGCCTTGTAGTTTTTACACCCTACAGTTCCCTCAAGTGCGATGTGTTAATACATGTCTTCTCTTCGCCGACAGTTTTCAACACCCTTCTGTAGCACCACAGCCAACGGCCTTACCGCAGTGGTAACACCAGTTCCCGTTAGTTAGCACCACGATTGGTCACCGTCCGGATCTGCCGAGTGCTGTAGGCAAGCGGGGTGCACTCAGCCCTCGTGATGCCAATTGACGAGCTATTTGGTTGATAAATAGCGGCACAGGTCACGAAAACTGACAACCACGAGGAGAGTGGTGTGTTTAGCTCATGTCTCTCCATATTCGTATCCTGCAACATTTAAGGGCTGTGAGGGTGACATGACGGCCGATCGGTAGCGTTAGGCCTTCAAGGCTCGTTCGGACGATGTTTGCTTGTTTTTTCTATAGCACCACATCTGGAGCACTTCGATTCTTTTCTTTCCCGGCGTTCCCACAGTCCACGACTGATTTCCACACACTGCTGTGTTCAAACGTACGAGGGCATCCTTAATAGCAACGACCCCGAATTCTTTATGTGAAAACTCTTAAAAGTCTTTAAATAAAACAAACATTAGTAACATTCTACGTTTATTCATCATGTCTACATATTCACAGCGCTCTGCGGCTAGATGGTTCGAGAGGGCCCGGAACCGTAACGTGAAACACTGCGACTTGTAAAGTACCTTCGTCGGTACCTGAGAAAGAGGGTGTCCTAAAACAGTTTCGAATTCGAAGAGTTCGTCCACGCCCTTCTTCAGCATGACAATGCCGGACCACACACGAGCGCTACGACATCTGCAACAATCCGATGCCCTGGGTTGTCATCGATCATCCTCCATACAGTTTCGACTTGGGTCTATCCGATTTTCGTCTGTTTACTGAACTTAGAGCACACTTCCAAGGACTAAATTTTGATGGTGATGAAGCGATAAGCAGAAGTGAGCTTGTGCCTCCGTCAAGGTTTCTACAGCGTTTATGTGTTGAGAAATAAATAGGTAGACATGAAAAATGAGGATGTGGAATATTAATACAGTTCCTTCTATTTAAAATGCTTTGAGAGTTTTCACATAAAAAATTCTGAGGCATTACTTTTCAGGACGCCCTCGTGCGTATGCAAACAATTTTTTCCTCAAATTAATGCCAATGTTTGATAATATTAGACAGGCTTTGGCCAGGAATACCTTCTTTTTTTGTTACATTCGGCTTTTTATGTCCTTGTTTCCTCCGTCATGTGTTGCTTTGCTTTCAAGACATCAGAATTCAATCACTTTCTTCGCTTTTTAGTCCCAAATTTTGATATTAATTTTATCACTAATCTCGTTCCTCCTGCCCCTCATTACTTCCGCCTTTCTTCGTTTTACTGTCAATCCAAAACGTGTACTCGTTAGACCTTTCATTCCACTCAAAAGATCCCACAATTCTTCATCCGTTTCACAGAAGAAAGCAATGACGTCATGAATTTTATCAGTGGTATCCTTTCACCCTCTGTTTTAATCCGACTCCTGAGTCCTGGCCTGTTGACTGTGCTATAGTTCTTGCACTTACATTAATGAGCCAAAACATTTTACCACCTGCTTAATGGCTTGTTTGTCCATTTTTATGACGATCCCTGTTTGTTGGTAGGTTTGTGGAGGTACGTGGCATTAGATTTCTACACACAGGCCACGTTATTCGCGTAAATAATGGGCCGCTGATTTTGGTACGCAGTGATGGGCCCAATAGCGATCCAGGTGGGTTCCGTAGGACATATCAGGCGAATTTGATCGCCGAGATATCAACGTGAGTTCACTATAATACTGCTCAAACCATTCTAGCTTGGTTATGGCTCCCAGATACGGACAATTATACTGCTGAGATGACGTCGCCGTCGGGGAAGACATCAGGCATGAAGGGATGCCGGTGACTCGCAGCTGTCGGCGTGTCTTCGATTACTACCAAAGGTCCCACGCAAGAACAGGTGAACATCTCCCGTAGCATAATACTGCTCCCATCGGCCTGCATCCGTGGTGCGCTTTACCTCTGAAGCCGCCGCTCACCTCGATGACGGCGTTTGTGAGGGTGATCATCGACCTAGTATAGCAAAAGTGTGATTCTCCCAAAGAGCCGACACGTTTCATTGATCGACGGTCGAATTCCGATGGTCATGTTTCCACTGCGATCGTAATTGTGGACACCTAGAGATGGTCTGCTGCGAAGCTCCATGTTCAATAATGTACGATGAACGGTATGCTCCGAAACATTTGTGCGTGCACCAACATTGTGCTCTTTCGGCAGAGATGCTACAAATCACTATGTATCTTACTTTACACAGCAGACAAGCCTCCGAACCTCACATTGTGTGAAGAGTCGTGAACGTCCAACTATTTAGCAGCTAGGGGTAGTTTCACTGTTGCTATATTTCTTTCCGTAGATGCTCACGACAATAGTACGTGAACATTCGAGCAGCTTCGCCGTTTTCGAGATACTCGTTCACAGATTCTGCGTAATCATAATCTGCCGTTTGTCAAAATCGCTTATCTCAATGTGATTTCCCCATCTGCAGTCCATATCTTCGCTAGTGTGGTTCTATGTCCCTGTCTGCTCCGCTTACGTACCTTGTCACCGCGTCACCAGACGGCATCCAACGTCGCGGAGTGCAGTGGTCGTAATGTTCTGTCTTATCAGTGTAACTGCCTTTACTGTCTTCAGGATTTTATGGATGATATTTTTCCTACAATCTGATGGCGTGTCTACAGAATAAATCCTACAAAACAAACTGAAAAGTACGAGGGTCACTAAAAAAAAAGACACACTATTTTTTTTAAAATCCATCTTTTATTCTACATGTCTGAAAGTTTTACAGTGTGTAGATACATCCTTTAGGAACAATATTTTCATTTCTCCACATAATTTCCATCCGTCTCAACTGCCTTACGCTCTTGGAACCAGCGCCTGTATACCCGCACGGTAAAATTCTGGGCCAACCTGTTGGAGCCACTGTTTGGCAGGGTGCACAAGGGAGTCATCATCTTCAAACCTTGTTGCACGAAGAGAGTCTTCCGGTTTACCAAAGAGGTGATAGTCACATGGAGCCAGATCAGGACTGTAAAGCGGGTGTTTCAGTGTTGTCCATCCGAGTTTTGTGATCGCTTCCATGGTTTTTTGACTTACATTTGGCCGTGCATTGTTGTGCAACAGCAAAACATCCTGCTTTTGCCTATGTGGTCGAACATGACTCAGTCGATCTTGAAGTTTCTTCAGTGTCGTCACATGTGCATCAGAATTTATGGTGGTCCCACTTGGCATGATGTCCACAAGCAAGAGTCCTTCGTAATCGAAAAACACCGTAGCCATAACTTTTCCAGCAGAAGGTGTAGTTTTGAATTTTTTTCTTGAGTGAATTTGCATAATCCCAGCCCATTGATTGCCTCTTCGTCTCTGGTGAAAAATGACGGAGCCATGATTCATCACCTGACACAATTCTTGCAAGAAATTGGTCTCCACCATTCTCGTACTGTTCCAAAAGTTCGCTGCATACCTTTTTTCTTGTTTCTTTGTGAGCCACTGTCAACATCCTGGGAACCCACCTGGCACAAACCTTTTATAACGCCAACACTTTCAGTATTCTCAAACACTTCCTTCCCCTGTCCCAACGTAGCGTGACAATTCGTTCACTGTGATGCGTCTGTCAGCAGTCACCAATTCGTTAACTCCCTGCACATTGTCTGGAGTGTGTGCAGTACGAGGTCTGTCGCTGCGAGGATTATGCTCAATATTGCCGTGCCCGCCTTCGTCAAGTAACCTGCTTGCCCACCGACTAACTGAACTGCGATCGACAGCAGCATGTCCATAAACCTTTTTCAACCTCTTGTGGATGTTTCCCACTGTCTCCTTTTCACGGCACAGGAATTCTATTACAGCACGTTGCTACTGACGTACGTCAAGTGTAGCAGCCGCCTTGAAGACATGCTGTGACGGCGCCACTCACGGGAACAGGTTGAACTAAGTTTGAAAAGAAGCGGGAAGGATGTACCTACACACTGTAAAAGTTTCACACATGCAGAATGAAAACTGTATTTTTACAAAAATAGTGTGCATTTCTTTTGGAGTGACCCTACTATATTGTTTGCCTCTTGTCCCAATACTAGCGAACCAATTAAATGCGACAGATAGATCCTGATGGACAGTTTTCCGTTTTTCTGTTACACCTCGTACTTGACCATCCATCATCCGTCGCTATACACGTGAGCGGAATCTAAAGAACGCTTTACGGTACTCGTTTCAAGTAACAGAAAACCATGTCGAGCAGACGTTCTGGCAGCGCACCGAGAGCTGGTTAGGCTGTGCTCGTGCGCAGGTGTTGCGGATTATCTGAGAGTGGTAATGCGCGACCGGCGTGCCGTGTGACGGGCGCTAACACAGCCGGCTCTTCGGGCTTAGGCCAGCCAGGGGCACTTCGATTAGGAAATGGCGCCACAAATCATGCGCCAGCTAATGACAGCTGCGATTGTCCCGCGGCGGCCGCGCTTCGTTACGCCGGCCTAATTACAAACTAATCTGTGTTGGCGGCGTCGGCAGCGGTGGCGACCGGGCGCCGCCCACGCAACACGGCGTCTGCCCCCGCTGCCAAAGCCCTCGTCGCTTCCTATACACAACTGCTACTCACAGAGTCCGTTTCTTTTTTTTAAGGAATTATTTCTGTGTAAATAAATGGTTACAGTTTTATACACCGTGAAATGCACTGATTGGCCAGACAGCCAGGAATCGCAAAGACAGCTTGTTATCGCACCCATGGTATCTACGAGCACTGAAAGACCTAAGTCGAAACAAGGCCCCTGGAGTAGACAACATTCAATTAGAACTACTGACGGCCTTGGGAGAGCCAGTCATGACAAAACTCTACCACCTGGTGAGAAATATGTATGAGACAGGCGAAATACCCTCAGACTTCAAGAAGAATATAATAATTCCAATCCCAAAGAAAGCAGGTATTGACAGATGTGAAAATCACAGAACTATCAGTTTAGTAAGTCACGGCTGCAAAACACTTAACGAATTCTTTACAGACGAATGGAAAAACTGAGAGAAGCCGACCTCGGGGAAGATCAGTTTGGATTCCGTAGAAACGTTGGAACACGTGAGGCAATACTGACCCTACGACTTATCTTAGAAGCTAGATTAAGAACAGGCAATCCTACGTTTCTAGCATTTGTTGACTTAGAGGAAACTTTTGACAATGTTGACTGGAATACTCTCTTTCAAATTCTGAAGGTGGCGGGGGTAAAATACAGGGAGCGAAAGGCTATTTACAATTTGTACAGAAAGCAGATGGCAGTTATAAGAGTCGAAGGACATAAAAGGGAAACAGTGGTTGGGAAGGGGGTGAGACAGGGTTGTAGCCTCTCCTCGATGCTATTCAATCTGTATATTGAGCAAGCAGTAAAGGAAACAAAAGAAAAATTCGGAGTAGGTATTAAAATCCATGGAGAAGAAATAAAAACTTTGAGGTTCGTCGATGACATTGTAATTCTGTCAGACAACAAAGGACTTGAAATAGCAGTTGAAAGGAATGGACAGTGTCTTGAAAGGAGGGTATAAGATGAACATCAACAAAAGCAAAACAAGGATAATGGAATGAAGTCGAATTAAGTCGAGTGATGCTGAGGGAATTAGATTAGGAAATGAGACACTTAAAGTAGTAAAGGAGTTTTGCTATTTGGGGAGCAAAATAACTGATGATGGTCGATGTAGAGAGGATATAAAATGTAGACTGGCAATGGCAAGGAAGGCGTTTCTGAAGAAGAGAAATTTGTTAACATCAAGTATAGATTTAACTGTGAGGAAGTCGTTCCTGAAAGTATTTGTATGGAGTGTAGCCATGTATGGAAGGGAAACATGGACGATAAATAGTTTGGACAAGAAGAGAAATGAAGCTTTCGAAATGTGCTACAGAATAATGCTGAAGATTAGATGGGTAGATCACATAACTAATGAGGAGGTGTGGTGTCACCGCCAGACACCACACTTGCTAGGTGGTAGATTAAATCGGCCGCGGTCCATTTAGTACATGTCGGACCCGCGTGTCGCCACTGTGTAATCGCAGACCTAGCGCCACCACAAGGCAGGTCTCGTGATACGAACAAGCACTCGCCCCAGTTGGACGGACGACCTAGCTAGCGACTAGATGTACGAAGCCTTTCTCTCTCATTAGCCGAGAGCAGAATAGCCTTCAGCTAAGTTAATGGCTACGAACTATCAAGGCGCCATTAGCCTTACAGTGATTGTAATTAAAGTCTCCTGTGTATAGTCAAGAGCGATGTACCACAATGATTGATTAAAGATAAGTATTAATCCAGCTACGTACTTTTCTTCATAGCATTAATTACGTAGCCTGTTCCAGACTTGACGCCCGTCGGCGTGTGTGCACGCGTGCCTTTCCTTCGGCTACCTCCAGTGGCGTAACAGTCTTGTTACGTCACTACAGGAGGTATTGAATAGAATTGGGGAGAAGAGGAGTTTGTGGCACAACTTGACCAGAAGAAGGGATCGGTTGGTAGGACATGTTCTGAGGCATCAAGGGATCACCAATTTAGTACTGGAGGGCAGCGTGGAAGGTAAAAATCGTAGAGGGGGACCAAGAGATGAATACAGTAAGCAGATTCAGAAGTATGTAGGTTGCAGTAAGTACTGGGAGATGAAGAAGCTTGCACAGGTTAGAGTAGCATGGAGAGCTGCATCAGACCAGTCTCAGGACTGAAGACCACATCAACAACAACATGGTATCTACGACAGCTGCTATTAAATGTTTCCTGGATCTTGCAAGATTTTACACGAAAGTAAGAATTTCACAGCGACACATTTCTATTCTTGTATTTAGGTACCGTTCGCTACTAGTTTCGGAGTCGCAGCCTTAATTCTGAACCACCGAACCCTTACAAAAAAATGGCTCTAAGCACTATGGGAATTAACATCTGAGGTCATCAATCCCCTGGACTTAGAACTTCTGAAACCTAACTAACCTAAGGACAGCACACACAACCATGCCCGAGGCAGGATTCGAACCTGCAACCGTAGCAGCAGCGTGGTTCCGGACTGAAGCGCCTAGAACCGCTCGGCCACAACGGCCGGCGCTCCCGTATACATCAGCCAAGCTGTATAGCTGTAACCTGGCATCGAGAATATTCAGAGCTAGATTACTATGAGACAAAACATTGTGGCCGCTGCCAGTCGAGGTATTGAATGGCGCTAGCAAAACTGTCATATCTTGACGGATTAGGGCGAATTATACGCGAGCGTTCAGGGTTAGCCCGAACTTCAGGGAATTGTCAGGTCCACGGCCCCTGCTGCAGCGAGGCAAGCGCGTTTCTTGTAGGCAGAGGCAGCGTACGGGCCAGAGGCTAGATTAACGCGACTCAGGACAGAGCCTACAAAACCTGAGAATCTACCGCACGATCAAAGGTGCACAGGAAGGGAAAAATGTCCACAAAAAGTCGAGTGATAGTAATGAGACCAACTTCTGAGAGTGAACAGAATCGGAGGGACATCCGTAAGAGAGCGAAAAGGACTGAAAAACAAGACACAGGAATCCGCAGCAACCAGTTCAAAACAAAATCTTAAGATGGATCCTTAAGGACCGTCCGTGCGAACGTGTCACCACTATGCCTGAGACACTTCAATTTAACGACACAAATAAGAAAAAATTTGGAAAATTTGTAGTGGTATTGTAGCACAGGTCAGAACAAAAAAAGGTCTAGTAAACATGGGCTATCAACACTACTTCTCCTCCTCCGCTGTGAAATACATATGTTCTACTGTACAAGTGCTCATAGCTCTTAATGTATGGTCTTTAGAGCCCATTTTACTAGACATTATTTATCTTATTTTGATTCGGACTACTTCCTCCCAAAATATGAAAAGCGAGGAGCGAGTATGAAGCAGTGTTCATATCTCTTAAGATATGCGTCTAAGAGCCCCTATTTACTAGACATTTTTTCTTGTTTTGGTCCATGCTACCACCTCTGAAAGTTTCTCGGTGAAGTTATTCACCCTGTGTACCAGGCCCAGTCGAGACAACAAAATAGGTGCAGGGTATCAGACATGCTGAGTCATCATTCTCTGAAGCATTATACCCAAAAGTATGTAATGACACCCGAATTACTCAAATATTTCCCCTAAGAGTTATAAACCAAGCGTGACTTCGTAATTTACTATCCAGATAATGTCACGTCTCCGGAGTGACGGCACAGGAATCACAGTATACTACAAAATAAGCAGGAAGCATTTTGTCGACAATGTAGGCACTAAACAAAGAAATCCATTGGTATAAGTGACTTTGACAAAGAGCACATTTTTAGTGCCCTGCGCCTAGGAACAAGCTTCACGTAAAAAGCTAATTAGCGGCTGTTTGCCTGGTACTGTCGGGAGCGTGAACATGAGGTGTTCGACATCCACGCTACATCAAGGAACGAGGAAGTCGATGGTTTACTCGCCGTGTAAAGCGGAGTAGACGGCGACCTGTGACAGATACGAGATACGACGACGCAGTACCATTTCGCTGCAAGCAAGTTTTTGGACCACAGCGTTTGGCGCACGTGGTCTAAAAGCGAGGCAGCACTGCTGCGTGTTCTCATGTGAACCCAACGACATCGCCAATTGGCACTGCAGTGGGCAGGGGATCACAAAGATTGAACTGTGCATCACTGAAATCGTTCCACCTGAGCAAATCATCCACATTTCTTGTCAAACCAGATATAAGTTTGTGCCCGGATACGCCGTCATCCATGCGAACGGTGAACGATACTCGCGCCACGTCACGGACACAGGCCACTATGTGGAGTATTACACTACGGGGGACGACCACTTGAGGTTCTATGGGACAACAGAGTGCATTGATGATTCTGCAGACAAAAGTGTTTCAAGCACGTGATGGACATCCACCTGAGCTTTTGTGGGACGAGATTGTACAATGATGATACAAAGCACAATAGCTCTATTGATGAAATATCGATGTACCAATGTTTCGATATTTTTTCCAAAACATACATATCGACGATATTTTTTCTCCGATATATCGATATTAAAATGGCAATACTGAGTGCCGATATTTTTATTTTGTATTATATTTTTTCCACAGTTTTCGGTAAATATTTGAAGTTGTCCTTTTGAAATTGTAATAGAACATAATTTTACTTTCACTGTGTGAAGGAGTCTTATTACTTTCACAGTTTTCAAGAAGTGGCTTTGTGAAGCAAACCACATAAGTCACGTTAAAAAAAATTAACGCAGCTAGTGGGCTATTTCTGCACATCACCACTCGTCAAAAACAGTTGGTAAAAATTACGATCAAAAATCTAAATGACAGTACTGGTCTTTCTGGGGGGCGGAGACGTGTAAGGGGAAATGCTGACGTAATAGGCGCTCGGCGCTACCAACAAAAACTGCAATGTTTAGCTTCACCACACAATTTTGACACTACAGCTGCTAGGTCACTGGCGTTGTCGGAAATGAAAAAACAGGAAAATCAACATGAAGTGCTTCGGTCAAGTCAGATATATGACGAAACTGAACGACGGACCCATCGTACACTTTTTATTGTGCCACTTATATGCAATTACCACTGTTAGCAAAGTGGATATCGCCAAGCGTGAACGTAAGTCGTTTTCCTTTCAGTTCTGGTTCTAAGGGGGATAAGCAGGCTGTTAGCTTATTGATGTAGAGAATATCTAATAATAAATCAGTACATAAATATACAACTCTAAAACCGACAGTATATTTACAATGTGCTGCCGATATTTTTATAGGCCGGTACTTCGGTACGTTTCCTGTCGATATATCGATGTCTATTTGATATATCCAGATCAGATGGGTGTATGCTGTTAAATATTGATGTTTCGAATTCCCGATGTTATTAAAATATCGACAGCGCTAAAGCACAAGTGTTTCAGAGCACACTGTTCGGCCTACAATATAGCAATAATCAAAGGCACCATGACATCTGTGTCCTACGTGAACAGTATTGTTGGCCACCTGCATTCCTCCATGGTTGATGCCTTCCACGAGGGGAATGGCATCTTCCACCAGAATAACTTCCATTGTCACAAGTCTAGAATCGTGCTACAGTGGTGTGAGGAGCATGTTAGTAAACTCACGTTGATGTCTTCGGAACCAAATAGCCTGATCTGAATCCAATGGAACACATTTGGGGCGCTATTGGGAGTCAGCTGCGCGCCTAAAAACGAACGGTCCGTAATTTACAGGAATTTTTAGACCTGTGCGTAGATTTTTGCAGCCACTTAGGTCCAGAAATTTACCAACGAATTGTCGAACACATACCACACAAAACTGCTACTGCACAGCTTTGTACACGCTACTATGCAGACGGCCATACCTTTATGGTTCATCGGCGAATGTCATTTCGGGCTTTGGTTCCCTGCAGCACGAAAGTATTGGCGTACGGCACTGGTAAATGGAAAGTGGTGAGAAGCTTTCTGAATATGAAATCTGGGCCACAGACTTGAGACATTCTTGTCAGTTTGTTGAAATATAAAATTAATTTGGAGTTACCCGACCGAAGTTTTCCGTTAAGTACCTCTTTGTATTTCCTGACGTGTTGTGCTACTGCCCGCACTGCTGCCATGAGCTCTGTGTTTTGTGTGGTACAACACGTGTTTCCGGCAACACGGATCAATGAATTCGCTGTGCCCCGATCCACATTCTAAATTATTCATCGCTACGCGTGGCTCGCCCCTCTGAGCACGGGACGCCTTCTACATAATATTTTCCGATATGTGCATGCTGAAGAGACCGTTTGAATACCATTTCGAAGAAGAAGCAAATTTCACAGCCGATATCTGACGGTAGACAGGAGAAATGGTAAACCTTTGTTCAATCCATGATGTCAGAGAAACAGCGGAAAAACACTCAGATCTAAAGATCGTAGATTTAATATTACTGTTAAACTGGGATCGCACAACCCACTAAAAGTTTTTGCATTTGTTTTTGGTACAGATGATGTGCAATTTCAAGAGCATTATTTCTACTTGTTTCTTTTCCCGGTAACAGCTTTCGTACGATAAGGTGACCCATACGAAAGTAAATAAAGTGTTTATTTTTTCAAGCAACACGCGATTTTCCATTTTATGAGGAAAAAAGGTGGGTAAGTATAGAATGCGTAGGAAAAACGTGTGTCGGTTCGAAATAACTCTAAAAAAACTCTAATAAAACACAAAGGTATCATACGAATGGTACGGAAATGAATAGCTTTGATGTACATGTGGAGACAAACAAGCAGTTACATTTTGAGAATAAATGGATAATTTATTCAAGAGAAAGCGCTTCACAAATTGAGCAAGTCAGTAACGCGTTGGACCACCTCCAGCCTGCAATCAGTTATTGGCTTGGCGTTGATTGATAGAGTTGGTGGATGTCTTCCTAAGGGATATCGTGCCGAATTCTATTCAACTGGCGCCTTAGACCGTCAAAATCCTGATCTGGTTGGAGGGCCCTGCGCGTAATGCCCCAAATGTTCTCACCTGGGGAAAGGTCCGACGACCTCGCTGGCCAAGGTAGGATTTGACAACCACGAAGACAAGCAATAAAAATTCTCGCCGTGTGTGGACGGGCATTATCTTGATGAAATGTAAGCCCAGAATGGCTTGCCATGAATGGCAACAAAACAGGGTGTAGAATATTACTGTGCTGTAAGGCTGCCGCGGATAGCTACAGAAGGTATCGAGCTATATATATATATATATATATATATATATATATATATATATATATATATAATATTTTTAAAAATGCCACCCCACACTATCACTCCTCGTTGTCGGGTTGTATGGAGGGTGACACTCATAATGATACCCCTCCGCTGTTCGGGCGTCTCCAGACACATTATACGCCTGGAGTCTCATTGACTGGAGCAGAATTCTCTTCAGCGATGAGTTCCGCTTCGAACTGTATCCCGGTGACCAGTGAAGACGTGTCTGGAGACACCCCTTACAGCGTTTGGACGCAAACTTGACTGTCGCCCTCCGTAAGCCCTGACAGCCAGGAGTGTTGGTGTGGGCTGGTTGTCGCCCGCGGCAATCTTACAGCTCAGCGGTACGTCGACGATATTCTACGTCGCGTTTTGTTGCTCTTCGTGGCATGCCATCTTGGACTTACGCCGGCCGAAGTGGCCGAGCGGTTCTAGGCGCTACAGTCTGGAACCGCGCGAGCGCTACGGTCGCTGGTTCGAATCCTGCCTCGGGCATGGACGTGTGTGATGTCCTTAGGTTAGTTAGGTTTAAGTAGTTCTAAGTTCTAGGGGACTGATGACCTCAGCAGTTAAGTCCCATAGTGCTCAGCGCCATTTGAAACATTTTTGAACTTACGTTTCAGCAAGATAATGCCCGCCCGCATACGACTTGCTCTTCAGACTCCCAATTTGGAACGTTTTGAGTGCTATGGGAGAATCTGGCACGATATCCCTCAGGAGGATATTCAACAACTACATCAAAAAATGACAAGCCGAATAACTGCTTGCATACGGGCCGAACATGGACGTACACTTTACTGACTTGCTCAGTTTGTGAACTTCCTTCTCTTGAATAAATCATCCACACTTTCTGAAATTGTAATCATTTGATCGTGAGTACATAACTGCGCAACATTACACAGTATTTAGCTTGAATTGTCTTCGTAATTGTAGATACAAACCAAGTTACGAACAGGTTCTTTATGTTCATGGGGTAATTCTATAAATTATGTAGTAAACCTCTTCCACGGAATGAACTTTGTAATGAGCACATAGTGTGGCCTGAGAAGAAACCGAAGCAAGATCAAAGTAATTGTGTATAGGTAAAGAGGGCGTTTCTGGCCAAAATAAATCTACTGAAATCAAACATCTGACTTAATTTCAGGAAGAAATTTGTGAGAATGTACGTTTGGAGCGCAGAATTATATTGCAGTAATTCATCAACTGTGGGGAAAACCAGCAAAGAAGAGGATAGATGTGTTAGAGATGTGGTGCTATACAAGGACGGTCAAAATTAAGTGGACTGATAAGATGTGGAGCGAGGAAGTTTTTCGCAAAATCGAGGAGGACAGAAATATGTGGAAAACACTGACAAGAAGAAGGGACAGGATTATGATACTTGTGATGCGACATCAGGGAGTAACTTCCATGGTACTAGAGGGAACTGTAGAGCGTAAAGACAATAGGGGGAAACAGAGATTGGAAGATACCCAACAGTGTAATTGAGGACGTTGGTTACAAGTGCTACTCTTTGATGAAGAGGTCGTCGCAGGAGAGCAGTTCGTGGCGGGCTGTATGAATCCAGTCAGATAAAATGATGATCTCCAAAAAAAAAAAAAAAAAAAAAAAAAAAAGTAAGGTTGTTCCGAGTGTATTTGAAGCTGATCCAGTAGTTCCCGAGTTTCCACTCCCACTAATAGGTAAGCCCTATCTCAACATTCAGTAATTCATATATGCAACAAGAACGGTTGAAAATTCCCCAGACAGGTGTGATTTTCCTGTCAGTTAAGGTTTTCGTCTTTATTATGAAAAGAATCTCTTATTATTTATGGAATATTCCGGCTTTGACATACTAAAACCTTGCATACACAGTGTTGATGTTCCACAACAATATTTATTTAGTAGTTAGTTACGAATCGGCTTTCGGCTTTCTAGGCCATCGTCAGATAACTTAGTACTGAACAGATGGTCCACGTAACTTTAACGAGAGTTGATAGGTGCACAAATATTATGTTTCAAAGATATATGACATTTTACGACTATAACTACTGTACTGAGTGGGCATGAAAGAAGTTGGAGACTGAAAAAGAAAGATGCGATCTTTTTGAAGATGCTCTGAATGGATGTCATTCTTATGATGTCAAATGTGCTGTCCTCCGTAGAGGAACTACAGGCAGAAAACTAAGACTACTCGAAATTCTGGTCAATAATAAACACCCCCTCACTCATCCTTGTTAAAGTAATAGCAAAAGTTTAATATTTCTCCCACTAAGATAATATGCTTGCTACAGTTGTTCGACACCCACATTACATAAACTCCTTTCTCCCCACATCCCCGCGCCCCTCTTTTTCAGCCTGTTCATCACATTTACCTGTTTGTCCATATAACTTAGTAGACTATGCCATTACCCAGTTGTGCAACGTTTTTGGCTTGTGCATTCCTACGCTTTTAATGTGTTGAATGTAATTTTTATTTGTTCAGAGCTTGTTTGGGTTTTAAATTACGCTCATGTTTTTGTACCTGTATACAATGAAGAGCCAAAGAAACTGGTACACCTGCTTAATATCGTGTAGGACCTCCGCGAGCACGCAGAAGAGCCGCAACACGACGTGACATCGACTCGACTAACGTCTGAAGGAGTGCTGGAGAGAATTGCCACCAAGAATCCTGCAAGGAAGTACATAATTCCATAAGAGTACGAGGGGGTGGAGCTCTCTTCTGAACACCACGTTGCAAAGCATCCCAGATATGTTCATGTCTGAGGAGACTGGCGGACAGCGGAAGCGTTTAAACCCAGAAGAGCGTTCCTGGAGCCATTATGTAGCAATCCTGGAAGTATGGGTTGTCGCATTGTCCTGCTGGAATTGCCCAAATCCGTCGAAATGCACAATGGACATGAATGGATGCAGGTGATCAGACAGGATTCACACGTACGTGTCACCTATCAGAGTCGTATCTAGTCGTGTCAGGGGTCCCGTATCACTCCAACTGCATATGCCCAACATCGTTATAGAGCCTCCACCAGCCTGAACAGTCCCCTGTTGACATGCAGGGTCCGTGGAGTCGCGAGGTTGTCTCCATACCCGTACACGTCCATCCACTCCATACTATTTGAAACGGGACTCGTCCGATCAGGTAATATGTCTCCACTCATCGACAGTCCAATGTTGGTGTTGACTGGTCCAGGCGAGGCGTAAAGCTTTGTGTCGTGCAGCCAACTAAGGTGTGTGTGTGTGTGTGTGTGTGTGTGTGTGTGTGTGTGTGTGTGTGTGTGTGTGTGTATTTGTGCATTGAACTGGGGGACCTAAAAACGATCGAGAGGATTCGTCCCGCCGCAGCCCTCAGTGGTTCACAACCCCATAACGGACCGCAGCAGTCCACCCACCTCACCGCCGCCCCACTCCGAACCCAAGGTAATTGTGCGGTTCGGTCTGCCCCCAGAGGAATTCCCCCCCCCCCCCCCCGGAACATATCAAACGAGTGTAACGCCAAATGTTTACGTGGTAGAGTAATTATGATGTACGCGTACATGGAGACACATGGACACAGCGTTTGCGGAGCAATTGCCGACATAGTATAACTGAGGTGGAATAAGGAGAACCAGCCCGCACTCGCCGAGGCAGATGGAAAACCACCTTAAAAACAATCCACAGGCTGGCCAGCACACCAGACCTCGACACTAACCCCCTTCATGCCTACCTCAGAGATGCTGTGTCTCATCGCTCGTGCGTCGAATATAACACCACGTTCAAACTCACTTAGATCTTGATAACCTGACATTTTAACAGCAGTAACCAATCTAAGAACTGCACCAGACACTTGTTGTCTTATATAGGTGTTGCCAACCGCAGCGCCTATTTACATATTTACGTATTTGAATACGCATGCCAATATGAGTTTCTTTGGCGCTTCAGTGTATAATTGTAAAATGTGACAGTGCTCTGAAAAACAATCTTTGTACAGCTGCGAACTATCACGTAGCGAAAGTTGTGTGGACTATCTGTTTAGTATTAAGTTATCAACAAAAGCCTAGCAAGCCGAAAGGCAGTTCATAATGAACTATTTAGGGAACATTATTGTGGTACACCAGCATTGGGTATTCAAGTTTATAACGATAGCATATTTTCCACCAAAGCAATATGTCGTCATAACGCTCTTCTTTACCCGTCTCCGTGTAGCTTTATTTTCAACTCCAGCATGTGAGGGGCTTGATGCCAGACACGAGAAGAAATGGCGCCGCGACAGAAGAAGCATGTCGAGTGCTGCCCCTCACGAATGCTGTCGTTACAGCGCCGCTGATCTCACGACGCTGGTGGAGACGAGCCCGCATCGGCGTGACGGCTCCGTGACGAATCGCCCCGGCCGGACACGCGATCCTGATTGATGCGGCGCGGAGCTCCTGCTATCGACGGCCCGGCGCGGGCTCCCCCACTTGAGCTGTGGGGAAACACTGAAGACCGCCCCACCCACAAGTGCGCGGCGGCAAACGTCGGCTAGCGAACCGCCGCCGACAGACGGTGCCCGCCGCCCGTTGCCCGTTCCGCCGTCGCTAATTCGATTTCTGCTCGCCGGACGAGCTTTGCCTCGCGAGAATGACGCCATTAAACTTATCCACTGTATATGGAAATGAGTTTTCGTCCAATCATATGAGCAGCAACAAGCGAACGCGCAGTATATCGAGTTAATGGGCTTGCTGAGGGAAGATGGCATCCCGGAGCGGAGAAGCCTACTTGTATTTCCGGACCTAGTATTCCCACTTGGATTGGCTCCCCCCTCCCCTGCCCCCATCCCGCCCTAGTCACTCACTCCATCCGTTGTTCGCATCGCACATGGCGTTCGTTTCCACGGGACTAACGAAACGTGTCAGGTAGTATGGAAGTGGAGGCTAACGAATAATGCAGGACGCGAATTACACATGGGAAAGAGAACGTGGTGAGTGATGAAATGTATTTCGTAAGAAAATGAAACACCTACAGCCGTCCATATGTTGTCATTTATTGTATAGCTGTCAGTTTCGGCGCTTCAGTGCACAATCTTCAGGCCTTAGTTGATGCTGAAGAGGTGAGTGTTCATCGGAGGTGAGGGTATCATCTGGAGTGCCCCAGGGAAGTGTGGTAGGTCCGCTGTTGTTTTCTATCTACATAAATGAACTTTTGGATAGGGTGGATATCAATGTGCGGCTGTTTGCTGATGATACTGTGGTGTACGGGAAGGTGTCGTCGTTCAGTGACTGCAGGAGGATACAAGATGACTTGGACAGGATTTGTGATTGGTGTAAAGAATGGCAGCTAACTCTAAATATAGATCAATGTAAATTAATACAGATGAATAGGAAAAATAATCCCGTAATGTTTGACTACTCCATTAGTTGTGTAGCGCTTGATACAGTCACGTCGATTAAATATTTGGGTGTAACATTGCAGAGCGATATTAAGTGGGACAAGCATGTAATGGCAGTTGTGGGGAAGGTGGATAGTCGTCTTCGGTTCATTGGTAGAATTTTGGGAAGGTGTGGTTCATATGTAAAGGAGACCGCTTATAAAACACTAATACGACCCATTCTTGAGTACTGCTCGAGCGTTTGGGGTCCCTATGAGGTCAGATTGAGGGAGGACATAGAAGCAATTCAGAGGCGGGCTGCTAGATTTGTTACTGGTAGGTTTGATCATCACGCGAGTGTTACGGAAATGCTTCAGGAACTCGAGTGGGAGTCTCTAGAGGAAAGGAGGCGTTCTTTTCGTGAATCGCTACTGAGGAAATTCAGAGAACCAGCATTTGAGGCTGACTGCAGTACTGTTTTACTGCCGCCAACTTACATTTCGCGGGAAGACCACAAAGATAAGATCATAGAGATTAGGGCTCGTACAGAGGCGTAGAGGCAGTCCTTTTTCCCTCGTTCTGTTTGGGAGTGGACAGGGAGAGAAGATGCCAGTTATGGTACGAGATACCCTCCGCCACGCACCGTATGGTGGATTGCGGAGTATGTATGTAGATGTAGATGTAGATCACGATCCATACATACAATGCATCAGTGACCAACAACTAGTTCAGGCAAACTACCTGTAACTGATGTCGTCTCTCGTGGCACAAGGATGGACATACAAAAACTAAATGCATTTAGTGTTAACCAGCCCGCTGAGAATAACAAATTGGCTGGAGGTCATAGAGCACTATCGAGTCCGCACGGACTACATATAGGGAAAATGTCAAGCAAGTAACGAAATATATTCATCAGTCGAAGACTGCTGACGGAACCGGCTCAATCCGAATCCGGCACTAAGTGCGTGCATGAAAGAAACTTGGAGTAACGGAATTCTTCAGACAGTAATGCAACGGCCTTCGAGTCTCGCGGCATATTTGTTACACAGTAGCGAATAATACGATATTCAACAGTTCTATCCACTTATAATAACTTCAAACAAATTACCACTAAAGTAAAATATGTCTAATGGGAAATTGTGGTGGTCCTTACTTTAAGAAGTTATTTATTTTAAGTTTCTTGGTTTTCAGCAACGACTACTCAAACCGTTGTGATGACCAAAAATTCGGAATTTTGTGTAAGTTCTTATAGGACTAAAATTCTGAGGTCATCGGTCTCTAGGCTTACACACTACTTAATGTAACTTAAACTAACTTACGCTAAAGACAACACAAGCATCCATGCCCGAGGGAGGACTCGAACCTCCGACGAGAGGAGTCGCGTGAACCGTGGTAAGACACCTGAGACCGCGTGGCTACTCTGTGCGGCTATGAAGACATACGTTTTGCCTTCTTCTTCTCCTCCCTAAATACGCCTGCCATGAAACATGACAGTTTGCAAAATCTGTTTTTGCTGTTACCAGATTTCATTTTCCTCTTTCCTTTGAAAAGCTTCCCGTCTGGTACTGGCAGACTAAAAGCAAACTTCGTTTCCATTCAAGCATAGTAATTAATTCTCCGCGAGATTAGGTCAGTTGTTCAGGAACGTGAGGGGGTATGTGAGTTCATCTTCAACATGTTCACTGAAATTATAGTGAGGCTTTTAGTTAGCCTATAATGGTGATTTGCAAGGTTCAAATGGCTCTGAGCACTAAAAGACTTAACATCGGAGGTCATCAGTCCCCTAGAACTTAGAACTACTTAAATCTAACTAACCTAAGGACATTACACACATCCATGCCCGAGACAGGATTCGAACCTACGACTGTAGCGCCTAGAACCGCTTGGCCACTCCGGCCGGCATCCTTAATGGATAATACACTCTAAGACAAAAAGAGACGCACCAAGATGCAGTTATGAAAACTGGCCACAAATTGATACTCATACAGATATCGAAGGAAAATGAAAAAGTATAAGCTTTGGCTTCCGATAGACGAAAGTGTGCCTGTGCTGCCACTACAGTACAACTTCATGGTGCAGCTGCAAAGATAGTTAATAAGAGACATGCCAATTCCATGACATAGTTATGAATTTTTCCGTGTACTCAACTGAACATTAGCTGTGTCTCGCAGACAGGCGCGTGAACAATATACGCAGTGGTCAGCGTTTGAAAGAGGGCGTATAGTTGGGCGCAAGAAGCCGGTTGGAGTTATCGGCGAATCGCTCGACATTTGAACAGGAGCTATGCCACTGTTGGATGGTGTTGGCAGGAATGCGTGATTCATGGCCGAACACAGCGTCAAGAAGGAAGCGATCGAAATAGAGAGACGACGAAAGAGAGGACCTATCATTCTTCAGAGAGGCTCTCAGAGCCACGGATTCATCGTTATCATATATTCGACGTGTAACTGGTGCTTCAGGGACCTCAAGGCCCATTAATAGGCGTTTCACAGAAACGGGGACGAGCTCACGATGCCCCTTGCGCCGACTACCGTTGTCCACAGAACACCAACAATCCCTTTTGCAGTGGTGTCAGGAACATTTGGCCTGAAATCTCATTGACTGGAGTAGAATTTTCTATGATGAGTCCCGATTCGAACTGAGCCCCGATGACCAACGAAGACGTGTCAGGAAATGCTCCGAACACATGTGGGATACCATTCTGTCATACAGCCTGACAGCCAGGTTGGCTGTTTCGTTGATTTGGCGGAGGGCACCAAGCAGCGAAACATCGGTCCCATAGGATTAGGGAAGTATGGGGAAGAAAGTCAGTCGCGCGCTTTCAAAACCATCTCGGCATTTGCCTGAAACGATTTAGGGAAATCACCGAAAACATAAATCAGGATGGCCGGACGTGGGTTTGAACCGTCGTCCTACCGAATGCGCAACCTCGTTCGGTACTAGCCAGGAGTGATGGTGTACGGTGCCATATCGATTCACAGCAAGACCCCATTGGTTGTCATCCGCGGCAGCCTTACTGCGATACGTCAACAATATTCTACACCCCATTTGGTACTCTTCACGGCTTGCATTTCAGCAAAATAATGCCCAGCCGCACACGGAAAGGGATTCTACGGCTTGTCTACGTGCTTGCTAAACGCTACCTTGGGCAGTAAGGCTGCCGGATCTCAACCCAATTGAAAACGTTCGGAACATTATGGGCAGAGCCCTCTAACCAGCTCGGGATCTCGACCCTCTAACGCGCCAGTTGGACCAAATTCCGCACGGTGCCGCTCAGGAGAACGTCTATCAACTCCCTCAATCAATGACAAGCTTAATAATTGCATGCATAAGGTCAAGCGATGGCCCAATGCGTTATTGAGTTGCTCAGTTTGTTAAGCTCTTTCTTCTCAATAAGCCATCAAATGCCTCTAAGCACTATGGGTACATCTGAGGTCATCAATCCCCTAGACTTAGAACTACTTAAACCTAACTAACCTAACGACATCACACACATCCATGCCCGAGGCAGGATTCGAACCTGTGACCGTAGCAGCAGTGTGGTTCTGGACTGAAGCTCCTAGAACCGCTCGGCCACAACGATCGAATAAGTCATCCAGTTTTTACGGAATTGTAATAATGTGTGCATCTGTACTTGTACCGGGTGATCGAAAGGTCAGTATAAATTTGAAAACTTAATAAACCACGGAATAATGTAGATAGAGAGGTAAAAATTGACACACATGCTTGGAACGACATGGGGTTTTATTAGAACAAAAAAAATGTCCGTCATCGCTGGACAGCAAAACGTCAGTGACTGCGCATAACAATCGTGTATAAAAGGAGCTGTAATGAGAGAGAGAATCAGATGCGCCAGCAGTCGCAGCATGTTGACGTTACCTGAAAAGGCGCTTTTAGTGAAGCTGTATTGTCAGAATGGGGAATGTGCTAGTTCAGTGTTACGTTCCTATCGCCATAGGAAGGGGATTCGAATAGGTAAAGGTCCGTTGACAAATGCAGCTGTGGCGAGAATGATTTCGAAGTTCGAAGCCACGGGTTGTTTAGACGATAGACCCCGTAGTGGCCGACCGAGCACAAGGCGTAATGCTGCTAAGACAGTCCGTACTGGCCGACCGAGCACAAGGCGTAATGCTGCTAAGACATTCCGTACAAAAGCCATCGGCATCACGAACTGTTACCTGGAGATTTAGTGAAGCGGAGGGCATTTGCGGTGTGGGCGCTTCAAAAGATGGCGGAAGATGACGATTGGTTGAGTAACGTGTTGTGGACCGACGAAGCTCATTTCACACTCCGAGGGTCTGTCAACGCCCACAACTGCAGAATTTGGGCTCCCGAAAATCCTAGAACTGTCGTGGAAACTCCATTGCACGTCGAGAAAGTCACGGTATGGGTTGGATTACCACATCTACCGTTATCGGGTCTTTTTTCTTCCAGGAAATGCGTGATTCTGGTTTTGTAACTGCTACCGTGACGGGTGAGAGGTAAGCCGATATGTTACAGAATCGCATTATCCCCAGCCTGGCTGGTAAACACCTGCTGGAACGTACGATGTTTATGCAGGATGGCGCTCCTCCCCATATTGCTAGACGCGTGGAAGATCTCTTGCGCACATCGTTTGGTGATGATCGTGTGCTGAGCCGCCACTTTCGTCATGCTTGGCCTCCCAGGTCCCCAGACCTCAGTCCGTGCGATTCTTGGCTTTGGGGTTACCTGAAGTCGCAAGTGTATCGTGATCGACCGACATCTCTAGGGATGCTGAAAGACAACATCCGACGCCAATGCCTCACCATAATGCCGGACATGCTTTACAGTGCTGTTCACAACATTATTCCTCGACTACAGCTATTGTTGAGGAATTATGGTGGACATAATGAGCATTTCCTGTAAAGAACATCATCTTTGCTTTGTCCTACTTTGTTATGCTAATTATTGCTATTCTGATCAGATGAAGCGCCATCTGTCGGACATTTTTTGAACTTGTGTACTTTTTTGGTTCTAATAAAACCCCATGTTATTCCAAGCATGTGTGTCAATTTGTATCTCTCTATCTACATTATTCCGAGATTTATTCAGTTTTTAAATTTATACTGACTTTTTGATCACCCGGTACACGACATATAACGATTTCCGTCCCATTCAGATAATTACGTCGTGGTGCGTGGTACATATTTATTGTTCTAAATAAAAGTAACGCTCTTCCGTTACTCTTATCCCGGTAGCTTTACTGGAATAAGTAATGGTGCACAAGTCGGCGAAATGGCGTCTTGTTGACAAAAGCTGCAAATAAGCGGCTGAACACAGAATCATAAGAGTGATGACCAAAAAACAGTACTAAAGTAGTATGAAAGATAAGCAAGATCGTTGAGTCGTTGGGTGTACGGTTCCCTTATCAGCGAAGCCGCGAATCACTTTGCAGCGAGCGCAGTAAACAAACCGCGCAGCGCCCGCTCGTTTTTCTCTGGCGGCGGTTATCAAGGCGTCCCCGGGGCCTCCACGTTACGTCAGCCGATGGCGCATAACTCACACAGACGCCAGGGAGCCGCAAGCGCGCCGCCTCGCGTCCTACCGCCCTGGGGACGGGAGGATCGCGACGCGTCGGCGGAGCCTAATTCCGGCGTTCACGCGGAAAGCGCAGTAAACGCTAGACGCTAAACGCTCCCCTCCGCCGCCGCCCGCCTGCCTGTTTGTCGCCGTCATTAACACTGACGCTCGCTCCACAGAAGCGCTAACTGCGCGACGCCCAACTCGCGCTACGGACTTCCAGCGAGCGGCGGTCCTACTCTGCCCCAGAACGCGGCAGCACTCCGTTCTCCGCCGCAGCTTCCCTTTCATGTCCTTCCAGTCTTGTAACTGCAATCTGGTTTCTGTACAAGTTGTAGCTCCCTGTATATTATCCCCGCTACCTTCAGATTTCAAAGAGTGTGTTGCAGCCAACAGAACTAAAAGCTTTCCCTAGCTCTACAAATGCCTTGCAATTAAGTTTCCCTTTCTTCAGTCTGTCTTCTAAGGTAAGTGCCGTCTAGCGTCTTCCTACACTTTTCCGGTACCCAAATGTACCTCAGTTGCTGTCAAACGAAGGCTCACTCAGAACTTACTCATAGAATCGAAAACTCTCACTGAGCAAACTTTCAAGAAACACCCCCCCCCCCTCCTCCTCGCTTCCCCCACTTGTATTAAACCTCCACAAATATATTAGCCAGCGAGTCCGTAAGAGGATGGTATGAGAGGCGTACAATATGACTGACCGTGCTTTTCCAAACGAGATTGCGGAAATTAAGATAACCCGCCCTTGCACAATCTTACAACGAGACGCCTCTACGTTGCTATCATACATTTACTTCAGACTGTGTACGCCTTTAATAGGCCATTAAAGCAACATAATTTGCAAGTAGTAAGATGCAGTACTCTGGCAATTCCGAGAAAATTGCAAGAGAAGTTTGGCTCGTCTATTATGTGGCTAAGAAACCTTTGCGTAGGTGCCGGGAGTTAGAGTTCACGGTGATCAAGTTATTAATATTCGAGCTTTATAAGACGAACGTGTATGACGCGACGATTCGACACCACCTCAAACGTCATCATTAATCTATTTTTTCATATTATTTAATGTGCATACCATTTCAGAGATAATATAATGAAACAAAACACGTGTATCCAGAATGAGATTTTCACTCTGCAGCGGAGTGTGCGCTGATATGAAAGTTTCATATCAGCGCACACTCCTCTGCAGAGTGGAAACCTCATTCTGGAAACATCCCCTAGGCTGTGGCTACGCCATGTCTCCACAATATCCTTTCTTCCAAGAGTGTTAGTTCTGCAAGGTTCGCAGAAAATCTTCTGTGAAGTTTGGAAAGTAGGAGACGAGGTACTGGCAGAATTGAAGCTGTGAGGACGGGTAGTGAGTCGTGCTTGGGTAGCTAAGTTGGTAGAGCACTTGCCCGCGAAAGGCAAAGGTCCCGAGTTCGAGTCTCGGTCCGTCACACAGTTTCAGAAGACGTGTATTTGCGTGAAGTTACAGTTTATGTTTTACGTGTCTGTATGACAAATACACACATCAAAAAAAGTTTCGCCTCACCTCGGTTCTGAGAGTTCCGGAACCTGTACAGAAAACTGGAACAGAGATCAACATAAACATCATTTCCGCCCTTTTTAATGCTCATGAAAACCACACTTTGCATATTGTACCACCATACAGCGAGATCTTCAGAGGTGGTGGTCCAAATTGCTGTACACACGGGTAGCTCTAATACCCAGTAGCACGTCCTCTTGCATTGATGCATGCCTGCATTCGTCGTGGCATACTATCTACAAGTTCATCAAGGCACTGTTGGTCCAGATTGTCCCACTCCTCAACGGTGATTAAGCGTAGATCCCTCAGTGGTTGCTGGGTCACGTCGTCCATATACAGCCCTTTTCAATCTATCTCAGGTGTGGTCAATAGAGTTCATGTCTGGCCAACATGCTGGCGACTTAGTCAAGCGATGTCGTTATCCTGTGCACAAGATGTGCACAATGAGGTCGCGAATTGTCGTCCATGAAGACGAATGTCTCGACAATATGTTGCCGTTATGGTTGCACTATCGGTCGGAGGATGGCATTCACGTCTCGTGCAACAGTTATGGCGCCTTCCATGACCACCAGCAGCGTAAGTCGGACCCACATATTCCAACCACAGAAGATCAGGGAACCTCCACCTTGCTGCAGTCGCTGGACAGTGTGTGTAAGGCGTTCAGCCTGAGCGGGTTGCCTCCAAACACGTCTCCGACGATTGTCTGGTTGAACGCATATGCGACATTCATTTGTGAAGCGAACGTAATGCCAATCCTGAGCGGTCCATTCGGCATGTTGTGGGGCCCATCTGTACCACTCTGCGAGGTGTCGTGGTTGCAAAGATGGACCTCGCCATGGACGTTGGGAGTGAAGTTGCGCATTATGCAGCCTATTCCACGCAGTTTGAGTCATAACACTACGTCCTGTGGCTGCACGTAAAATATTATTCAACATGGTGGCATTGCCGTCATGGTTCCTTCGAGGTAGTGGTCATCCATTGCTGTAGTAGCCGTTGGGCGGCCTGAGCGAGGCATATCATCGACAGTTC
The DNA here is from genome assembly GCF_023864345.2 of Schistocerca serialis cubense. Taxonomy (NCBI): domain Eukaryota; kingdom Metazoa; phylum Arthropoda; class Insecta; order Orthoptera; family Acrididae; genus Schistocerca; species Schistocerca serialis. Next base: position 405,526,729 of record NC_064646.1, read on the forward strand.
CTGTCTCTCTGTATCTCCTCCATGTCCGAACAACATCGCTTTGGTTCACTTCGAGACGCCTGGATTGGTTCAAATGGCTCTGAGCACTATGGGACTTAACATCTGAGGTCATTAGTCCCCTAGAACTTAGAACTACTTAAACGTAACTAACCTAAGGACATCACACACATCCATGCCCGAGGCAGGATTCGAACCTGCGACCGCAGCGGTCACGCAGTTCCAGACTGAAGCGCCTAGAACCGCACGGACGAGACGCTTGGACACTTCCCTTACTGAGAGCCCTTCCTAGCACAAAGTAACAATGCAGACGAGATCGAACCACGATATTGACCGTCTAGTCATGGTTGAACTACAGACAACACGAGCCGTGTACCTCCTTTCCGGTTGAATGACTAGAACATATCAGATGTCGGACCCCCTCCGTCTAATAGGCGCTGCTCCTGCATGGATGTCTACATCTTTGGTTGGGTTTAGTGACATCTCTGGTCAAAGGGACTGTGTCTGTGATACAATATCCACAATCAACGTCTATCTTCAGGAGTTCTGGGAACCGGAGTGATGCAAAACTTTTTTTGATGTGTGTATCACCCTGCAACTTGTGATGTCGAGAACACATCCAACGAGTAAATGTACATTACTTTCGTGGTGTGGAATATTGTGACTTGCTGTATTGCTGATTGTGAACAATGTCATTCACAATATTATTTATCGAGGTTTGACTAGGGATGCTATAGTTTCATTTCTTGTAATACTTGCCGCGAACTCCGGGGAACTTAACAGAAGCTCTCCAAATATAGATGCTGTAATCATAAGCCTACGACGCGTTCATTGACATGGACAACGCCATTCTTCGGCATCATCGTCCCCCCTCGATGACAGACAAAAGCACGACTCCTCCATGTCGGACGGGGCCTCTGGACGAGCAATCTTCGACGAAAGCGTATTAGGGGAAATGGTTCAAAAAGAGCAAGGAAGTTGTTTACGGTATGAATGCTTCACTACGCGAAGCAAGCTGGAACGTGCTGACGGGGCACAACGGGCGACGCCCAACATTTGATATAATCCCAGACAGATATGCGCATTCAATCTACCAGTAACTTTTAAAACAGCATCCACTCTACTGCAAGTGAAATATTCGTTCTGCAAATAATTCCTGGACGGTGGCGAAGCCATTAATCCATAATACCCCTTCTCCCATTATCGCTATCCCAGCAAGGAATGCGGAGCTTCTGTGGAGTTTGGAAAGTGGGGGAGAAGTGCAGGATGTGAGGGCGGGTCTTTCGCGGTGCGTCGGTAGCTCAATGGGTAACAGCACTGCCCGCGAGAACCAAGGCTTCAGTTTCCAGTTCCACTCCGGCAAATATTTTCAAGCTGCTAGGAAGTTTTAGTTATATACTATGTTGAAACCTGAGCTATGCACTGACATGCAAATAGACGATATGGACATCAGGCGAATATCCGAGTTTGTTTACATGATTCAGTAAAATTTACCACAATGTGCGGATGGAAAACTACAGCACTCGGAGCATCGAAGTATTGTCCGACGACAACAACTGTCTTAACCCTATCTTGCCGATGGACATCCTATATCAGTTTGGATCTGTCTCCCTGAGGCTGTTGCACATCATCCAGTTCCCGTCAAAATCAGTTCCCAGGCTCCGGTGCACAGCATGCAATGGCTTTATGGACCCAAAACTACTTTACAAATCACCACATGCTTTCTCCATGAGACATTTTCTTTACGTGTCTGAATTCTTGTGACTGATTTTGTGGGCGGGGGCACTGCGATTACTTCTCCTGGTCACATTATATATGTGGATGTCTCCTTTGAGGTCTTCGAATAGCTACGTCGGGCTATCAAAAAAGAGAAAGGGAAGGGAGAAGGTTTGTTTACTGGATAACGAAGCCTTTCCACACACTGTGTGTAGCACACACCGAATTTTGCGGTACTTCTTTTTGTTCAGTGTAGATTCTGCACCACGTTACGTCCTCTACTTTCCAAAGTTGAAAGAACTTCTGTCTGGCTTCAGGACTTCGAAAGGAGATAAGGCGGAACGCATATACAAAGACGATAAATAACAACGAAAGTTCGTATCCCGGCCTACAAAATGCATGGATATAGTTAGTTGTTATGCGGTAAAATAGCTGAAGACTTGTCCAAGACACCAATTAACTAACAGAAAATGTAAATGTTCATAAATATTTCTGTGTACTATGTGTTTGTCTTAGAGGAATCGGTACAACTTAAAAACAAAGTCACAGAAATAGTCGATGAGTTTTTATATTCAGAGACGTTAAAGGCAGTTGGGTTTCCAAAACTAAGCATCCGATGCGTCTAAAAACTGGAGATTACAGTGTGCGTTACCACAAGAAGCTTCTTGAAAGTCTCTTCGGGTTTACAGTTCTCAGCGGAACTCATCAGCAGAAGCAGCTTTCTCCTGAAGATGGCGACCAGTTGGATCGCCGAAGTATGGAATCGAGTTGGTTTTAGGATCCGGCAGCAAACCCGAAGAGACTTTCAAGATTTATTACGTCGGGAAATCCTACGATTTCACAAGAAGCTTCTTATTTGGGCTTGTTTGCAATGACGGGACGGAAAGATTTATATGGCGTATTCTTCAGACGACGTTATATCCAGATTACAGCGTAGCATGCTTTACATGTGCTGAGGAAAGATGTATTCGACTTTATAATGGTTTCAGACCGGAAGCTGAAGTAGTGGACGATAAACGTAATTAGAATCAGTTGACGAATATGTCATTTGGAGTGAACAGTGCGTCGAAATTGTTTACAAGAGTTGACGTTTATCTGACAGCCGAGAAAAATTGCTGCTGTTGCATTCTGTGTCTTAGATCTAATTTTACCGGAACAGTAACATCGCAGTGAGTAATGAGTGATAATTGTTGATGTGGGAAATTCTCGTCTGTGGATATGTGGAGTAGAGGAACGTTAATACTTTGCTCTAAGTGTGCTGAAATGCTCAGAATTCAGTGATATTGAACTTCGCTTTAGGTATCCTTTGGCGTGAATGGAAATGGTTTTAACTTCATAAATTTTCAGTTATTAAAACATAGGGAAAAAGTGTTTCACGCATTTGAGACTCACCTGAACATTTTCTATATATCATAAATGGTTTCCAGACACCTACCGTCTTTTGGATAGATATACTGGAACTACTGCGAATATGGAAACATTAATGTTTTCCTTACATTTTTAAGGATTACAACTACTAATTCCACTGAAAGTGTAGCTGAAAAACTTTAGGATAACCAGGCCAGTCTGTTTTTAATCGTTTAGAGTTTTATCGTTTACCAAGTCTCTCGTGTCGCACTAATGACCTCGTTTCATAGTGGTGTGGGTAGGCAATGAAAAGAGAGAAAGGGTGGGGGGCGGGGGAGAGAGCATAATTGTTTGCAGAGTTTCAACGTTTGGATCAGTACTCTGGTAATGCCACGAATGCCTTCTGGATCTCATTTCTGGAGGTAATTGCTGCCGACCAGTTTTGTTTCGGAGACGCTCTTTCGCAGGGGCTGCGCTACAGCAGTTGTTCTGTAAGAGTCGCGTACGTCCGTGAATTTCCCAAATTGCGATCCGTATCGTAGAAAGATTCCACCTTCGTCTCTCTTTCACTCATGTATGGTATTCAGAAACAGTCTGTAATGCTTGTAAGGATGTTGCAGGGTTTTGTTGAGAAATAACTGTTACGAAAAAAATTCGATACGTTGCGCCGCTTCCGAGTTAATTAGGTCTGAAGTTAACTGATCACGCCGTTGCGCAGGAAAACTCAAGCGGCGCGCCAGATGCAATTAATGTCAGTTGTTCTTAAGGTACCTTCACACTGAAAACCAACTCCAACAAACAAAAACTTACAACTGTAGTGAATTTGACAAACTTGCAAGTGTTGTGAGTTTGGCAAACTTACAACCATTCACAACTGTTGAAAAATATTGACAGCAGTTTCAAACTCTTGTAAACACACGTTCGGCGTTTTTACAGAAAAGCAATGGAAATGGGTTCAGACTGTGAAGATTTTCCATTTGTTATTGTGGGAGATGATGCTTTTGCTCTTTCGGAGTACATGATGAAACCATGTGCAGTATAGCAAAAGAAAGACAGCCAGGAAAGAATGTTTAATCAGCGAGTATCTCGCGCTACAAGAATTTTGGAGAACTTTTTTGGAATATTGTAAGTAGTTTTTGGGTGTCTTAGAACAACTATGCACTTAAGTCCGCAAAAAGCAACATTAGTGACTTCTGAAACTGTGTCTTTTCACAATTTTCTTATAAGAAATAAAGAAAGTGCCACCGTTTATTCACCACCTGGCAGGTTTGATGTGGAAGATCCAGACACAGACAGGCTTTCGGATGGCAGTTGGAGGATGTCTCCGCAAACAAATGTCTTCAGAGAAAGGGCGGCAACGCAGGAAGAAACGCAAAGAATATATGGGATACATTTTTAATCTACTTTGTATCGGATGATGGTAAAGTGAAATGGCAAGAGAAATATGAATAAATAAATATCGAGTGAAAAGACAAATGCAATTGAAGACTTCCGGACAAAACCCTTATATCTTTAGTTATTACCAACATAAGTCATTAATTTGCAAATTACTTTGTATCAGATGCTGGCAAAAAGAGATGACAAGAAACATAAATTAATTTCCGGTGAAAATACAGTTGTAATTACAAAATTTTCGACCAAAAGTCTTACAGCTTCAGTTACGCTAATGAATGACATTTTACTTACGATTGTATTGTGTTGTGTGTGAAATCTTATGGGACTTACCTGCTGAGGTCACCAGTCCTTAAGCTTACACACTACTTAACTTAAATTATCCTAACGACGTACACACACACCCATGCCCGAGGGAGGACTCGAACCTCCACCGGGACCAGCCGCACAGTCCATGACTGCAGCGCCTAAGACCGCTCGACTAATCCCGCGCGGCACTTGCGATTGTAAATATTTTTCTCCCTGGCCTGTTCACTTCATATGCTCGTAAAATATCCATTTCGGAACGTAGATCTCAGTTGTCCCAGATGCACTTTTGGTTTGACCTTTTGACAATGCTCACGATTGTACTGTTTTCACACTAGTCCATTTCCTTTCAAGCTCCACAAGCGGTACACCAGTTTAATCCGAACCTTCTTTCAACAAATCTTTCTTTTTATATGTTTTTATATACTGAATCAGAAGGATATTGCCGTGTGGGCAGCGATCATAACGTTTGGGCTAATCGGTGTATTTATAAGTAGCTTTACGTTACTAGTTAGGATTTACATGGAATAGAACTAAGACGCAGAAATCAATCCACGAGTTGACTTTCAACGATTCGTTACGGATCATTTGTAGAGGGAGATGGTGTCGCATTAAATTTAGACGACGTGCGTTGCATTAAGTGCGCTGAGTGTCTACCAGTGACTACTGTTATCACCGGCGTTGTAGTGACAAACGGCTGTCGTTCAACAGATGGAACCGCGAATCTGTAGCTGTCGGATGACTGATGGTGGCTGTCGCTGTTGATTTGTGCCTAAAAAGGGAGAGATAGAGCGGTAATCCTCAGCACAAGTTCTGCTCTACGTCACACAGTGATTAATTATGATCAAACTCGATACGTGCAGTGCAGCTATGTATGCGCGGGAAAGTTAACGAGACGATGCAGTCACCTTCGACAAAATTTTATATTAATGGTTTAATGTCTCAGTGCTTTAGTATCCGCCTGTGGCATTAGCGCCCCCCCCCCCCCACCCCCGCTCTCTCTCCGCCTAGTCCCCCTGTCGGTCTCCGTTTGAGATTATTGCCCATGAATCATTAATTACTTCGGCCGACTATGTCTGTGGATATCAGAAGTAATTACGTGAGTCGCCAAATTAATGTTCCTCGGCGATTAGTTTGAAAGGGTAACTGTGCACATTAATCGAAATATAAATGTGCTCTCGATGAAAGGGTATATGTTTGATATTATTTGCAGCGTTTAACGTTAATATAGTGGACGTGGATCGATTCCATAGCTGAAGGACGGGGGAGGTGAGGGGGAGGGTTGGCGGTGACATGGAACCTACTATCCGGGTTGTTTGGAAATTAACTTACTGAAAGTTAGTGGGAAGCAGTTGTTATTTTCTCAGGCGGCAGACGTCCATGATTTAAGATACGAAAGCTTGTAGAACGTTGTTACTAACGTTTAAAGAAATAGGGAAACTGTATAGAGACATATAAGGAATTAAATAAAAACAGTATTTTGAAAAACACTGCGATGGTTTATGTTTTGCAAGAAATCGGACGCTACTTTCCGAATAATCGTCGTATATGGGAAGGAACGTATATGGATGTAGACTGATGGGCCAAAACATTATGACCAACTACGTAAAAGCTTGTTTGTCCGTCTTTGGAACGAAGTACATCACTGATTCTGCATATCAAAGCTCCGAAAGTTTGTTCGTCGGTTTGTGGCGGTATGTGGCATTAGATTCCTACAGACGGGTCACGTAATTCGCGTAAATAGAGGGCCGCTGATTTGCGTACGCGGTGATGACGGCCGATAGCGACACAAATTGTTTCCATTGGGTTTACGCCAGGCGAACTTGATCACCGAGACATCAACGTGAATTCACTATAATGCTGGTCAAACCACTGTAGCACGGTTCTGGCTCCGAGGCACGGACAGTGAAAGCGTGACATCACCGTCGGGGAAGACATCTAGTATGAAGAGATGCAGGTGTTAGAGTGTGTCTTCCACAGCATAACACTGCTGCCACCAGCCTGAGTCCGTGGCGCGCTGCACGTTTCGAGCCGCCGTTCACCTCGATGACGGCGTTTGTGGAGACGACCACCGACATAGCGTAGCAGAAATGTGATTCATTCGAAGAGCCGACATGTTTTCATTGGTCGGAGGTCGAATCCCGATGGACCCGTGCCCACTGCAACAGTAATTCATCAACATGTTAACACGTAGGGGAGATCTGTTGCGGAGCACCGCGTTCAGCAACGTACGATGAACGGTGTGGTCTGAAACACTTGTGCGTGCACCAGCATTGTGCTCCTTCGGCAGAGATGCCACAAATCCTACTATACAGAGCAGACAAGCCTCCCAACCCCACTTTCTGTAAATAGTCGTACCGTCTCATGATAGGTCCACTGCCCTTCTACCTCTTCTCGTAGATGTTCACGACAGTACATCTACATCTACATACATACTCCGCAATCCACCATACGGTGCGCGTCGAAGTGTACCTCGTTCCACAACTAGCATCTTCTCTCCCTGTTCCACTCCCAAACAGAACGACGGAAAAAGGACTGCCTATATGCCTCTGTACGAGCCCTAATCTCTATGATCTTATCTTTGTGGTCTTTCCGCGAAATGCAAGTTGGCGGCAGTAAAATTGTACTGCAGTCAGCCTCAAATGCTGGTTCTTTAAATTTCCTCAGTAGCGATTCACGAAAAGAACGCCTCCTTTCCTCTAGAGACTCCCACCCGAGTTCCTGAAGCATTTCCGTAACACTCGCGTGATGATCAAACCTACCAGTAACAAATCTAGCAGCCCGCCTCTGAATTGCTTCTATGTCCTCCCTCAATCCGACCAGATAGGGACCCCAAACGCTCGAGCAGTACTCAAGAATAGGCCCCTGGGCAGTAATACGTGAACTTTCGACCAGCTTCACCGTTTCGAGTTTCTCGTTCATAGGCTCCGTGTATTAATAACTCCCCTTTGTCAAAGTCGTTTATCTTAATGGAGTTCCTCATTTGTTGCCTATACAGTACCTTCGCTGGTGTGATCACCTGTCCGTGTTTGCTCCGCTTACGTACATTTGTTACCGCGTCACATGCATATAACGCCACCAGGCGGCATCCAACGTCACAGTGGGCAGTGGTCATAATGTTTTGGCTGATCAGCGTACGCTTGCCGAACTTACAATAGTATAGAAGTTGTCCAGGGGAAATGGGCCCATTCCTGTCCAGGACTTGCAGGGGGTGATGGGTCATGGCGAGGATGAAAGCTGGTGCCATCTTAGTAAAACAAGATTAACAAGTCAATCACTGTATTACAACCATTGCAGCGACACTCCGATGCCGCGGTGCGAAGGCTAACAAGGGGAGGCGGCCAATTGTGAAATTCAGATTCGATTCATACTGCGCATAATAAAAGCTCATGGCCAGAGGTGTAATGTGGCAAAGCACCAAGATGCACTTCTCAGCCGTTGTCGAGAAAATCGACAGTTAAAAGAAACCGTTGCGGTGAAATACTCTCTACGATTAGTAGTTTTTTACAGCGTGGTGGTGCAGCGGTAAGCGCTGGGGTTCGTAATCCGAAGGTCGCCGGATCGAATCTCGCACCATGCAATATTTTTTTATTATTAGTTTTTTGCAATTCATATATATATATATACATATATATATATACTATTAATGAATTGCTTATGCATGTTGGTGAAGGCGGATCGCTCTCCAATTGTACCGCCTCCATTTTTCCGTTTGTTTAACAGGGTGTACCAAAGCTGTCCCGTCCGCACTGATTTTCGACAATGTTATAAGTTGCGCTAGGGACCGCATCTACCTTCTTTCGAAGTTAGCAGGCATCTGAGCTGTTATGGGGCGGCTCGTTTCGGCCCATTCAACATCTGTCCTTCAAGTGTAACGAGCGAGTAACGGAGTCTATATTTCATACCTGCCACAGCAAGTTTGTATTCGTGGGGTCTCTATTCTAATTCGAACGTTTGACTTACGCTATACGTATTCGTTTCTACGTCTTCCGTTAACTATACGTGGTTAACATTATGAAGACAATTAATAACATTTGTGAAATACAACTTTGTTTGCGGAAAACATAATGATGTTCGAAGTCGCCAGTTTTTCCACGACAAACGACTTTCAACAACTTATTATATGCATAATTGTTGCAACTGATTGCTGGGAATTATATATATATATATATATATATATATATATATATATATATATATATGAATTACAAAAAACAAAAACTAAAAAGAAAGTTGCATGGAGCGAGATTCGATCCCGCGACCTTCGGATTACGAACCCGAGCGCTTACCGCTGCACCACCACGCTGTAGAAAATTACTAATCGTAGAGAGTATTTCACCGCAACGGTTTCTTTTAACTGTCGATTTTCTCGACAACGGCTGAGAAGTGCATCTTGGTGCTTTGCCACATTACACCTCTGGCCATGAGCTTTTATTATGCGCAGTATGAATCGAATCTGAATTTCACAATTGGCGGCCTCCCCTTGTAAGCTCTTCTGGGCGCGTGTGGCGTGTTGACGGCCGGTGGCGAGTTGGAGCGACCTGACGTACTGGTGTGAGCCCCAGAATGCTGGCGTACACACTGCGTGCAAAATATGTTAGCAACGCAGAAGTGGGTCGGAACACTTACAGACAATCTCCCAGTGGGAAGTCCTACGCGTCTTGTGGCACACACACCTGTGTAGAAGGGAAGGCGGTTGCACCTCCACGGTCATGGCCCGCTGGCCCCTGGCCAGGAGTCGATCTGCTGCTGGAGTGAACCTAGAAATGGCTCACCAGTGGAGAGGCACCAAGGGTTTGCTGATAGAAGATGACGATACCGTGGAGATGGCTGACCGAGCTCGCGCCAGCTGCTGGCTGACGCATCGTACGGCAGTGCCTGGCGCAGACCCTCGTCGTTACAGGTCTGCCAGGCTGTGAACATCTCTGCCAAGAAGTCACAGCCGGTAGCGGCTCATTTGTTATGCCAATGCGCCTCTTCCAGTCACGTTCCTGCCAACATTCATGCGGCCCACCCGTGGAGAAACCACTTGGACCGTTCTGTAAGACCCCTGTCCGACTGCTGTGCTGGTAGGTTCACAGTGTCAGACTTTGTCTGTCTCGCAATGCGCAAACAGCCTTGTTGATCCAGCGTGCCGATGTACTGCGCTCTCGTACTGTCTATGGCTTCTACAGTGCTGCAGGGCTTTGCTTCTACACGGTCTCTAAAAATAGTGTCGGCACTACCGAACAAATGTTAGAGAATGATGTTATTTACTTTTTTCTTCTTCTGTCAATCCTGCATTAGGCCCTCTCTCTTGTTCCAGCCACACCATCTATTCCTCAGCCACCCACATTGTCTCTTTCAATAGGACTGTACTCCATCGCTTATCGAGGAGTTCTGTGAGGCGACATACACGCTCCTCCGAATCTTGCTTGCATTGGTTTACTTTTCTTTTCATGAAATTTTAATAGCCAAGATCGCACTCAGTACTGTTTATTCCCGATGATCGCTTACAGCAGTTAGTACCGTTATCATCTGATCTTAAGAGAGTTGTTGTTGTTATACGTCCTGTTCCATTATGGTGGTGTCACACAAGCCAAGTTGACATTATAGAAGCACATGTCACACGGGTTTCTTAAAAATAAAAACAGTTTTGTCACAAATAAAAACAATGTAGTTAGCAAGCACATTGTGTACGCTAGGGATGTCCACACACGTATCATTCCACTAGTGCTTGGCTCAAATTCAAATGGCTCTAAAAACTAGGTGTGGAACTTAACATCTGAGATCATCAGTCCCCTAAACTTAGAACTACTTAAACCTAATGAACCTAAGGACATCACACACATTCATGCCCGAGGCAGTATTCGAACCTGCGACCGTAGCAGCCGCGTGGTTCCGGACTGAAGTGCCTAGAACCGCTCGGCCACCGCGGCCGGCCACTAGTGCTTGTTAACTGTGTTGTTTTTCTTTGAGGCAAACCTGTATTTAATTTCAACAAACTTGTGTGGAATGTGCTACGTACTATTCACTATGATGTCAACATGGCATGTGTGATACAGCCATAATGCAACAGGACGTATAACAGCAAGGTTTTTAAAGATCAGAAAAATTCAGTCTTAACTGTTGAAATCTGTCCTCAGGAATAAGTAGTACTGAATGTGACCTTGGCTACTAAAAGCTTCTCCAGAGCAAATACGGATCGTTACTTCCCATCTCTATTTCTCAGTTAATGGCTTTCACTCCCAGTGCCGGCCGAAGTGGCCGTGCGGTTAAAGGCGCTGCAGTCTGGAACCGCAAGACCGCTACGGTCGCAGGTTCGAATCCTGCCTCGGGCATGGATGTTTGTGATGTCCTTAGGTTAGTTAGGTTTAACTAGTTCTAAGTTCTAGGGGACTAATGACCTCAGCAGTTGAGTCCCATAGTGCTCAGAGCCATCACTCCCAGTTATTTCCTTATTTTTTCATTTCTTACTTCTTCTCTGATACAACCTTTCTTTGACATAGGGAACTTTGTTTCTCATGTTTCAAGTTGTCATAGGTCTTTTGATATCAGTGTGTAAATTTGTGTTCCGTATAGCAATGTGGGTAGAGCCATGACTATAAAATTTAATTTCGGTTTCTCTTCTCGTTTTACCCTTCAGTGTTCTTGTTCTCGTGATACATGTATCTCAATAAGTATTAATTTTCTTATTATTGTCATAAAGTGATCACTGAATAAATTTTTAAAGACATAAAAGAAAAAAAGGCACGCTTTGATTATTGTATGTAAAAGTCTAATCTAAAGACCAAGACACTGAGCACCACTAATCATTAATCCGCCTACACATCCATCAATGCAACCAATAACTTCGCTTTTCTCCTCATGGTTGGTTGCACTGTCCACGTTTTTCGCTGTACACTCTTGGGGTACCATGACAACCATATTTCCGTTCTCATTTTTTATACGTAGAACACTTCACGCCATTTTGCTGACGCTGCGCTGTTTTACTGCGAGAACTTGTGATTACGATGCGGGATCTCAATTCGAGTATAAACGTTAATGGTAGACCGGGTTTCAAAGCTCCTCGACCCGGCAATAGCTCGTTCTGCGGCGCACAGCAATTAAATCTCGGCCGAGAACACTGGGGCGCCATTTCACACCTAGAACTCTGCCCCAAGTTGAAGTGGCGCGGCGAGCTGTTCTTAATATCGCTCCGGCCCGACGACTTGGGGGTTTATTGTCCCGGAATTGACTTCACGACCGCGTCGATGGTACTCCACGTCGGGGCCGCCAATTAGGGAACCGGTGGGCAGGAACATGGCTGTCGACAGCTCCTCAAGAGTGGGTCTGCTGAGCGTTGGACCCACGAGGCATGATCTCATTTCCTTTTCAGCCCCTCTGCTCTTTCTTCCTCTCCCCCTGCCTCCTCCGCTTCCAGACAGTCCGAGGACTATCGCTGTCAGTGGCAGAAGTTATGTACGGCGCCACGCAATATCCATCCCTCTTCTTTAACCTCTGCCGCCCCCGCCAATTCTTCAGCCGCGCCCTGGTCGCCCACTCTACTCCCACAATGGCGTCGGACCTCGAGGAGTGGGTGCCCTCCTTTATTTTGCGCGGCTTTGTACGATGACCTTTTCGACAGCCACTTGTTGTGCGGCTGGAGGCGGGGTGAGAACAAGATTCGGTGGGTGGGAGGTGGGGGCGGAGAGCGGGGGCGGAACCTTTTGTTTCCGCGGACACGGACCGACGGCAGCACGCGCCTACTCGCCGACTCCGTCCTCTGTTCGCAGCGGTCCCAAATGAACGCCCTTCCGCAGTATACCGCGGGCTCTTTCCTCGTTTCTTCCTGGCTCCCTTTCCGGTCTCGTCGCGTGAGCGTGCGCTAATACGCAAACGTGTCGCCTGCAGCACTTCTGAGTCGCGTCTGTACTACAGAGGTGTCCGTCGTTGGACAAAACGGCGCGTAACTGTTCTTGGCATTCCGTCAACTCTGTCTGCAGTCTACTCAAAATTGCTTTACGAGTTGATTGTTACGCAGGAGCACGTGGCGACAGAGAGCAGAGTTGCTACTTCCGGCACGGAACACACGCGTAGTCTTACATTTCATTCAACTCGCTCAAACTCGCAAACTATTCGCTTCATAAAAATTAGTCTAGTATCTATATACTCAGGAGGGGTTGCACTATGCTTTCTTTTCAGTTTTACTTGCGGCAACAAATTATATAGGATGATGTACAGAAAGTTTACGAATATGAATTTCGTGTCGACGTTTACGAAATGCACAAAACTTTTTTTTTATTGAAGTTAAAGGAACACCCTAAGCAAGTCAAATCTTACGAATACATCAAATTTTCATTTCTTCCCAACCGGAACTCTTTCAGAGTTTTCTACAGTGAGATAATTTCAGTTAAATATGAAGCACTACGGTCCGTCCACGCGTCAAGTACTAAGTGGTCACCGTATAGTTTTGTTACGAGAAGCGGATCGCTAGGCTTAGAGTAAGCCTGTTATTAATTTTTCTGATTCACCTACTTATTTCTAAACAACAAATATTTCATTCCGGTGGGAAAACGCATCTTGAATAGCCCAACTAGTACTCGGAAAAGGACAAAATGCACTGTAAGTAACATTGCTTCAGTACTGCTGCAGTTATATGGTAACAATAATATTTAATTTGTGTGACATGACTGAATTCCTGAGACCAACGTCATCTGGAGTTGGTTGCTGATAACCCCTGCTTATTAATATGTCAGTGTTATATAAATATAATTTTGTTACATAGATACTTACTGCGCAGTTCTACCACGCAGCTGAATCCGCCTGTACTTCATTTCTGTGGTGATAACGGGGAAACTCCGCTGACGTCACTCATGTCGCTATGACATATGCTTGAAGTGTGACTGTAACTGTCACTGCTGTTATTTAATAAAAGCGGATGCGCGACTGCTTGAAAAGACCTGATTTCTTGGGGGTGTCCAGTGACTTGCTGAATGCAGGATTTTACGGTAATAATCATGAACATAACGAGGAATCACACCCTGAGCAAATAAATTTAAATTCGTAATCCGCTTGTACATAGAATGTTTTTCCCCAAGAGTTTCAAGCTTCGATATTTTTCCACCCTCCTTTTATTTCGCGAATACTTTATTGTCAATCTTCACAGTAGTGTTTTCGTTTACGTTCAGATATGCAGTATTTCTATCGATTACATTGTTAACGGACAGCAGAGGACCACTATTAAGTTTTTTACTCTCAAAATACGAAGGTAAGAAGCAAACCATTTCTCTCTCAACGCAGAACTTCTCACTCACTCTTTCTGACATTTTTCAGCAACACACAACAAATAACAGCGACAACAAATAAAATAACAACTCCTGCAACAGTAAAAAGGACGCCAAACAAAATCAAGGGATGCAACAATCACACAGAGGAAAAAGCTGCTTGAAACTCACAGTGCAAGCGCGAAGTGTTGTGACGGTGGGTTGGATGTTTGGCAACTTCGAGTGGTTGATGTGGTTACAGGTACTGTGAGACTGGCAGAACCTAGTACGTGCATCCTGCGTGGGCACCCCCTCTTCCTCTCTCTCTCTCTCTCTCTCTCTCTCTCTCTCTCACCTGCGACTTCCGTCATAGCTGTCAATCTTAAAATAATTTTGAACAGACTACAGGAAACCAAGACACGATTTCGTTCAACCGAGACAGGAGAACCAACATGCTGCGCCGCTCCCATTCTGCGATCCAATAAGAATATGTTGCTGTGGTTGTTGTGGAATTCTGTTCGAAGATTGTTTTGATGCAACCCTCCACGCTGTTCTACCCTGTGCAGTTCTGTCACCTCCGAATAATTTCTGTATCCCACGTCCGTGTTCACTTCCTAGTCTCTTGGTTTCCCTCTGTAATTTTTACCCCTCCCACTCCCCACCCCCACCCACACAGACACATCCCTCCAACAATAAATCAACGATTCCTTGATGTCTCAGAATGTGTCTTATCAACCCATTAGTCAAGGTAAGCCATAAATTCCTGATCTCCCCATTTCCATTGAGTACATCCTGTTTAGTTACTCAATCTCATCTTCAGCATTCTTATGTAACACCACGTTTCAAAACCTTCTATTCTCGACTAAACTGTTATACGCCCACATTTCACTTCCATAACAGGCTACTCTCCAGGTAAAAACCTTCAGGAAATATTTCCTAATACTTAAATCTATATTCGATGCTAACAAATTTATCTTCTTCAGAAACGTTTTCTTTTCATTGCTTCTACAGTTTACATGTCCTGTCTTTCGACTACCATCTGTTATTTTCCTGCCTAAATAGCAAACTCGTCTACTACTTTTAAGTTTTCCTTCCCTAATCTAATTCCCTCAACATCGCCTGATTTAATTCGCAATGTTCCATTATCGTTATTTTGCTTTTGTTAAAGTTTATCTTATATCCTCTTCTCAAGACACTGACTATTCCATTCAACTCCGCTTCCAAGTCCTTTTCTGTCTCTGACAGAATAACAATGTCATCGGCAAACGTCAAAGCTTTCATTTCTTCTCCCCGAACTTTAATTCCTTCTCCAAATTTTTCTTTGACATCCTTTACGATTTTCTCAATGTGGGTACTCCCAAAAAGGGATCCTGACGAACTAGCCTCCTTTAGTTTTCTTCATCCGTACAGGTTATCCCACTAGGAATGATCAGTATTAGGGCTATGACAAGAACAATCATTCTAAGCAAAGAAGTCCAGTAAACATGGGCTACTAACGCATGTCTGGAGTGCTATGAGCTCTTCTTCATCTTCGATATTTTGAAACAAATCTCTTCTCCTGTGAGCTCCTTCTTTTCCGTATTTTGAGAGATGGTATTATGGGCTGTCCTTAAAGGCGGAAGAATCAGCAATGATCAACGGCATGAGGATGCAGAAGGCAATGGAAACCACTACATTAAAGTCATATAACGTGTATCCACAGGACATGTGGCGTGTAACTGAAGAAGTGTCATGATGATGATCACTTCATTGGCAAAAGATTCCTGAATAGTCCCCCATTTGGATCTGCGGGAGGGGACTGCCAAGGGCGAGGAAAAAGACTGAATAATCAACGGAAGGATAGTGTTCTACGATTCGGGGCTTGGAATGTCAGAAACTTGAACGTGGTAGGAAAACTAGAAAAAAATAGAAATGCAAAAGTTCAATCTACATATAGTAAGGGTCAATGAAGTGAAGTGGAAAGAAGACAAGGATTTCTGGTCAGATGAGTGTAGGTTAATATCAACAGCAGCAGAAAATACAATAACGGGAGTAGGATTCGTTATGAGTGGCAAGGTAGGGCACAGTGTGTGTTACTGTGGATGACTGGGTGTTGTGTGATGTCCTTAGGTTAGGCTAGGTTTAAGTAGTTCTAAGTTCTAGGGGACTGATGACCATAGATGTTAAGTCCCATAGTGCTCAGAGCCATTTGAACAGTTCAGTGACAGAGTTGTTCTTATCAGAATCGACAGCAAACCGACACCGACAACGATAGTTTAGGTATGTATGCAGACGTCGCAAGCTGAGGATGAAGAGATAGAGAAAGTGTATGAGGACACTGAAAGTTTAATACAGTATGTAAAGCGATATGAAAATCTAACAGTCATGGGAGACTGGAATGCAGTTGCAGGGGAAGGAGCAGAAGAAAAGAATACGGGCTTGGGGCAAGGAATGAGAGAGGAGAAAGACTATTTGAGATCTGTAACAAGTTTCAGCAAGTAATAGCGAATTCACTGTTCAAGAATCACAAAAGGAGGAGCTATACTTGTAAAAGACCGGGTGATATTGGAAGATTTCAGTTAGATTACATCATGGTCTGACAGAGATTCCGAAATCAGATACTGGTTTGTAAGGCGTACCCAGTAACAGACATAGGCTCAGATCACAATATAGTAGTGATGAAGAGTAGGCTGAAGTTTAAAACATTAGTCAGGATACGCAAAGAAGTGGGATACGGATGTACTAAGGAATGATGAGAAACGGCTGAATATCTCTAAGGCTATAGATACAGCGATATGGAATAGCTCAGTATGCAGTACAGTTGAAGAGGAAGGGACGTCTCTAAAAAGGGCCATCACAGAAGATGGGAAGGAAAACATAGGTACTAAGTAGGTAACTGCGAAGAAATTGTGAGTCACAGAAGAAACACTTCAATTGATCGATGAAAGGAGGAAGTACAAACATGTTCCTGGAAACTCGGGAATACAGATATAAAAGTCGCTGAGGAATGAAATAAATAGGAAGCGCATGGAAGTTAGGACGAAATGACCGTAGGAAAAATGTGAATACATCGAAAAAGAAATGATTGTCGGAAGGACAGAGTCGGCACACAGGAAAGTCAAAACAACCTTCTGTGGCATTAAAAGCAAGGGTGATAACATTAAGAGTGCAATGGGAATTCCACTGTTAAATGCAAAGGAGATAGCGGTTTGGTGGTAAGAATACGTTGAAAGCCTCTATGAGGGGGAAGATTTGTCTGATGTGATAGAAGAAGAAACAGGAGTCGATTTAGAAGAGATAAGGGATCCAGTATTAGAATAAAAATTTAGAACAGCTTTGGAGGACTTGGCCGGTGTGGCCGTGCGGTTCTAGGCGCTTCAATCTGGAACCACGTGACCGCTACGGTCGCAGGTTCGAATCCTGCCTCGGGCATGGATGTGTGTGATGTCCTTAGGTTAGTTAGGTTTAAGTAGCTCTTAGGGGACGGATGACCACAGATGTTAAGTCCCATAGTGCTCAGAGCCATTTTTTTGGAGGACTTAAGCTCAAATAAGGCAGACTGGTTAGATAACATTCTATCAGAGTTTCTAAAATCGTTGGGGGAAATGGGAACAAAACGACAATTCACGTTGGTGTGTAGAATGTATGAGTCTGGCGACATACCATCTGACTTTCGGAAAAGCATCATCCACGCAATTCCGAAGACGGCAAGAGCTGACAAGTGCGAGAATTACGGCACAATCAGCTTAGCAGCTCATGCATCCAAATTACTTACAAGAATAATATACAGAAAAATGGAAAAGAAAATTGAGGATGCGTTAGATGACGATCAGTTTGGCTTTAGAAAAGGTAAGGCGCTAGAGAGAAAATTCTGACGTTGCGCTTAATAATGGAAGCTAGACTAAAGAAATATCAGAACACGTTCATAGGATTTGACGAACTGGAATAAATGTAAGACGGTGCAAGATTTTCGAAATTCTGAGAAAAGTATGCGTAAGCTATAGGAAGAGAAGGGTCATATACAACATGTACAACAGCCAAGAGGGAATAATAAGAGTGGACGATCGTGAACAAAGTGCTCGTATTAGAAAGAGTGTATGACAAGGATGTAGCCTATCTCCCCTACTGTTCCATCTGTACATCGAGGAAGCAATGATGGAAATCAAAGAAAGGTTCAGGAGTGGAATTAAAATACAAGGTGAAAGGCTATGTATGATACGATTGCTGATGACATTGTTATCCTAAGTGAAGGGAAGAATAATTACATGATCTACTGAACGGAATGAACAGTCTAATGAGTACACAGTATGGATTGAGCGCAAAACGAAGAAAGACGAAGGTAATGAGAAGTAGTAGAAATGACAGCAGCGAGAAGCTTAACATCAGGACTGACGGTCACGAAGTAGATGAAGTTAAGGAATTCTGCTACCGAGGGAGTAAAATAACCAATGACGGACGGAGCAAGGAGGACTTCAGACTAGCAATGGCAGAAAGGGCATTCCTGGCCAAGAGAAATCTACTAATATCAAATATTGGTCTTAATTTGAGGAAGATATTTCTGAGAATGTACGTCTGGAGTATAGCATTGTATGGTAGTGGAGCATGGACTGTGTGAAAACCGGAACAGAAGAGAATCTAAGCATTTGAGATGTGGTGCTACAGACAAATGCTGAAAATTAGGTGCACTACTAAGATAAGGAATGATAAGGTCCTCCGCAGAATCGGAGAGGTAAGGAATATGCGGAAAACACAGATAAGGAGAAGAGATAGGATGATAGGACATCTGCTAAGACATGAGGGAATGACTTCCATGGTACTAGAGGGAGCTGTAGAGGGCAAAAACTGTAGAGGAAGACAGAGATTGGAATACGTCAAGCAAATAATTGAGAACGTAGGTTGCATGTGCTACTCTGAGATGAAGAGGTTAGCACAAGAGAGGAATTCGTTGGGGGCGCATCAAATCAGTCAGACGACTGGAGCATTGGTTCATCTTCGCTACTGTGAAACACATCACTTGTATTCACAGCTCTTAAGGTATGCATTTTAGAGACTATGTTTACAACCCTTTTTTCCTTCGAATGACCGTTCCTGTCATATTCCTCAATAATGACCATTTCCATGTTCTATACTACCTAGAGCGGCTTGAAAACTAACAATGTGCTCTTTTAAAGCGTTGAAAAATATTTTCTTCATTGCGCTTGCTTACAGAGTAGATTAGTTATACAAAACTACTCGAAGTTTTCGTCTTTGTCCTTCGGCAAATGGGCTTTTCATCAATAACTAAGCGAAATAGAAAAAGAAAAGGAAAGTTTGGAAAACAGAGATGATATATTGACGGAAGTGTAGCTTTAAGGAGGGTAGAGAATCTTGCTCCCTAGTTCAGGGTGTAAGAGCTTTTCCTGCTAAAGGCAAGGTTCCAGGTTCGACTCCTGTCATGTACGCAGCTTTACTCTCTGTTACTTTCAAAACACTGGATCGTACCACATATACCCGTAAATAACTAGTTATTGTCACCAGCCTGCTAACTCATCTTCGCGACGGTGACATGGTGTCCCGCCCTGTCATCTCCAAACTGCAGTGGAGTGCACAAAACAGTCCATATACCAACTATCTTTATTCCAAAATAGCTTACAGAAAGCCTGATAATGCATACAAAAAAGTAGATGTCACTGTCCGTATAGCCCCATTCAACATCATCATGTACTGATCGTTAAAAACAACGAAAAGGCTATTACTAAAAGAATATATTAAGAAGTGACCATTATGTTTCCATACATCGATGTCCACTAAAGCCACGAAAGGGACGTATTTTCTTTATCTGTATTCCTCAGTACAGAACTAGACGTTTCTTTTTTCCATTACACTGAAAGTTAGATTTTTCTGTGTATCACTTGACGATGCCCAATCTGCAATCATTTCGACGCATATAGAACCCTCATGTCTTTTTATTCTGTGTTCCTGCATTATATCTTCAAACTGTGCCTTCCGCTGCGCATTTCAGCTATTTCTCGTTTCTCTTGTTTCCGTTCAGACCGAGAACTTCGATGACAACGGCTTTCGGTTTTATGCTTCCCCCGCGACATGGAAGATGCCTCAGGGGCCAGCCATCATGAAAGATTTACGAGTGGTAACGCGTGTCGTTCATAAAAATGGAAATAAGGACAACCATTGTATTCTGAATCCATATATCAGGCGCGCATTCCCGTTCCACAATGCTGCTGGTGTAATGACTCGCGGGTGGATCAGTTACCTCACTATCCTTTCTTCTCGTCACACAGCTGACGTGTGCTTGTTATCCTGTGGTTTGCAGAGTGTAGACAATCGGGGACAATCAACGTATAAAATATGATTTAGTTCATTTTCAGTAGCACTTCGATCAGTGCATTAAAAATCTGTACGACGGAGGCAACAGAGCTACGGTCCGTCCTTAATCACTCAACATATTTGACGTTGCTGTATTAACCAGCCTCAGATGCACTGTTTACATTTTTTCCAGTGTTCCCCGTCTTACCTTGTACTGATCGTACATAGATTTTGGCGTGACTTGCCAACTACATATATACTCAGCAGTATACCTTATGGTCAGTGTCGACAAGTACAATGTGTATCAGAAACATTCATCCGATTTGGCACGTCTGTATTTCTGAAACTAATAAACATATTTTGTTTTTTGATGAGCGGAAAACTCAAAAAGGTTTTTTTTTTCTTATCTGGTCACTGGTGTTCAATATGCCTCCTGTACGGCATACGTCAATGCGGTATTCAGATTATTCCCACAAGGCAGCGAGCATGTCTCGAGTTACAGCTTCGACAGCTGGTATTATGCGATGTCTCAGTGTCCCATATTCTCACATTATGACTGTTCACCTTTCTATTTAAATGGAATGTTGCCTCATCACTAAACACTAACGGTGGAAACAAACTGTCATCCTCCATCTTGCCAAGAACGAAATTACGGAAGTCCACACGTTGTTGTTTGTCACCTTCACGAAGAGCTTGCAGTAGCTGAGTACGGTTTCATGTGTAAATGTCGACGCAACACACGTCAGACGGGCATCGGGGGCGTGCTGAGCTGTCAAGCTGCACGGCGAACGGATTTCTGCGGACTCCTTGTGAAACTATGACGGATGCGTTCGACGTCTGTGTCAGACACTCGGGGACTATCCAGGGAATTGCCTTTACACAAACATCCTGTTTCTCGGAATTATTCATGCCATCGGCTAATGCGCTGCGCTGTGGGAGGATCCACACCATCCCTAGTACGAAAGTCACGCTGAACAGTTATTACTGTGCACTGAGCAAAAAGTAGTACACAAAACTCTTTCTGTTGTCCCTACACCATTTTTACTAGAACTGAAGTGGGCCCACACTGCTTTCACCTAGCGGAAACAATGTAAAGCTCGAGAGTTTGCTCTTTCCAACAGTACGTTGTTCACGCACGTATCTCAAATAACACAGTAGTTATCATTTTTATAAATCGGATAATTCATTTTGACACACTCTGTACTTTGTATCGGTTAACACATGAAGGAGCTTATGCTCTCAGAATTTTAACTGTAAACCACACTGTGATGGACGACGCCTCTCTTGCACCACCAGCCACTGGAGCTGACTGAGGATCTCAGTGGCGCTATTGCACTTCTAAGTGACGCTGTGACCAAATGTGCTTAGTCAAGTATAGACCGAACGTGGGTTCTGTAAGCTACCTCTTTCGTGGATGTTCTACACTTCCAGAGGATTCTTCCGATGAATCCTAATTTGACCTGTCATACCTGAAATTAGTTTTTATGTGGTCGTTCCATTTAAATCATTCAGCACCTATACTCGTTAATATTCTATGGGTCTATCTGCTTCCCGTGGTTGTTGTGCAGTCCAACCTACAATTATTGGCCTTTCTGCCATTCATATTGAAGACACATTCCCATTCCCCGCTCTAAAGGTCGAACCTCTGCAGATCGTCCAGTACTTAGCTACAGTTTTCTAGCGTTGCAGCCTCTCTATAGACAACAGCATCATACGCGGAAAACTTCATGACACTTTCTACGCCATGCACTAGATAATTTACATATTTTGTCATAGCTGATAGCCATGTAACACTTCCAGAATATGCCAGAAGTTAATTTTATGTCCGACAATCTCTCTCCGTTAAGAGTGATTGTTAAGTTCGCTAGGAACTCCTCAACGCTATCTCACAGCTGGTTGGATATTCCATGCTCACGTATCTTGTTCATTAGGTGTCAGTCGGAAATGTTTCGAACATCTTCTGGAAGGCAAGGAATTTGGTACAACGCTGGGGCCGATATCTACTACTTTCTGGGTCTCGTGAATGAACGACGTGGGTTTCACAAGATCGCAGTTTGCAGGATGCATGTTGATATCTACAAAGGAGATTTTGGGTCTCCCGAAATGTCATATTACGCGAGCATAACACATATTTAAAAATTCTGCAACAGATCCATGAGGCCCTTTAGTTTCGTGCGCCTGTTCGTTGACCCTTCTTGAATACTGTAATGGACACGTGCATTTTTCCAAATACTGCGGACGCTTCGCCCCTCCTTCGACCTACAGTATACTGCTGCTAGAATAGGAGCAAGTTCTTCCGTATATTCGACGTAGAGTCGTATAGCTTTGGTATGCCATAATGTTTAGTCTCTTTTTCTCTGTTGAGTGATTTCTTAAATTTCTATCCTGTGGTCACTTATTTCGATACTTGACATTTTGACATTCGTGCGACGATTCAGACGGGGAACACCTATACAATCTTCCTCAGTGAAGCAGTTTTGGAATAAGGATTCCAGGATTTCGGCCTTTTCTCCTTCAGACTCCGTTCCTTTGCCATTACGATCGCAGAGTGTACACAGACATATGGATTTGCTTCCTCATGTAATTTCCTGTCAAATCTATTGACTCGCTGAACACTCATGCATGGCTCTCCTTACGCTAATTTTCGCTTCGTTCGATTTTTGTTTGGTTACGGGGCTTTGGCTACGGCAGTCTCAGGTAGCACCTGAAGAAGGCAACGAGTTACGTGGTCGAAATATTGTGCCACAGCGACACAAACATCCGGCAGTGGACCCGATTATTCCACGTGCATAATGACTATGTTTAGTGGACCGTAACTTGGTGTCCTGCCTTAGCAGCCCTCAGATGTCAGAGAGTGTTCAACACCCTGGATATGTAATTGTTTCGTGGTCTTCCTATGTCGCTTCAGGTGGATATTCTTATCGTTATTTCAAATACGTCGTGACCGTTTCGTTATCAAAACCTACGCAACTGCTGTAGTGGTAAGTTGCATATATAGATGTTGATGGGTCGTCAAACTCAAACTTGCTTCCCACCGCCATCAATCCGCACAGAGACTGTTGCTAAGCACCAGCTTCGAAGCTTCAAAAAACAATGGACTTCAGCCACTACTGTCCGTGTAATCTGAGAGCAAGAAAAACATCAGCTTGATATTTTCCGTGACTCCACTTCCAGTAGGGAGTATATACGTGCTCTACTGTACAATATAGTGGGGCTGAAATGACTCCAGCAAAAGTCACCTCGTTCCCTTATGTCAAGACTCGATAACATTATAGTCGGCAGTAAAAGTCACCATAATTTTCAGTCTCACAACAATGACGTGGACAGCGACGATTCTTCCGAAAGGATGCAGGTAAGGTATCAAATTAGATCACGTTTGTAAACCAATGCATGCGTCTTTATTAGATATTCATGTAATTATACACGAATTTTAATGAATTGTTCTGCTTACTCTCTGCACCTAGTTTTCCTGTTCCAGCGTATCTTCCCAGTTATCTTATATGTAAAATGATTCCTCGTTTTACCCTACCTACTGTGTCTTCTTGAGTGTGTCACTTTGCGTCCTTGGTTCTAACACATTCAGTACCAAATAGAGTATGTGCGAAACAAGAAACAACGTTTATGTGCTCTAGCATTGAGTTATGGATGGGAAATTTTTGACAAATAGAAAACAGACGCATTGGTAAGGCAACCTGTCCCTGCCGTAGGGCGATGCCCTTGGCTCTGATGAAGAACTGTTGTAATAAACTTTCAAGAGCATCAGTTGTTTATTTTAGACTATGTAATCCATTACCAGTGACTGACAGCTGTATAAAAAATCAAAATTGTGTAATTCTAAGTGAAACAGTCAATTGAATTTGTAATGTATGAAGGTCCCGTCACTCATCGGTTGTTAACAGCTCAGAGGGAACCTGCACTCGACACACTGTTTACAAAACGCTTGCTGCGTTCTGTGAAGAACAATAGTGCATATTTGCCGTACAAAAAGGCCATTTTTAGGCACTGTGTCACGCATAAATTCTGATTAACTTTCACACCTTTGAAAACAAAAACAAACCATGGCTGTTTTCACGTTGGTCGTAATTTGTTTTGCGTTCTTCGGCCGTGGTAATTAAATAATCTCGCACTGCTTAGATTGTTGGTTGGCTTCTAGATCATGGGCATGTGGATTCCAGTGCTGATTTTCCTTACACGAATCACAACCTGATGTTAGTACATTGATACGCAACGTCGAAATCGTCAAACACGTGATACATGTTTACGAAATGACACACTCCGATCTGCGAGTTCGGCACGGATGTGGCTGTGTCAGCTGATTCATCAGGCCGGGGCGTAGTCTGAGGCACGTAGTAGGAGAAGTCGTCACTGTCATCCCGTCCCTGCATACGCAATCTATCTAGCCTTGTGTGTCCCTTAGTATCCCTATGCCTCTTACGCAGAGTGACTTTTCGATGTATACGGAAAATGGGACAATGCAGAAAGACATTCATTTTCCTTGTGTTCGTGAAAACATCTTTGAAATTATGAAACAGCCATACAAAGAAATATTCATAACCTACAGCTGTATATATACAGTATTCACGTTAAAAAACATGAGCTCAAACAGTTACTGTAGGTGTCTACAACGCGATATTGTAAAGGTCTCTAAGTCAACGCTTCTTCACAGCTCTATAGACGATTATCGATTTTACCCACAGCAGTTTGTGCTTCGTAGTTGAAAGCTGTCAAAAGTTCTGCCAGATGTTAGGGATTTCCTTAAGTTGACTCGACTGCATGAGAGTGTCTAATTAAGAACAAATGCATTAACACTTCATCCAAGACGCAGCTTTTTTCCACGTGCCTCAGCGTTAATGACGTTCTTTAAGTTGAATGGAGGAGATTGTCATTAGTAATGACTAAATGCATTAAAACTTTGTGCATGACGTGGATTTTTTTCATGTCCCTCTCTTTATGACGTCATATCTCTTGAGCTATGTGTCGTCCAATGGTACATTTGCGTAGGGCATTCAGCGGTATGTGTGCATACTGTCAGCGAAATACGTTGCGAATAGAGTTAGTAGAAAGAAAGTAATATATTTAAACGTCATCCATAATGCGGCAGGTTATCGCGCATCTCTTAGTTTACTATGTCATATCTGCAATATGACAGGTTATTACTACATTCGTGGCGATTGTTGCTTGATAGTAAGGGATATGAGTACCAAGTTTGTTTGAAATTGTTCCAGTGGTTTAGGAGGTGGTCTGAAGACAAAAAAAAAACGCATGCACGTTTTTATAATATGTATGAGTTAAAACGATTTATATATTTTAATGTTACTGTTATTACAATCTTAGGCTGCTGTAGTACGTTAAATGTGGCTGGGATAGCCGAAAATTATATTTTTGGAAGCGGGGAAGAGTAACAGTGAGAAGTTGTGACCGCACCGGAGACACTGCGACCACATCGCCCCACCCCCCTCTCTCCTACCTAGAACAGAATCCTGAATGTGCGCTACTTGTCCGGCAAACGAACTGTCACCACATGTACCGCATGATACGACGGTCGTTCAGTAAGTAATACCCCATATTTTATTCTCAGAACATATTCATTGTCAAGAGTCAGAATTTGGTGACAGTATACTTCAACGTGTCTTGTCCTAGTCCTATTTTCCTACGTAGCCTCCATCGCGTTCTATGCCCGTACGCCAACGTTGCAGAAGAGCGTCTATTCCCTGCTGGTAAAAGCTCTTCTCCTGTAGGCGTAACCATGTTTTCACTACAAGACTGACACTCTCATCAGCTTCGAAGTGTGTTCCCTGTAGAGGATCTTTAAGCTCCAACAATTCAGATGAAATGGCCTTTCTTTGAATCTTGTGGCCCACTGTGAGCATTTGTGGAACCCATCATGAGCACCTCTTTGAATATCCGAGATTCTCGATCACTGCAGACTCACTTCCAATGCTGACCGACAACTGTAGGGCCAAGTGTCGAGTTTTGATGCGCCGGTCGGCACGAATAATGGCATCCGCACGATGCAGCATGTCTGGAGCAGTGGCTGTGACAGGACGTCCCGAACGTGGCTGATCATGAAACTCTAAGCACTTTCTGAGGCTGTAACTTTCTTTACCCACCGCCCAACTGTACTCCTATCAACTGCAGCATCACCAAACACTGCACACAAACGTTTATGGATATTCACTCGGTTTCTGTTACTGCTCACAAGAATTCAATAACAGTACTCTGCTTGTAATGTGAGTCGATGTAGGCGCCATATTGACGCTGTATTACAGCTATGCCATCTGCCAGAACGGTTAGAAACTTCGGCCGGCCGGAGTGGCCGAGCGGTTCTAGACGCTACAGTCCGGAACCGAGCGACCGCTACGGTTGGTTACGTTTAAGTAGTTCTAAGTTCTAGGGGACTAATGACCTCAGCGGTTAAGTCCCATAGAGCTCAGAGCCATTTGAACCATTTTGTTAGAAACTTCACCGGCACTCAGAAGAAACATAAAATGTGAAGCACCAACAACGACTTTTGAAACTTTAAACTTCCTGGCAGATTAAAACTGTGTGCCGGACCGAGACTCGAAATCGGGACCTTTGCCTTTCGCGGGCAAGTGCTCTACCAACTGAGCTATCCAAGCACGACTCACGGCCCGTTCTCACAGCTTTACTTCTACCAGCTTCTCCGCAGGAGAGCTTCTGTAAAGTTTGGAAGGTAGGAGCAGAGATACTTGCAAATGTGAAGCTGTCAGGACGAGGCGTGAGTCGTGCGTCGTGCGTCGTGCGTCGTAAGTCTCTAGAGGAACGGAGGGTTCCAAATGATTGGAAAAGAGCACAGATAGTCCCAGTCCTCAAGAAGGGTCGTCGAGCAGATGCGCAAAACTATAGACCTATATCTCTTACGTCGATCTCTTGTAGAATTTTAGAACATGTTTTTTGCTCGCGTATCATGTCATTTCTGGAAACCCAGAATCTACTATGTAGGAATCAACATGGATTCCGGAAACAGCGATCGTGTGAGACCCAACTCGCCTTATTTGTTCATGAGACCCAGAAAATATTAGATACAGGCTCCCAGGTAGATGCTATTTTTCTTGACTTCCGGAAGGCGTTCGATACAGTTCCGCACTGTCGCCTGATAAACAAAGTAAGAGCCAGAATGAGATTTTCACTCTGCAGCGGAGTGTGCGCTGATATGAAACTTCCTGGCAGATTAAAACTGTGTGCCCGACCGAGACTCGAACTCGGGACCTTTGCCTTTCGCGGGCAAGTGCTCTACCATCTGAGCTACCGAAGCACGACTCACGCCCGGTACTCACAGCTTTACTTCTGCCAGTAGGTCCCGAGTTCGAGTCTCGGTCGGGCACACAGTTTTAATCTGCCAGGAAGTTTCAAAGTAAGAGCCTACGGAATATCAGACCAGCTGTGTGGCTGGATTGAAGAGTTTTTGGCAAACAGAACACAGCATGTTGTTATCAATGGAGAGACGTCTACAGACGTTAAAGTAACCTCTGGCGTCCCACAGGGGAGTGTTATGGGACCATTGCTTTTCACAATATATATAAATGACTTAGTAGATAGTGTCGGAAGTTCCATGCGGCTTTTCGCGGATGATGCTGTAGTATACAGAGAAGTTGCTGCATTAGAAAATTGTAGCGAAATACAGGAAGATCTGCAGCGGATAGGCACTTGGTGCAGGGAGTGGCAACTGACCCTTAACATAGACAAATGTAATGTATTGCGAATACATAGAAAGAAGGATCCTTTATTGTATGATTATATGATAGCGGAACAAACACTGGTAGCAGTTACTTCTGTAAAATATCTGGGAGTATGCGTACGGAACGATTTGAAGTGGAATGATCATATAAAACTAATTGTTGGTAAGGCGGGTACCAGGTTGAGATTCATTGGGAGAGTGCTTAGAAAATGTAGTCCATCAACAAAGGAGGTGGCTTACAAAACACTCGTTCGACCTATACTTGAGTATTGCTCATCAGTGTGGGATCCGTACCAGGTCGGGTTGACGGAGGAGATAGAGAAGATCCAAAGAAGAGCGGCGCGTTTCGTCACTGGGTTATTTGGTAACCGTGATAGCGTTACGGAGATGTTTAATAAACTCAAGTGGCAGACTCTGCAAGAGAGGCGCTCTGCATCGCGGTGTAGCTTGCTTGCCAGGTTTCGAGAGGGTGCGTTTCTGGATGAGGTATCGAATATATTGCTTCCCCCTACTTATACCTCCCGAGGAGATCACGAATGTAAAATTAGAGAGATTAGAGCGCGCACGGAGGCTTTCAGACAGTCGTTCTTCCCGCGAACCATACGCGACTGGAACAGGAAAGGGAGGTAATGACAGTGGCACGTAAAGTGCCCTCCGCCACACACCGTTGGGTGGCTTGCGGAGTATCAATGTAGATGTAGATGTAGATGTAGCTCAGTTGGGAGAGCACTTGCCCGCGAAAGGCAAAGATCCCGAGCTCGAGTCTCGGTCCGGCACACAGTTTTAATCTTCCGGAAGTTTCATATCAGCACACACTCCGCTGCAGAGTGAAAATCTCATTCTGGAAACAAGGACTTTTGTCTGTGTGTATTAATGGGTTTTTAAAAACATGTGGGACATTACTTACTGATCAACCTTCATACAAAGTTGGTACAGTCTTGATTAAACTGTTGGCTAGACAAACTACGGACGTGTTTCCGCATGCATCGAAAACTCACCCTGTGTATGGTAACTGTGCTTTGTTAGTGTTTTGTTAATGCCTCCCCTACGCATGCCCGTGCCCAGCTCCCAACACCTGCTGTATAGTATTCCGCTCGTTTCTCAGCGCGGCACCACTGCCCGCCCTCTGACGTAGCGCGCTTCCTCTTGGTGTGCAGATGTCGGACGACGACCGCATGTCGCTGACGACGGCCGTGAGCGACGAGGACGACGCGGAGAGCGTGCACAACTCGCCGTACCGCGCCAAGCAGACGGGCACCGCCGCCGCCTCCTTCAACTGCACCGGCGCCGTGCGCAAGGCGGGGTGAGTACCCAACCACTGTCTCTCTCTCTCTCTCTATCTAGGGCACTTCTTCTCAGCGCACACTCGTATAGCGCTGCCGACTAATAACCTGCGACGCCGATATGCGTCGACGCTCTTGTACCCGTGCAACGGGACGGTTTGTAACACCAGTCGCACTTACATGACGTAGATACGACGTACCTTGACGGCAGGCACTGAGGCAATCTACATGGCTTTCATGACGGAACCTTGCGACGGCGCGGCCTACATTACTGGCCATTAAAATTGCTGCACCATGAAGATGACGTGCTACAGACGCGAAATTTAACCGACAGGAGGAAGATGCTGTGATATGCAAATAATTAGCTTTTCAGAGCATTCACACAAGGTTGGCGCCGGTGGCGACACCTACAACGTGCTGACGTGAGAAAAGTTTCCAACCGATTTCTCATACACAAACAGTAGTTGACCGGCGTTGCATGGTGAAACATTGTTGTGAGGCCTCGTGTAAGGAGGAGAAATGCGTACCAACACGTTTCCGACATTGATAAAGGTCGGATTGTAACCTATGGCGATTGCTCGCATTGGTCGATATCCAATGACTGTTAGCAGAATATGGAATCGGTGGGTTCAGGAGGGTAATACGGAACCCCGTGCTGGATCCCAACGGCCTCGTATCACTATCAGTCGAGATGACAGGCATCTTATCCGCATGGCTGTAACGGATCGTGCAGCCACGTCTCGATCCCTGAGTCAACAGATGGGAACGTTTGCAAGACAACAACCATCTGCACTAACAGTTCGACGACGTTTGCAGCAGCATGGACTATCAGCTCGGAGACCATGGCTGCGGTTACCCTTGACGCTGCATCACAGACAGGAGCGCCAGCGATGGTGTGCTCCACGACGAACCTGGGTGCACGAATGGCAAAACGTCATTTGTTCGGATGAATCCAGGTTCTGTTTACAGCATCATGATGGTCGCACCCGTGTTTGGCGACATCGCGGTGGACGCACATTAGAAGCGTGTACTCGTCATCGCCATACTGGCGTATCACCCTGCGTGCTGGTATGGGGTGCCATTGCTTACACGTCTCGGTCACCTCTTGTTCGTATTGACGGCACTTTGAAGAGTGGACGTTACATTTCAGATGTGTTACGACCCGTGGCTGTACCCTTCATTCGATCCCTGCGAAACCCTACATTTCAGCAGGATAATGCACGACCGCATGTTGCAGGTCGTGTAAGGGTCTTTCTGGATACAGAAAATTTTCGACTGCTGCCCTGGCCAGCACATTCTCCAGATCTCTCACCAATTGAACACGTCTGTTAATGATGGCCGAAAATTGGCTCGTCACAATACGGCAGTCACTACTCTTGATGAACTGTGGTATCGTGTTGAAGCTGCATGGGCAATTGTACCTGTACACGCCATCCAAGCTGTTTGACTCAATGCCCAGGCTTATCAAGGCCGTTATTAAGGCCAGAAGTGGTTGTTCTGGGTACTGATTTTAAGGGTCTATGCACCCAAACTGCGTGAAAATGTAATCGCATGTCAGTTCTAGTATAATATATTTGTCCAATGAATACCCGTTTAACATCTGCATTTCTTCTTGGTGTAGCAATTTTAATGGCCAGTAGTGTATTTTCTGAAGCAAGACCTATACTGAAGCGACGTTTAATGTTCCTCAGATGACAGTCACAGGTACACTGACAAAGATAAATGGCACCTGCTGATTCTGATAAGGCGTAGGAAACTTAAAAGCGGAGGCCACGACTTTCGGATGACGTCCATTAGGACGACATAATGTACAAGTAGTAAGGCGTACTACTTCGACAATTTCGAGAAAATGGTAGTGGAACTTTTATGCAACCAATAGGCACCAGTGCGTTGCAACTGTGACCACGAGGTGGCAGCGGCCAAGTGGTCAGCATTCAAGCTCCGTAATCGGTGGATCGCTGGATCTTGCTCATCCCACTTTTTCTGCATTGGCCACATTATTTCATATATACAATGAAGAGCCAAATAAACTGTTACATCTGCCTAATAACGTGTAGGGTCCCCGCGAGCACACAGAAGTGCCGGGACACGACGTGACATGGGCTCCATTAATGTCTGAAGTAGCGCTGGAGGGAACTGACACCATGAATTTTGCCGGGCTGTCCACAAAAGCGTAAGACTACGAACAGCACGCTGCAAGACATCCCAGATATGCCCAATTATGTTCACGTCTTGGGAGATTGATGGCCAGCGGAAGTATTTAAACTCAGAAGAGTGTTCCTGGAGCCACTATGTAGCAATTCTGGACGCGTGGGGTGTCGCATTCTCCTGTTGGAATTACCCAAGTCCGTCGGAATACACAATGAGCATGGATGGGCGCAGGTGATAAGACCGGATGCTAACGTACGTGTCACCTGTCAGAGTCGTATCTAGACGTATCGGGGGTCCCATATCACTCCAACCGCACACGCCCCACACAATTACAGAGGATCCACCAGCTTGAACAGTCCCCTGCTGACATGCAGGACCATAGATTCATGAGGTTGTCTCCATACCCGTAAACGTTCATCCGCTCGATACAATCTGAAACGAGACTCGTCCGACCAGGTAAGATGTTTCCAGTCATCAACAGTCCAATGTCGATGTCGACGGGCCCAGGCGCGGCGTGAAGCTGTGTGTCGTGCAGTGATCAAGGCAGAAGAGTGAGAATTCGGCTCCGACCACAGCGATGTTTTACCGGATTCCTGATATTCACGGTACACTCGAGAAATAGCAGTACCCCTCCACTTCATCGCTACCTCGGACTTGCTGTGTCCCATTGGTCGTGCACCGACTATAACACCACGTTAAAACTCACTTAAATCTTGATAACCTGCCACTGTAGCATCAGTGACCGACCTAACAAATGCACCAGACACTTGTTGTCTTACATAGGCTTGCCTGTTTACATATCGCATGCCTATACCAGTTTCTTTGGCGCATGGCGCTTCAGCATACATATAAAAAAAAGTTTTCCATCACCTCGATTCCTAGAGTTCCGGAACCTGTACAGAAAATTGAATTAGAGATCAACATAAACATCATTTCCGCGCTTTTTATTGCTCATGAAAACCACACACTGCATGTTGTACCACCATACAGCGAGACCTTCAGACGTGGTGGTCCAGATTACTGTACACACCGGTACCTCTAGTAGGACGTCCTCTTGCATTCATGCATGCCTGTATTCGTCGTGGCGTACTATCTACGATTTCATCAAGGCACTGTTGATCCAGATCGTCCCACCCCTCAACGGCGATTCGATGTAGATCCCTCAAAGTGGTTGACGGGTCACGTCGTCCATAAACAGCCCTTTCCAATTATTCCAGACATGTCCGACAGGGTTCCTGTCTTGAGAACATGCTGTCCATTCTAGTCGAGCGATGTCGTTATCCTGAACGAAGTTATTCACAAGATGTGCACGATGCGGGCGAGAATTGTCGTCCATGAAGACGAATGCCTCGCCAGTATCATAGGTCGGAGGATGGCATTCACGTGTCGTACAACCGTTATCACGCCTTCCATGACCACCAGCGGCGTACTTCGGCCCCTCATAATGCCACCCCAAAACAGCAGGAAACCTCCATCTTGCTGCACTCGCTGCATAGTGTGTCTAACGTGTTCAGCCTGACCGAGTTGCCTCCAAACACGTCTCCGATGATTGTCTGGTTGGAGGCACATGCGACACTCATTGGTGAGGAGAACGTGATGCCAACCCTCAGCGGTCCATTCGGCATGTATTTGGACCCATCTGTACTGCGCTGCATGGTGTCGTGCTTGCAAAGATGGACCTCCCCATGGACGTCGAGAGTGAAGTTGCGCTTCATGCAGCCTATTGCGCACAGTTTGAGTCGTAACACGACGTCCTGTGGCTGCACGAAAAGCATTATTCAACATGACGGCGTTGCTGTCGGTTCCTCCGAGCCACAATTCGTAGATAGAGGTCACCCACTGCAGTAGTAGCCCTTGGGCGGCCTGAGCGAGGCATGTCATCGACAGTTCCTGTCTCTCTGTATCTTCTCCACGTACGAACAACATCGTTTTGGTTCAGTCCGAGACGCCTGGACACTTCCCTTGTTGAGAGCCCTTCCTGGCACAAAGTAACAATGAGGGCGCGATCGAACCGCGGGATCGACCGTCTAGACGTGGTTGAACTACAGACAACACCAGCCGTGTGCCTCCTTCCTGGTGGAATGACTGGAATTGATAGGCTGTCGGACCCCGTCCGTCTAGTAGGAGCTGCTAATGCATGGGTGTTTACGTCTTTGGCCGGGTTTAGTGACATCTCTGAACAGTCAAAGGGACTGTGTCTGTGGCACAATACCCCACAGTCAACGTCTACAGCGATCGACCGATCACGGATCGATAATGCTCACCACTTGGACTCGTGCACATAATCGCAAAGCACCGATAATCACTGACGCGTAAAACTTCTATTGTCACTTCTCGAAACTGAACCAGTATGCCTTACTGCTCGCATGTTATGTTTTCTTAATGGACTACTAAAAGTGTGCAAAGTTTGAAATATATACTTCAGCCAAACGTCGTGGCCTTCCCGTGTTAGAAAATATGTAGAAATTAAAAACATTGAAGTTAATATTGTGTTTACTACGATTGTCACTGAGGATTCACAGCCGCTGCAATTAATCCCTACAGAGAGGACGACCAGAAGCAGTGTATATGTGGCAGCTATGACCGAACCAGCAGAATAAATGGGAACTTGTAAGAGACTTAAGTGAGTCTCTCAGTAAGATCAGTCTGCGGGAGCATTGCCGTGGCGGATTCGATAGCTGCCGTTGGTTGACCCTACTGGGTCAGCGGATGACGCCGCCAGCTTACCTGTGGTCCCATGTCAGGATTGACTCGCGATGAATTCGTGATTCTTTAGGAATAGCAGAGGCTTTCTGGAAATCTTAAGATATAAAAAGTTGTCCCCACAATCGAGGACTCACTCGCATACATGTCAGTAACGATAGCAAAGGCTGTAGACGTAGAATTCCGCAACAGGGGCTTACTGAAGAAATTAGCGATCTTAATCCTGAGGAGATTCAGTAGTTAAAATTAGGATCAGCCAGGAAGCCATTTCCTGCAATGGTAATGTAAAGGGTAGTACCATGGCTTAAGGGTTTTTGGTGTTTTTCATTTTTTATATTAATATTAATTTCACCAATTATGGAATTGCTCGATATACATTACAATTCTTGAAGCGAATGTTTAATTGCAGTTGTGTACAACATTCAGTCAAAATACGACCTGCATTACATTGTAGGTGGGTGTTGTTGAGATATCGTAAATAAATAAATGCAAAATATTATTCAGCTCAGAAAAGCTGTAAAAAAACTAGCTGTGCTACACATGTCAATAGAGTACATGATATTATTATAGCTCTGTAAAGCGTATTCATTTCATTACCTGTAACTGCGATACCTAAAAGGAGGAAAATTCTTGAAAAGAATATCTGTTCTATAGGTTGACTCTGACTACACAAATATTTTCTACGAAATCCTTAAGTCCATCGTAATATACTATTCCAGAAATGAAAATACGGAAATAATCACACTCCGTACTAATTCTTTCATACTTACATTGCACTCTCTCTAGTAGCCTGCTGAAGATATGAGCTAACGTCCTGTTATTCAAAGAAACGAGCTTTTTATCTGTTAATAAGCCGTTTTTAAAAGCATGCGATGTTTAATCGTTTTGAATTTATACCTTTCGAAAAAAAAAATCTTCTCACTAAAAAAAAGGTTAAAATTTTCATACACGTCATCCATGACTTATGACAAACTTTTACGGATTAATCTAATTCTAAATGAAACAAATGTTGCAACATCCAACAAAAATGTCTAGAACTTCGGGTTACACGACCTCATTCAAATAGCGCGAAAGATCTCGTTTCTGATTGGCCGAACAACACGGTAGCCTGACCATTCCCAGTTTCGGAATCAGCATAAAACGAATAGCTTCCAAAATGCAATTCAATAAAAAATAACTCCACCTTTACTCGTCTGAAGAACCGAAGTAAACACTACCAGGCTACCTTGCAGTCACCATATTGCCCCTAGTGCTTGCCGGCCGGTGTGGCCGTGCGGTTCTAGGCGCTTCAGTCTGGAACCGCGTAACCGCTACGGTCGCAGGTTCGAATCCTGCCTCGGGCATGGAGGTGTGTGATGTCCTTAGGTTAGTTAGGTTTAAGTAGTTCTAAGTTTTAGGGGACTGATGACCTCAGATGTTAAGTCCCATAGTGCTCAGAGCCATTTTGAACCCCTAGTGCTTCATTCGCACCAAGCCCCACACTCACTTCTTATTTGCCATTAACAGTTTCAACGATAATTTGTATGCATGCTCCAATCACTACCCTCTCAGACAACAAAGTAAAAGACAATAATCTCATAATACTAACTGTCTGAAACTGAAAATATTACGTAAATTGTACTTTTTTAACAAAATGTTGTTTACTGAGTTTTAATGATCAAGTACTTAGTCGAAGTTCTCCATTGACCATTATACAAAGCATTTTAGCATTTTAGGAAGTTATTTATCATGAAAAGTCACAAATTCTGCGTTTTAGGTGATCTTGTACACTTTTGAAGTTATTTTAGATTTAAACTGTGTTTGGTGACTAAACGTTTGCTCCTCTAACTCACCGTAGCAGAATGTCAAAGCGAAGTACTTGGAGAAGAGCTTGCGGCAAATGCGCATGTGCAGACATGTGAGAACATTTGGTTTATGGAAATAGAGGTTTCCAGCATTTTCTGTGATTGATTGGATATGTATAGACATATATGTTTTACGCATTTGATCTGAGACAACTTTGACAACAGTTTACGTCTGCAGAACCAGTTTCTTTATAGAAATGCTCCTTCCTGGCCACGATGGACTTGCAGTCCGCTATTAGATGAAACTTGGAACATACATAACAACAATCTGTTGCAACTCATTGAAAGAAATATTACCCCGACAAATACTCCTAAATAGGAAATATCTGTATTAGTGCTTCGAGCGTGTTTCAGTCTCTGTTGAAATGTTTCCAGTCCGGTTAAACCGCACGTGATAAAAGACGTGTTTCCCCTAAAAATAACCTACCTGCCCTTCTCAGAATTTCATGTAAATTCTTCTCACGGGGGACGCGGCCGAATATAAAGTAAAATATTCTGACAGAAATAAATTTGCAAAACTGAATTTTCGGAGGAAAACTTTATTCCACGTTTTTCGAAACTCTGCTGCCTTTCGCGCCCCTCGGGATATAGAGGTTATTTCGTTCTTGGACAATGCTGCCATCTAGCAGTGTTCATGTTGCAGTGACCATCGCTTCAGGATGAATTTGAATCTGGAACAGACGTTAAAAATTAGAAACAAGATCCGTTCGTCCAGTTTGTGATTTTTAAATCTCATACGAGTCTACTGCGCGACAATTTTGCTACCAGCATCCAGCATCGTTAAGCTCGCGTAGACATTATTAAAGTAAGGTTCTACCACATAGGAAAACACTTTCTAATGATCTATAAAATTATATTTACTTGATCGCAAACCGATTTTCGCCTTCTTAGGCTGTCTATGGGTGAAGCTGAATGTCGCAAACAGAGATAAAGATAATGTGCAGCTTACACAGGTGTTGTTTGCACAGGAGAAAAAAAAATGACGTAGACTGCGTACATAGAAAAACATTACATTTTTGTCACATAGAATTAATTGCATTAACCAGAAAGTAAAAGAGGAAATAAAATTTTCGTATGGAGATACATTTAACAACTGATAATAAATAAGTTTACAATCTCAAACCAAACAACCCCCCCCCCCCCCCCAACCCCCCCAACAATCTCAAATGGTTCAAATGGCTCTAAGCACTATGGGACTTGACTTTACAATCTCAATCTAGTATTTCTGACGAAAACTCAATTTGTCAAAACGAAAAAGAAACTAGCCTGATCATTTAATGCTGAGGTCACCTTCTGTATCATGTGTTTGTCGATTCCCATGCCGGCTGGTGTGGCCGAGCGGTTCTAGGCGCTTCAGTCTGGAACCGCGAGACCGCTACGGTCGCAGCTTCGAATCCTGCCTCAGGCATGGATGTGTGTGGTGTCCTTAGGTTAGTTAGGTTTAGATAGTTCTAAGTTCTAGGGGACTGATGACCTCAGATGTTAAGTCCCATAGTGCTCAGAGCCATTTGAACAATTTCGATTCCCATTATCTCCAGTAGGGTCAACTTTCCGATTTTATTAACAGAATGTAAAACTTCAATTATATGATGTAGAATGTGGTTTTCTGTTAAAAAGTGATCAGCTAAGTTTGAATCTTCCTTCCTTAATCTCCAGCTTCTCTTATGTACACATAGCTTAAATGCCACAGCTCTGCCTAGCAGACCAAGATATACTTTTTCACATTGCTTGCATATGTTTTTAAACATACCACTCTGCGTCAGGTATTGAAATTTGTCTTTACTTTTTAATAAAATCTTTTTATATGCTATTGGTATTATAAAATGCAGGTTTGTAGTTGCGAGGCTACCTTTTGTGCATGGCTATGTGAAACACCGCCAGTATAAAGGATTTTGCGTTATGCTTTGTAACTACTGTCGGCACGAAATATTTTCACAAATCAGCAAATAAGTTTTTGAAGTTCACGAAGTTGACTCGAGGCAAAAGGGGGGCGTGGCAACATTGCTGCCCTTAAAGTAAATCAATATTTAAAGCCTTTAATTGCTAAAATGCCCTTGAATAACATATTTCTCTAGTAAAATATACTCCAAGGAATGTTTATGAGCAAAAATATTTTTTTTATATTTTGCCCTCTACGAAGGTACAATGTCCCCTCAATGAGTAGATTATGGCACCATTTTAAATTCAGAAAATAATCATATGAAGTATTATTTTTGGTGCCCCTGGAAGCCGTTAGATACGCAACCTGAAACTTGAACAATGTAATCGTCTAAGCCGTTTAGTAACACAGACTGCTTCATGATTTTTTTTTTTTTTTTTTTTGCATGCTACCAGTTTTTGTCATGTTTATCTTATCCCTTTATCTCCTTTTATTAGATATCTGGATGAATTATGGGTGGTCTGTAGCAAAGATAATTATCTGTTATTCTAATAAAATACACTAGGTGGCCTAAACAATATCTTTCTTCGTTGTCATATGAAAGTGTAAGTCGCTCTTAATATGCACCCTCCGTAACGAGAATATGAAGGACTGTCCGCGTCACGCAGCGTACTTTCGTGAACGAAGAGTTAACTTCTTGTCATTATTCAGCAGGGGGATGAGCGAAACTGAAAAACCCATTCAGTAGGAATTTTGCCTATTCTGAATTCAAACACGGACGAAACCACAGTGCGAAGGGCGTTGCCCCAGTGCCATTAACTGCGTATCTGCTGATCCGCGAGCTGGCGGAATGAGGTCAGCGTGCGGACGGGCAGAGGGCCCCGCTAATCGATCAGCGCTGTCAGCCGAAACTCTGCAAACTCCGTTACAGCAATCACGGCCAACTTAGCGGGACGCTTTTTACCGCCGCGTCGGGAGAACGGCCGCCGACTGCGCCGCCAGGGCCCCGACGCACCCACTCCCCGTTCAGCCAATCACATTCACCTTCACGGCGAGGGGTGGGCAGCACTTACCGCCACGTATGCGGTGGCAAGAACTCTGCACGAGGAGCTCACGGGGTGCTTAGTTTGCCGAACAGAACTGATAGCTGAAAATCACTTGACCAGTTTCCGGTCAGCTGCATCACGTTCATGAATCACGTGCTTGACTAGTCAATACACGTGCGCGTGGCTGTGTGTGTGTGTGTGTGTGTGTGTGTGTGTGTGTGTGTGTCAGAGAGAGAGAGAGAGAAACGGATAACAAGAGGGCACTACAGCCCATGGAGGTAAGAATAAGGGGAGATGGCGCTACGTATCCCAGCCGTACTACGTTTTGGAGCCATGGGGGCGTGGCTCGCTGCCATGACACTCTGACCAAAACATTGCCAGTGTGCTATAGCGCTGCGTGTATTAAAGTTGCTAATTGCACCATATACGCATGTAACGTCATCAGATTGGTTGTTTCAAAGTTTTTGTGTAAAATAAAATCTCGTAAAGGCGAAATTCCGCGTTTCTTCTGATTGAAAATAGTTTTTAATGTTGTTGTTGTTGTGGTCTTCAGTCCTGAGACTGGTTTGATGCAGCTCTCCATGCTACTCTATCCTGTGCAAGCTTTTTCATCTCCCAGTACCTACTGCAACCTACATCCTTCTGAATCTGCTTAGTGTATTCATCTCTTGGTCTCCCTCTACGATTTTTACCCTCCACGCTGCCCTCCAATACTAAATTGGTGATCCCTTGATGCCTCAGAACATGTCCTACCAACCGATCCCTTCTTCTGGTCAAGTTGTGCCACAAACTTCTCTTCTCCCCAATCCTATTCAATACCTCCTCATTAGTTATGTGATCTACCCATCTAATCTTCAGCATTCTTCTGTAGCACCACATTTCGAAAGCTTCTATTCTCTTCTTGTCCAAACTATTTATCGTCCATGTTTCACTTCCATACATGGCTACACTCCATACGAATACTTTCAGAAATGACTTCCTGACACTTAAATCAATACTGGATGTTAACAAATTTCTCTTCTTCAGAAACGCTTTCCTTGCCATTGCCAGCCTACATTTTATATCCTCTCTACTTCGACCATCATCAGTTATTTTGCTCCCCAAATAGCAAAACTCCTTTACTATTTTAAGTGCCTCATTTCCTAATCTAATTCCCTCAGCATCACCCGACTTAATTAGACTACATTCCATTATCCTTGTTTTGCTTTTGTTGATGTTCATCTTATATCCTCCTTTCAAGACACTGTCCATTCCATTCAACTGCTCTTCCAAGTCCTTTGCTGTCTCTGACAGAATTACAATGTCATCGGCGAACCTCAAAGTTTTTATTTCTTCTCCATGAATTTTAATACCTACTCCGAATTTTTCTTTTGTTTCCTTTACTGCTTGCTCAATATACAGATTGAACAACATCGGGGAGAGGCTACAACCCTGTCTTACTCCCTTCCCAACCACTGCTTCCCTTTCATGTCCCTCGACTCTTATAACTGCCATCTGGTTTCTGTACAAATTGTAAATAGCCTTTCGCTCCCTGTATTTTACCCCTGCCACCTTTAGAATTTGAAAGAGAGTATTCCAGTCAACATTGTCAAAAGCTTTCTCTAAGTCTACAAATGCTAGAAATGTAGGTTTGCCTTTCCTTAATCTTTCTTCTAAGATAAGTCGGAAGGTCAGTATTGCCTCACGTGTTCCAGTGTTTCTACGGAATCCAAACTGATCTTCCCCGAGGTTGGCTTCTACTAGTTTTACCATTCGTCTGTAAAGAATTCGTGTTAGTATTTTGCAGCTGTGACTTATTAAACTGATAGTTCGGTAATTTTCACATCTGTCAACACCTGCTTTCTTTGGGATTGGAATTATTATATTCTTTTTGAAGTCTGAGGGTATTTCGCCTGTTTCATACATCTTGCTCACCAGATGGTAGAGTTTTGTCAGGACTGGCTCTCCCACGGCCGTAAGTAGTTCCAATGGAATATTGTCTACTCCGGGGGCCTTGTTTCGACTCAGGTCTTTCAGTGCTCTGTCAAACTCTTCACGCAGTATCATATCTCCCATTTCATCTTCATCTACATCCTCTTCCATTTCCATAATATTGTCCTCAAGTACATCGCCCTTGTATAGACCCTCTATATACTCCCTCCACCTTTCTGCTTTCCCTTCTTTGCTTAGAACTGGGTTTCCATCTGACCTCTTGATATTCATACAAGTCGTTCTCTTATCTCCGAAGGTCTCTTTAATTTTCCTGTAGGCGGTATCTATCTTACCCCTAGTGAGATAGGCCTCTACATCCTTACATTTGTCCTCTAGCCATCCCTGCTTAGCCATTTTGCACCTCCTGTCGATCTCATTTTTGAGACGTTTGTATTCCTTTTGCCTGCTTCTTTTGCAGCATTTTTATATTTTCTCCTTTCATCAATTAAATTCAATATTTCTTCTGTTCCCCAAGGATTTCTACTAGCCTTCGTCTTTTCACCTACTTGATCCTCTGCTGCCTTCACTACTTCATCCCTCAAAGCTACCCATTCTTCTTCTACTGTATTTATTTCCCCCATTCCTGTCAATTGCTCCCTTATGCTCTCCCTGAATCTCTGTACAACCTCTGGTTCTTTTAGTTTATCCAGGTCCCATCTCCTTAAATTCCCACCTTTTTGCAGTTTCTTCAGTTTTAATCTACAGGTCATAACCAATAGATTGTGGTCAGAGTCCACATCTGCCCCTGGAAATGTCTTACAATTTAAAACCTGGTTCCTAAATCTCTGTCTTACCATTATATAATCTATCTGATACCTTTAGTTTTTAATGTAATATTACGAATAGCTAGTCTTCAATGTAAACGAAACAATTTTGTTAATTCAGTAATAAACGTGTATCACAAACTAAATAATAGAAACTGAAAACTAAGTTAGCTATACCTTCCATCCAAAGCCTCATAAATACATCTTGTTTGTAATACGTACTGGGACATTTCAGTTACGTTACACTACTGGGAAACACCGCTCATTAGCACCAATATTTACTGAAATACGGTACATAGAATGGCAAATCTACACAGTGTCCTGTTTAGGCCTATACTTTACGCCAGTTAATGTAGTGTTAGCTTTTAATTTGGTACATGATGAAGACAAAGTGAGTTACTCAACACTTGGATTGTCGACGATACGTACGTATTATACTGAAACGTGAACTTGAAAACTAAGAATTTAATTCTTTGAACTAACATACCTTTTGCAGATGGTTTGGGTGTGTAGGGAAAGCTGATGGTACAGCATTTTCACGCAGCCTTGCTGTTGAAAGGGAAGTTCGGTTTATGTCCTCTTCTCGGAAATGCTGAGAACATATAGTGCTCCATTTAGACGCACGCCAATTCTTCCTCCTCACGGCATTCTCCCACAGAGCTTTCCGACTTTCATTTTTAGGAAATCTAAAATCATACAGGAGAAAATCGCGCTATAGTACAAGTACCGATGTAGCACACGTTCGTTCACAATGAAGTTGTAAAATCTCACTTAACGAGACAACTTACACACGAAATGTTATTCCCTTCGATTTCGCATCACAATCAGAACGATTCGTACATCCGAACACGACACAAGTCACCATAATAGCGCAAAATCCTTCCAAAAGCGAGCGACAAGCCTATGCACACAAGCTTACAGCAACAATGTTTTGGTCGGATTGAGATGGCTACCCTCGGCTTCACACAGCTTCACAGATGTGACGTCACGGCGTCTCCCTCTATTCTTACCTCCATGCTACAATGTATGTCGCACAGCGTGCTGGAGCGACTAGTCCAGTCAACGAAGGAAAATTAGAGGGAAATAGTAGTGTAGTCCCAAATTTTTGCACAGTACTAAGAATCGTGACCGCTGGGGTGTGAGCGTTGTGCTGGAGGTGGGTTTTAAAAGGTCACTCTTTTCATCTTCTTCTCGAATAACTGGAAAAGCGAAAATCTTCCCAATACAATACTAAATTATGAGGTTCATTCAAATGAAACCTGTTCAGTGCCTCTACCTTTGCCTTACACGTAAGGTGGCATCACGTGACTGTGGATATGGTGGTT
Source organism: Schistocerca serialis cubense (assembly GCF_023864345.2). Taxonomy (NCBI): domain Eukaryota; kingdom Metazoa; phylum Arthropoda; class Insecta; order Orthoptera; family Acrididae; genus Schistocerca; species Schistocerca serialis. The sequence continues at coordinate 405,569,658 of NC_064646.1, forward strand.
CCATCTGTTGGTAGAGAGACTGACGCGTGCGCACCGTTTGACGTTGCATAGCGACAGTGTAGTTTCACGCCGAAGAGAAGGCGGTCACACAAGTTATCGTCCACTACCGAACATGCAGGCGGGTAAACAGGAACGACGACTAGTGATTTTTGGCGGTTTGGCTGCGGAGGGAGTTGCAGGCCATGAAATGTCTGGACGGATGAAGGCTGTGTACGGTGAGTTCAGTCTGAGTCGCTCAAGTGTTGTGGAATGGCGCAAACGATCCTTGAGGGGCGCGAGTCATTGGAAGACGATGCTCGCCGGCCGGAGTGGCCGAGGGGTTCTAGGCGCTGCAGTCTGGAAGCGCGCGACCGCTACAGTCGCAGGTTCGAATCCTGCCTCGGGCATGGATGTATGTGATGTCCTTAGTTAGGTTTAAGTAGTTCTAAGTTCTAGGGGACTGATGACCTCAGAAGTTAAGTCCCATAGCGCCCAGAGCAATTTGAACCATTTTTTTTTTTTATTTTTTTATTTTAAGACGATTCTAGTCCTGGAAAGGCTCATTGTCTCACCACACCGGAAGTGATTGCGGAAGTGAATGCTTTAGTCTTGGACAACCGCAGAATCACCATGCGCGAGACCAATCGGTTCCTGGGTATTAGCGTGGGCACTGCCGAAGTGTATGACTGGATCCGGGTCAGGATCCGACAGCTTCCTACTAGCTTCTTCAAGCATGGAAGCGACCGGCTAGCGTCGAAATGGAACAAACGTGCCAGCAGTTTTGACGACTATTTTTGAGTATGCGTCCTGTGCATAACTACATTTTTAATAAAATCGTTACTGTAACTTTACAGTAGTGACCGGGTTTCATTTGAATGTCCCTTATACATTAAAATTCCTACAAAAATGACCCTATTCATTTTTTCTGTAAGACTAATAGTTCTCGCGTACAGGAACTGGGAAAACAGCAGATTACTAAAACTTTTCTTTAATTGTGTGACACTGATGTTTGTCTTTAAATGTGTGGGTGTAGAAAAAAAATATGTACTGTTTGTATAATATCCGAGAGCAGTTGAGTCGTATTAAGGGATAAATTCTGTCTCGGGATCGCAAGAGAGTGGAGGTCGCTAAATTGTGTCCAGGCACTTCCCTCCTTCATACGTCTGAAAACTGACGATCGGGCACGTGATTCCCCACTCCACATCACAAGAAGCAACTACAGCACATTTCACAATGATACATAAGCCCTCCGCAGCGCACCTTATGAATCACTCACGGCACAATGCACAAGCATGTCAGGGGAGTGATTATTTTACAAAAAGAGCGGTAATACTACATGGAATGCAGATATGAGTTACTAACAAGAGGTAACGCAGGTAATGAAGAAGGACAGAATCTGTGTAAATCTCTGCACACAGCGCTACAGTGCCAGAGGAGCCGTAGAGACATACTCATCGTGTAGGGGTGCTCGCTTTTCAGTTTACGGAAGACTGTACATTCCTAGTATTCCTATTCCAGTTATCTTACGTGAGTAGACAAAAGGGGTGGCCAAGCGGTTCTAGGCACTACAGTGTGGAACCGCGCGACCGCTAAGGTCGCAGGTTCGAATCCTGCCTCGGGCATGGATGTGTGTGATGTCCTTAGGTTAGTTAGGTATAAGTAGTTCTATGTTCTAGGGGACTGATGGCCTCAGATATTACGTCCCATAGTGTTCAGAGTCATTTGAACCAACCAAGTAGACAAAAATCACAGAAATTGTATTTATATAGTGGATTTAATTTCATATTAACAGAATCTTCCGTCAGTTCTTGGTAGAACAACATTATAATAATAAATGAAAAGCACCAGTTTGCTTTTGTTCTACAATATTATTTTTGTTGCTAACCGATTTTCGGCTTACAAAGCCATGTTCAGACATTGTCTGAAGATGGCCTTGTAAGCCGAAAACCGGTTAGCAATAAAAATAATATTGTAGAACAAAAGCAGACTGGTGATTTATTTTCAGTTTATTAACTGAGTGCTTATTTGTAGTTGTCAAGTATTCCAAGTGTTTAGTGTGTAAGTCTGATGTTGTCAGTGATCTATGTAGCATTGGTGCGAAAGGGATTAGATTGGTAAATGTGACACCATGCTGCTGTCTACCGTTGACAGTGTATTGTAAAGCACTGCAGTGGCGTTTTAGAGACTTCTTCGTTGGCTGGTATATACTGGACGTTTCAGGATACAGTACACGCGCATGATATCGCTTGTAAACGCCTCTTAATAAAACGCCATTTTTACGACAGTGTATGGCCGCAACAGTGTTCCCTACAGCATTGCTGCAATGTTGCTACTATGTATGGTCAAACTACGGTACGACTCGGCAATATTGCTGATGAAACAGCCTGTTGCCGATGTGTTCGTGGTGTCCACCAAGGGCGGAGAATGTTTCTTATGGACAGACAACGAGAGCACCATGACTTTTATAAATGTAATACTTACATCTGCGACCAGAACTATGCAACATAGAAAGTAATATATAGTGTGTCGCACCAAACTTTGCCACCTCATATACACTGAAGAGCCAAAGAAACTGGTACACCTCCCTAACGTCGTGTAGAACCCCCGCGAGCACGCAGAAGCACCGGAACACGACGTGGCATGGACTCGACTAATATCAGAAATAATGCTGGAGGGAAATGTCACCATGAATTCTGCAGGGCTGTCCATAAATCCGTAAGAGTACAAGGGGGTGCAGATCTCTTCTGAACAGCACGTTGCAAGGCATCCCAGACATCCTCAATTGCTCTTTTTTATACACTAGAATTATTACACTTTCTTTCTATTCCGTTGGTACCCTACCATCCTTCGTGATACTGTTACATAAAGTATGAAGCTGTACATGCTCCTATACTGTAGTTTCTTTCCCAGATTTCTTCTTGCTTTCTTTACAACTTGCTCGATATGGAGAGCGAAAACATCGACAGTAAGTTACAGCACAGTCTCACTCCCCTCTTAACTAGTGTTTCGCTAACACATCTACATCTACATACATACTCCGCAATCCACCATACGGTGCGTGGCGGAGGGTACCTCGTACCACAACTAGCATCTTCTCTCCCTGTTCCACTCCCAAACAGAATGAGGGAAAAATGACTGCCTATATGCCTCTGTACGAGCCCTAATCTCTCTTATCTTATCTTTGTGGTCTTTCCGCGAAATGCAAGTTGGCGGCAGTAAAATTGTACTGCAGTCAGCCTCAAATGCTGGTTCTTTAAATTTCCTCAGTAGCGATTCACGAAAAGAACGCCTCCTTTCCTCTAGAGACTCCCACCCGAGTTCCTGAAGCATTTCCGTAACGCTCGCGTGATGATCAAACCTACCAGTAACAAATCTAGCAGCCCGCCTCCATCAATCCGACCTGATAGGGATCCCAAACGCTCGAACAGTACTCGAGAATAGGTCGTATTAGTGTTTTATCAGCGGTCTCCTTTACAGATGAACCACATCTTCCCAAAATTCTACCAATCAACTGAAGACGACTATCCGCCTTCCCCACAACTGCCATTGCATGCTTGTCCCACTTCATATCGCTCTGCAATGTTACGCCCAAATATTTAATCGACGTGACTGTGTCAAGCGCTACACTGCTAATGGAGTATTCAGACATTACAGGATTCTTTTTCCTATTCATCTGCATTAATTTACATTTATCTATATTTAGAGTTAGCTGCCATTCTTTACACCAATCACAAATCCCGTACAAGTCATCTTGTATCCTCCTACAGTCACTCAACGACGACACCTTCCCGTACACCACAGCATCACATTGCTATCAACCCTATCCAAAAGATCATTTATGTAGATAGAAAACATCAGCGGACCTACCACACTTCCCTGGGGCACTCCAGATGATATCCTCACCTCCGATGAACGCTCGCCATCTAGGACAAGGTACTGGGTTCTATTACTTAAGAAGTCTCCGAGCCACTCATATACTTTGGAACCAATCCCATATGCTCGTACCTTAGTTAGGAGTCTGCACTGGGGCACCGGGTCAAACGCTTTCCGGAAGTCAAGGAATATGGCATCCGTCTGGTACCCTTCATCCAACCCGCAAAACTGCAATCTGGTTTCTCCACAAGCAGTAGATAGTGTTTTCTGTATTGTCTTCGAGCTGCCCTCGCAAATATAGCCTTACGAAACCGTGCCATAGTCTGTAACCATGCCTCGCATCTGCCAAAGAGGTGCGACGATTAAGAGGTGTCTTCAGGGGAGTCTGGAGAAACGCAGGCGTTTCGAGGCGCCTCGTTTAGCCGGCGGCCCCGCAATTAAAGGGTCGGCTGCGAGCCTTCCGGCCGCATCGGCGCCACGGCGCGATCGATCTGCTAAGCGGCTGTCGCAATTATTTGGAGGAGGCCGCGGCCGCTCTGATGCAAAACGTCCACCCTCCCACCCCCGCCACCCCCAGGCATCGAGGTCATTAGCGGCGCACCGGCTGTGTGCGAGTCGGCGCCTGATGATGTTCCAGTCGCAGAAACGCGCCTGATGATGTTCCAGTCGCAGAAACGCTTCGGACCGTCGTTAGGCGGTCGGGTGGTCTCGGAAGCAGGCACCAGTCGGCCGTGAAAGCCGCGAAGTGGTCCGCGGATTTAGACAGCTGCGGCCTATGCGACAACGGACTCTTGGTACCAGCATGGTCCGGTGAAGTGATCCACCACAGGTTAACACGTCATATGCCACAACCCAATTTCGCAGAATACGCTCAGTGGGAGGGAGGTCAAAACAAGCTAGGAAGTATCACGGCTTATCCGTAGATACTCAACTGTTCGCGAGGAAACTTTATGTACCTTTTAACGAGTAACTTGTTAAGTCGAAGCGGTGGCACAGTAGGTAGGACTTACGGAGGATATCGAAAATGTTACTTATAATCCGTCTTGATTGCAAAATATTTACTCATTTATCGGTTTCGGTTCTTCTAAAACCATCTTCACATCTGAAAAAAATGATCAAATGTGTGTGAATTCTTATGGGACTTATCTGCTAAGGTCATCAGTCCCTAATCTTGCACACTACTTAACCGAAATTATCCTAAGGACAAACATACACATACACCCATGCCCGAGGGAGGGCTCGAACCTCCGCCGGGATCAGCCGCACAGTCCATGACTGCAGCGCCTATGACCGCTCGGCTAATCCCGCGTGGCTTCAGATCTGAAATGACAATGATACTAATTTACTATTTCACAAATGCAAGCCTATTTCGTTCTATCTGATCACCATCAAATGTAAAAGAACGTACATGCAAATTTCGACTCATCAACCTACACATGCTGCGTCACATTAAATTTGTTGGCAGAATGCACGTCATTTATATTAATTATAAAACTCTTAACGAGAGGTGGTTTCTGGTACATTTGTTACATTATATATGCACATACTGTATTAAGTAGATTTTTCTAATTTGCTTTTACCTCTAAAAATACTTAGTTAAGATCTACAGTTGTCAAGGTTAAAATCTGTACTTGTCATAATTAAAATACAAAATAAAATTATCGTTTTTCTACGATCGAAAACAAAGGGTGATTTGTACATCCATGGCGCTGGTGTAGACTAGATCTTAACTATTTTCAGAGGTAAAAGCAAATTAGAAAAATCTACTTAATACAGCATGTGCATATGTAATGTAACAAATGTACCAGACGCCGCCTCTCGGTATGAGTTTTATAATTAATATAAATGACGTGCATTCTGCCAACAAATTTAATGTGACGCAGGATGTGAAAGTTGCTGAGTGTGGACGGGTTCCTCCTGTAACCGAAATTTGAGGGTACATTTGATGGTGATCAGATTGGACGAAATGGCTTGCATTTGTGAAATAGTAAATTAGTATCATTGTCATTTCAAATCTGAAGATGGTTCTAGAAGAACCGAAACCGGTCATATGAATAAATATTTTGCAGTCAAGTCAAATTATAAGTAACATTTCATAAAAAAAGTGATCGCGGTACCCATGCAGGCATTATGTCTGTTTTTGCAAAGGATATCGAAAAAGTGCAAAGAAGGGCAGCTCGTTTCGTGTTATCGCGCAACTGGGGCGAAAGTGGCACTGATGTGATACGCGAGTTGGGGTGGTTGTCACTGGAACGAAGGTGGTTTCATTTGCGGCGAGATCTATTTACGAAATTTCAATCACCAACTTTCGCTTCCGAATGCGAAAATATTTTGTTGACACCCACCTACGTAGGGAGAAATGACCATCATAGTAAAATAACAGAAATCAGAGCTCGAACGGAAAGGTTTAGGTGTTCCTTCTTCCCACGCGCCATTCGAGAGTGGAATGGTAGAGAAGTAGTGCGAAAATGGTTCGATGAACCCTCTGCCAAGCACTTACGTGTGAATTGCAGTGTAACCATGTAGATGTAGCTCGCTGCTCACGCTTTTTCGCTTCGTATTTGAAAGACGATTATTATTTTTATTTCCGTTTCTCGCTTATCTACCCACGTCCGTAGAAGATTATGGTGTCACATACGGCAGCTAGCGCCGCGGCCTCTCACTTTTACGTCCTGTGTTCGAAACCCGATTATTGTTTTAATTTAGTTTGCTGTGTTTTATTTTTTCATTTATCTACTCATATATGAGAATTTAAAAATATTGTAACCCTTGAAAATACCATACATACAAATGTCATATAATAAAGGTGTGACACTTATTGTGAAACCCAGTTACTATAACGTACGTGTATTCCCTAACGTGGTAAGAAACATTCTGTAACAACATACGGATATGAGTAGAGAAATGAAAAAAATAAAATACAGTAAAATAAATAAAAACAATAATCGGGTTTCGAACACAGGACGTAAAAGTGAGAGGCGGCGACGCTAGCTGTCGTGTGTGACACCATTTAGGCAGAAATTATCGCGCGCTATAAGTGTCTAAATTACGTCGAAAACTTTGACCATTGTTTTCTCAAAACCGGTCAAATATCTACGGACAAGACGAAATACATGTTCGATTATCTTTACTCCTCCTTCATTGGACGAAGTTTCTGGGATGTCCAATTATAGTACTTGCCGTGTTCTCCTTGTCAGTACCACGACTACAGCTTTTATTAAAAGTACGGTAGTATTGGCTATCAAGCGAAGTTTGTGACACGATTGACAACTTTTTAGTACGGAGGAAGCAGAAAGTTAACTTGGATGGACAGTCCTCGAATGGTGCAGACGTACATTAGGGTGTGGTATCGATAGCTACGATGCCACGGAATAGGTGGAAGTTCTTAGGTTGGCACTACGACACCGACACCGACGACAGTGCCCTCTAGCCAGCGCTGTGCACCTCTACGAACGCCGCTCCAGATGCTCCCCATTTGATTCCCAGTAGATGACCAAGCAACATTGTTTCTATTTTATAGTGGGCGAGACGCTACATATTTTGCCTTTTGTAGCTTCTGGGAGTTGAGACATCTGGCTTCGCACCTACGTGCTCCTCAGTGCAAAATTATGTATTCATCTTCTTGCTAAACAAAAGGTGATTTAAATTCACACTGCTGTACCGACTGTTCTGCCTCACCCGCTCCTCCTAGCTTCCTACATTCGGCCTACCCTTCAGCTTTCAGGAGCAGACCCACGCGCCGCCTTCCAGGCGGGATACAAAATAGAGAGTACCTCAGGGAAGTTTGTTGGGTCCCTGGCTGTTCATGATGAGTATTAACGACATTGCAGACGATATTAATATGAGGGTTGTTCAAAACAACAGGTACTAAGCAATACTGTGGGTGTAATTGAAGCCATTATTCAAATGAATCACCACTGTATCATGAGACGGAAGTTTCCCTGTTCTCAGAATTACTGTGAGGAGCCAGTCCTACACTGTCCTCCAGGTTGTATTTTCAGTTGGTGCGCTTCCGATTAACACGTTTTTTTAGCGGATCACACACATGGAACGTGAAAAAGCTCCAATAACAGGTACGATGTGACGTGCCTCTGCGACACATTTCAAGATGTTTGCAGAATCTCGGTGCAGATGTGCGAAAACTGCAGAATAGCTCTACCGATACAACTTTTTTTTTTTTTAATGGGAAGATTTTCATGGAATTTCTGACTGGTTTTATGCGAACCACCGCGGATTTCTCTTCTGTGGCAAACTACTCATCTCAAAGTAGCACTTGTTCGCCATATAGCAGTCTCTGTCTTTCCGTTCAGTTTTTAACCGCCACGACTGCCTCTATTACCATGGCAGAAGCTATTTCTCCATATCTTAACATATGTACCCTCAACCTGCTCCTTGTTCTTGTCGGTATTTTCCACGTGATCCTATCCTCACTGGTTCTGTAAGGAACCACCTCGTATATACCGGTCCACCTATTTTTCATCATCTTTCTATAACGTCACACCTCAAACGCTTCGATTCTCTTTTCCGGTTTTCCTATTCCATACAATGATTTGTTCCAAACATATATTCTTAGACATTACTTCCGCAAGTTAAGGTGTGGACTGCCCTCTTCCCCTGTGTTTGTCTCCTTTTTATGTTCTCCATGTTTTGTCCGTTATGAGTTACTTTGGTTCCAAGGTAGTAGAAGTTCTTTACCACGTGTGCTTCCCTATTCTGATATTAAGTTTGTCGCTAATTTCATTTCTGCTGCTTCTTATTACTTTCGACTTTCTTCGATTTACTCTAAATCCATAGTGTGTCCTCATTAGACTGTCAATTTTATTCAATAGGCCCTGGATTTCTTCCTCTTACTAAGGATAGCAATGTCATCAGCGAATCTTTTCATTGCTATCTTTTCACTTTGAAGTTTCATCCAACTCCTGGAGCTTCTTTTCATCTCCATGCAGTCCTGAAGGCACTGGATGAGGCGACTTCAGCTCCGATTCCCTTAGCATCCTTACGCGGCAGAGGAAGTGAACAAACAATGCAGTCTCTAGCAGCTGTACTGCGGTCGGCAGGTTGTCATGTCCATATTGAGTAAGTCGCACAATTGTGGGAGGAAGTGTGGGAGGCAGTGAGGAACGACACGCTGCGATCGGTGAAGCCGACCATCCAACCACGGCGTTCCTCATATCGGTCCCTCTGGCAGGATGAAGTAACCCTTACACACCTTCGAATACAGCACTGTCCCCTGAAACGTGGCTTCATATTCCGGCAAGAGGACCACAGTGTGTGATGCCGGAGGTGTGCAACTCACTGCTCACTAAATTATAACTGAGTGCATTTTATATGCTGATGAGTTGTCAAAGGCAAATTTAATTGGAGATTTGGCCTCTGTTTTCGTTGATGACGAGACGATTTTGTGTGCTGCATGGACTCCTGTCTACGTTTTTGGGCTGGAGGTTTAGTGTGTAGCGGTGTGGTTCGGACATCCAATTTATTGCAGCGATTGAAAATGGTTGCGGCTGAAGAGTGGTGGCGCGGATGAGGTTCAACCACGGAAACTACCACCCATACCATTTAGTTGAGAGCGCTTCTGAGCGACATAAGGCAGCCGTCACAGGTAAAGCGAAGCGACTACGAAATTATGCTTTTTATTAATTATTTGTTTATTTACTTAATAAACACTACATATAAGTGTATTTGAGCACAGAGAAAAATATAAATCCACTGTTAATTCAATTCCAGCAATCTCTGAAATATTTCGGCCATTTAACTTAGTATGGAACAAAGTAGGCAAAATTTGGCTGAAACTCTCGCTGAATGGAACTGTCATTTCAAGGCTAAAGTAATAGCCTTTGACGCAATAGCATCAAATACGGGCACTTGATTTGCGTGCTTTATTATTGAAAACATTTCTGAAAAATACCATTTGTATTTAATTTGTATACGTCAGATATATGCAATCATTCTCAGAAGCATTCCAACATTGGCCACCGTAAGGATTGGAGGTAGTGGTTGTTAAGATAGTCGTCATAAATATTTTAGCGTACTACTACTAATATTAGGAACATAAAGCACAGCAACGCGTTTCGAGAATCAAGATCCCATCATCTGGCTGTTATTTGGACATGAAGTACTCATCTTACTTATAAAATGACGACACCAGATTTTCTGTTTCACCTGTTCATGTTACCACACATCGACCGTGGCGGTCCTTCTGGAAGGCGGTAAAAACCACTCATCTCTGCTGCCTCTCCGTGCACCGCTAGTCTGTAGATATGTGTACTATCCCATCACTGTATTATTGTACTTGGCCTCTCGTGGCCGTTTTCGGAAATATGCGGTGACTTTACTGCAAATAAGTACAGTGGTGACGAAGGAAAACGCATAGCACTGAGAAAGATTTCAAGACAGTTGTGCATATACTATCAAGTGTTGCAGTGTGTCCTCGTAAAATATCACGATGGAAATGAAATGTCGTGTGACTAGGGCCTCCCGTCGGGTAGACCTGTCGTCTGGTGCAAGTCTTTTGAGTTGATGCCACTTCGGCGACTTACGTGTCGACGGGGATGAGGTGATCATGAGGACATCATCATATCCAGTCCCAGAGCCGGGAAAATCTCCGACCCAGCCGGGAATCTTAAGCCGGGCCCTTTTGCACAGCGGTCCGTCGTGCTGACTATTCACCTATCGGGGCGGACAATATCACAATAAACACTCACGATAATTCGTCGGAAGCGGCTTAATTCCCAGGCGCAGTAATAATGTGGTCGACTAATGCGGTAAGGTACAGGGCGAAAGCTGTTTATTGCTTGAAAATTTTTGGATTCCGCGATGAATTTTAGTTATAACTATAAGAAGATAATTACATTTATGAATGTCTATTTTCTTTTCCATTGTGTATGTCGAAGCATAATTCTGTACTACTTCCTGAAGTCAAATCACCGTAAAAAATGGCTCTGAGCACTATGGGACTTAACTTCTGTGGTCATCAGTCCCCTAGAACTTAGAACTACTTAAACCTAACTAACCTAAGGACATCACACACATCCATGCCCGAGGCAGGATTCGAACCTGCGACCGTAGCAGTCAAATCACCGTATTTGTATTTCATTATACTTTCAAAAACACGAATGTGAAGCATGATGCGCTCATGTGGCTTTACATAAATGGAAAAATCATTTACTCTACCTGCCTTCCGTTCTGTGGCCTTGACAATCCTTCACCGCAGTTAGTCTCCTGCATCAAAAATGCGTTCAATGGATTTTTTACTGAGACAGATCAAAAATGATTCAAATGGCTCTGAGCACTATGGGACTTAACTTCTGAGGCCATCAGACCCCTAGAACTTAGAACTACTTAAACCTAACTAACGTAAGGACATCACACACATCCATGCCCGAGGCGGGATTCGAACCTGAGACCGTTGCGGTAGCGTGGTTCCAGACTGTGGCGCCTAGAACCGCTCAGCAACTCCGGCCGGCTGAGACAGATCCATCAGACGAAGATATTAAAATGATTGCTGTAGAAATGAATAAAATCCCATATATTAGTAATTATACCACTGAATAATTTGTTTCTAACAAAGTTCTGTAAGATCCTTCGCAGAGGCATTAAACTGAAGTTTTCGTCCACGCTGAACACCTGTTTAATTAACTGTGAATTGTAAATGACCCACCTCAGAGAGGCGTCAAGTTCGTGGAGCACAAGAATAAATAATTAACAACAGACCAAAAACAAAAGACATTTGCGTTTCATGTCGTTCCTATGAATCATCAGTGTATAAAATAAGATTTCATCCAAGAATAACAGTATATAAAGTAAATGTGTTTCTCTTGTTAGATTTGGCTACAAACGTTACACATAGTTGCTTCATAGACGGTATTAGTGAGGCTACTAAGTTAGTTTTAATACTTTTTTAATGATTAGATCGGAATTGATTAAGTTCTTCTGAACAATATTTTTAAATAAAAACTAATAAATTAATATGCAACGTACCTCTTTTTTCCCCTTCAAATTTAGCGGCCGAAGAACACTCATCTTTTTATGTAATACAACTGAAGTTTGAGTTAGCGGAAAGAACAAATCAAACTTGAAAATTAGACACTCTTCTGAGCGAAATGTTCTCACTTCACGAGACTCTGCGCAGAGTTTACAGATTTAGCCCAGGGCGGACTAAAATCTGATTATCAGGAACTATACTACACTACATCTATACGTTTATCTTCCTCACCTCAGTCATTTTCCGTAACTTAGCTTTCTAGGTTGGACGATAAACTAATACTGCGTATTTTTTCCCTAAGGCTTTGATACTCAAATGTAGGGTTCAGAAGTAGATATTCTCGCTTCTCAGTTTTTTATTATACTTCTTTCTGTTTCATTTGTCATTTATGCAAATTGTAAGCGAAAATCACGTAATCTGTACCGTTACTTAGTGGGTCTAAGGGATTCATAGCTTTAACGTCAGGAATAATATCATGCGTGAACTTTGAGATTTATATCTGTTACCCACAACCTTTTCATAACTTTTTGTAATGCTATAAATATGAAGGTAGCATCGGTTTTAGCAACTTATCATCACAGTAAATTCGATTTAGAAAATGCACTAAACATGACTAGAATATACGCTAAGCAGTATATTTCTGCAGAGAGACGCTAAAGTTTGAATTTCGTGGTTTACGTCAACCCGTTGAGGGCGGCGCGGAAACCGCTACCGCTACTTCGCTTCCGCACCGGTACGTGGGGTGCGCTTCCTGACGGGGAAAAACCATAAAAATGTATAAGCTTTGCCGTAAATCATAGCGCGCTAATAAATAATTCAAAAAGGCGCGGAGGCAGCGATCCTGGAAGCAATGATTTGACACATCTGCGTCCGCAGCCCGCTGCGAGAAAAGATTGCGCTGTCGGCTTTTACTTCCGTCTCTGAAAATACCTTCAGATGCGACGATTCTCACCGGTCTTCCGGACTCGGGAGGAAACCGGAATTCTGATTTTAAGGAAATTGCTCCACAACTAAATAGCATTTCAGGGTACAAGCAGCTCATAAAAAGCGTACGAAGAGAAGTAAGCAAAAAAATAAAAATTGTTGCGAAGGATATCCGAAATGTAAAGGTGCACATTTAATGAAAGTTGTTTTCTGAGAATAAGTGACAATGCCGAGTCTGGCTGACGTAGTAAAATTCGCCAGATATCAGATCCGACAGTGACGCACTCAAAACGCTAAAAGGGGAAGTGGATCACCTGCGTGGAAATATACCTAGAACATGAGTCGCTCTTCCCAGAAACAATGGTATGTCTCATTCCTATCAAAATTGCAGGTATTACCACTATAGACATTTGAACGAATGATCATCTACCCAAGGGTCTAAGAGAGCAACCTTGGTAAAGCGAAAAAATCAATAAAATAGGACGAAAAACACACGTTTCAATATCGTGACTTATTTCTGCATTTGTCTCTGCGCAAAATAATTACGCTCTCTGAACAACTCTACTACTGACGTAACTGGTGCACAGCTATTCAGTCTTCAAATTGAAGGTGTAGCATTTCGATGAAGTAACCAGAGAAAAGTGAAACATAACAAAATACAATCAACATCTGCACTGCAGTTGAAGCCTATGTTGCAATAAGCTCGGCCAATGCTGACTATGGCTTTTACATACTGCAAGTTCCCCTCGCTTCTAAACTGATACTGTTATTACTCAGCTTAGCCGCTAGTCCGTAGAGGGTGGTATATGTGACGTGCAGTATAACTGGTCAGCATTTCCACCCGGAATTTGCGAGTGTCAGTCCTTCCTTGATCCGTTTTGGTGGGTCGTGTCGTCGGATTTCCTCCTACCTGTGTTCGTTGAAGCTCTCGTAAATGTAGTCCCGTGCAGATTCTTCATTGGCGCATTGGATGTCCCTGTCAGTGGAAGCTAATTATCTGAAATTGCTGTCGATCAATTCAGAATGCCGTAATATCACTTTTATTCCTATTACATCAATAATGAAACACTCGTTTCACAAACTACTCGTAACCGAGAGCAAGGCTACCATCGAACAAGACAGGAAGAGCTCTTAACGCCGACTGCCGACTTTGGCGCGCAGTCCGTATCTCTTACTAGTTTCGTCACAGTTCGTGGATTTCCGATCAAGTTCGTACTTACAAAGATATCCATTTGTTAATGAATGGGTGTGAATTTTAACGAGGCAAAATTATGATTAATAGTTTTAAACATCCAGAGGCTCCTCCTAGTATTCATGTTCACATAAATGACTTTAATTATTAAATGTAAATAAACAAAATCGGTGACTTTGGCGCCATGATGGCGGTACTTCCCGTCATGTACATTTCCCAGGCTGACGCTTGTTGCTACGGTCCAGCGCCGAGCCCCACTCACTACACGCCACATATGGTCGCTTCGTCGCCTAGCCAGCCAGCGTGGAAAATGCTCTCCGACTCGTGGCCGGCTACGGATTACAGCACTTCCTAACTGTCGTGAATACATCAATAAGAGACAATAATTTATTAAAACTGGTAAAAATGTCTTCCTCACGTAAGAGGCACCTTACAATACCAATTTAATCGTTTGAAAATGTAATTAGCTTGGCATTTGATATTGGACTGCTTGAATGTAGAAGTGATGCTGAATGTGAAAAAAGTGTCTTGATATAGATGTAGATGTTGTTCTGTTGCACTTTGCTTTGACCATTGCACTGAAATCTCACACCTGCACTTTGAAGACTGAATAGCTATGCAGCGGTGTCAGGTCAGTAGAAAAAAATTATTGTCCGGATAACGTAATTATTTTATGCAGTGTCAAACACAACGATAAGTCGCGACATCAAAATATGTGTTTCTTTTGGTCCGATTATATCGAAATTTTATTTCTTAGAATTATCAAATTCGCTCTCTTACAGGATGACACCGCCGTAGCTCGCTCCCTGACACAGTCAGAACTTATCAGGGTGAAAGAAGGGTGAAAATAAAGGGACACATAGTTTGGCTTAGGTACCAACATGAAACGATTTCCGAGAAAGTGATAGTCCACGTATCGACGCCACTTCATCAGTCCTCTCGCGCAACATGTAACCAAGTGAGTTAAGAGCGCAATGGCTAAGAACACAGCTTCGAAAATTTGCACCCAGTGTACGAATCCAGTTTTATCTCTCTCTCTCTCTCTCTCTCTCTCTCTCTCTCTCTCTCTCTCTCTCTCCCCCCTCTCTCCCCTCTCTCCCTCCCTACCTCTCTCCCTCCCGACTCACTCACTCTCTCTTGTTGTCACGGATGTCGTTATGTGGCATCAATATTTTTGTGACATCGTGAAACACAATGAATATTCTGTCGCGCGCCTACCCCGTAGCACCAACAGCCGAATGTTCGCCGGCCACAATATTCAAACGCCACGGACCCGCTCGTACCGCAGCAGGGCGTCGAAGTCAGCAAGTCAAGGACCTAGGGATGCTTAGGAGTGTGGAAATATCGCGTACAGACGTATGACACAAGTGACACCCAATCACCTGACTACGTTCGAATCTCGTGAGTTCCGCGGAGCGACCCATTCTGCTCTCTCCGATGTCTGATGACTACTGAGGTCGCTGATAGGGAGTACCTGACAGTAGATGGCAGCACAGTGCACCTAATATGAAAAACTTATGTTTTGGGGGTGTCCGGATGCTTTTGATCACACAGTGTATGTAATTGTGTTCCCTACTGTCTGATACCTTGAACTTCCAGCGTCGGAGGGTGGTAGGGGCTTCAAGTCCCACCGCCACACCTTTAACGTGCACTCCAATGATGTCATTGGAATGATATCATTGTAGGATAGAACAAATTTACCCTTTCGTCAAGACAGTAAGACTTAAATCAACCGGTGACGCTGTACCTCAACATACTACAAAAAAAAGCAGAAAGGAGTGACATCGCCTGCCCGAAAATGATGATCACCACCAGGGCCCCCGCCACTGCAGCAGTCCACCGTTCACCACCGCTCTTCTGACGAAGACGTCCCGCTACTGGGGACCGGGCATTACCAGCTAGGCGGGTCTAGACTAGGACATCATTTCGGGGTTCCTGGTGAGGAAACTTAACTTGACATCACTCGTACTCGTAAAAGAACTTAGCGTTCAAGACGAGTGGACCAGTAGCGTTTCTAAACTTTCTTTCCACTGTATATCCTAGAAAGTGTGACTTCATTCTTGTCGGTAGCAAGAATAGCCATTCATGCCATCGAAGACTTACGGAAGAAGTGTTTATTGATTTGATCTGGAAGACTCTCCTACTACATTTGTTTGTTCAAATAATGAGTATTGTGCGAACAAACAATTAGTCAATTCAGTCGAGCGTGTGTGCCTTCGTTGGTCATAGAAGAATTAATTGACAAAAGAAGTAGACATTTCAAATATTATTAAAAATAGCTTCTGTCATCAGAATTGACACGAATTAACACTTTCCAGAAAGCAGTTACCAATTGTTGTCGTTTATCTCTAATTATTCATTGGCAAAGCTGGCCCTCGATCCCAAGGAGACATACACAAATTAATGGAACGGCAACAGAATATGCGCGCAACAGCCACAAAATCGATGGAGCTCACGAAAGAAAATTATCATCAGTTTCTGGACAAATTTTTGCAATCCTATGGTCCATAGCTCGTGGTCGTGCGCTAGCGTTCTCGCTTCCCACGCCCGGGTTCCCGGGTTCCCGGGTTCGATTCCCGGCGGGGTCAGGGATTTTCTCTGCCTCGTGATGACTGGGTGTTGTGTGATGTCCTTAGGTTAGTTTTATTTAAGTAGTTCTAAGTTCTAGGGGACTGATGATCATAGATGTTAAGTCCCATAGTGCTCCGAGCCATTTGAATTATTTTTTTTTTTTTTTTTTTTTTTTTTGCAATCTTACGTAAATACACAGCCGTTTCGGTACATTATTGACTCATCGGGTGAGCGAAGCTATCACGCCTTATAGTAATAAGATGAAAAGATGAACTATTTGTTGATGAAATCGGAATATAGACGTTAGACGTTCTCATTAAAAGTAATTCAGCCAAAGTGTATGCCTTTATGTCAACCGCGCGGCCTGTGCTTTTACTAGCGATTAAAGAAACACATTCGCCCATTAGAGGGTGCCTTGTTTTCAACGCACAACAAAGGAAAATCGCAAGTAGAAGTGAAGCAATTAACATACATGACTCGATCCATAATCAACAGCAGGCTCCAAGCTTTCGAGAAAAGGTGCGATATGCATAGTTTTCTGCGAAATTATCGCCAAATCGCAAGATATTTAACTACGGTATTGATGATTTTTTTCGAATTACACTCCTGGAAATTGAAATAAGAACACCGTGAATTCATTGTCCCAGGAAGGGGAAACTTTATTGACACATTCCTGGGGTCAGGTACATCACATGATCACACTGACAGAACCACAGGCACATAGACACAGGCAACAGAGCATGCACAATGTCGGCACTAGTACAGTGTATATCCACCTTTCGCAGCAATGCAGGCTGCTATTCCCCCATGGAGACGATCGTAGAGATGCTGGATGTAGTCCTGTGGAACGGCTTGCCATTTCCACCTGGCGCCTCAGTTGGACCAGCGTTCGTGCTGGACGTGCAGACCGCGTGAGACGACGCTTCATCCAGTCCCAAACATGCTGAATGGGGGACAGATCCGGAGATCTTGCTGGCCAGGGTAGTTGACTTACACCTTCTAGAGCACGTTGGGTGGCACGGGATACATGCGGACGTGCATTGTCCTGTTGGAACAGCTAGTTCCCTTGCCGGTCTAGGAATGGTAGAACGATGGGTTCGATGACGGTTTGGATGTACCGTGCACTATTCAGTGTCCCCTCGACGATCACCAGTGGTGTACGGCCAGTGTAGGAGATCGCTCCCCACACCATGATGCCGGGTGTTGGCCCTGTGTGCCTCGGTCGTATGCAGTCCTGATTGTGGCGCTCACCTGCACGGCGCCAAACACGCATACGACCATCATTGGCACCAAGGCAGAAGCGACTCTCATCGCTGAAGACGACACGTCTCCATTCGTCCCTCCATTCACGCCTGTCGCGACACCACTCGAGGCGGGCTGCACGATGTTGGGGCGTGAGCGGAAGACGGCCTAACGGTGTGCGGGACCGTAGCCCAGCTTCATGGAGACGGTTGCGAATGGTCCTCGCCGATACCCCAGGAGCAACAGTGTCCCTAATTTGCTGGGAAGTGGCGGTGCGGTCCCCTACGGCACTGCGTAGGATCCTACGGTCTTGGCGTGCATCCGTGCGTCGCTGCGGTCCGGTCCCAGGTCGACGGGCACGTGCACCTTCCGCCGACCACTGGCGACAACATCGATGTACTGTGGAGACCTCACGCCCCACGTGTTGAGCAATTCGGCGGTACGTCCACCCGGCCTCCCGCATGCCCACTATACGCCCTCGCTCAAAGTCCGTCAACTGCACATACGGTTCACGTCCACGCTGTCGCGGCATGCTACCAGTGTTAAAGACTGCGATGGAGCTCCGTATGCCACGGCAAACTGGCTGACACTGACGGCGGCGGTGCACAAATGCTGCGCAGCTAGCGCCATTCGACGGCCAACACCACGGTTCCTGGTGTGTCCGCTGTGCTGTGCGTGTGATCATTGCTTGTAGAGCCGTCTCGCAGTGTCCGGAGCAAGTATGGTGGGTCTGACACACCGGTGTCAATGTGTTCTTTTTTCCATTTCCAGGAGTGTATATTCACACTAAGAAATGAGTGTGTGGTAAATCCACCTTTGTAAGTTGCTCGTGATGGTTGTTCTCTTGAAGCATGAAAGTAAAAAAGTATACAATGAAATACTAGAATTTGTATGTTTTTAATTTTCAGTTACCGTTAATTATATAAGATCTGTGATGATACAATCAATTTTTAATTTCTTTTGTCAATAATTCCATTGTATTTCAGATGTCACAGAAAATGTTGTTGTCACATAGTGCGGCGACAACAAGACAGAGAAAAAGAACATAAGAATGAACCCGAAAAAGGGGTTCACAAATTTTGAGCTGAGCTCCTTAGTGCTGCGCCACAACTCACTTAGATGCTCCCAGAGCGAGCGAACTGATGAAGTGGCGTTGAGTCTTTGACCGTAATTTTCTCAGAAACTGTTGAGTGTTGGCACGTAACACAAATAAATGTCCCTTTATTTTCACCCTTATTTCAGCCTACCAAGTTTTGGACAGCGACCTTTGGCGTGTTCTCCTTGTTAGGCCTGAATAGATGTTCATTCAAATGCCTCAGATGGTAAGACGTGCAGTATCGCAGCGAATGGCTCATTGCAATGTTTTGGGGGAGGAGTAATTTATATTCTAAGCACATTTTCCTGCGTTTCTGAGCGTTCGAGGTAACCCATTTTCTTTGTAAGTGTTAAGATTACACTACGGTAGTTTCCACCGCGTGGGAGGCGGAAACGCTGTTGAAAATTATAGCAAATTAATTTATGCTATTGTGAATTTGAAGAAATAAAAATTTATCTTAGTTATGGAACAAGAATTGGAAGGTTGTTCTTATTCAGTGATACACTCAAAAACATGAAGAGATATAAAGGCAAGTTTAACCGTGAGATTGGGCCTTCTTTAGCCCTATCAGCTTATGCAGCACACTTGATTTAGCCTGAATATCTCGCTGGGAAAAAATTTCGGTTGACAAAGAAATTAGTTTGACAGGTGCTACTAAAGACAGGCATTCACTTAACACTTTTTATCACTATCTTTAAAGTCCTCGAAACTCACGATCCTACACACTTTTGCTTCAGAAGAGTACTTACTATGAATTTCTGACCACAACTCTTATTTGTCATTATCACTTTCAAACTCATTAAAGATTTCAGAGCGATTCAGGGCCGACTGACTCATTCCAACGCATCGAGAGCGCAGATTCTGTGTGGGATTCCCTGACTAGTGGCATGTAAACGTAACTTCCAGAACATAAGCGATATCATAACCACCGGAAATAGCCTGCTACTATCGATCTTTGGCACGGGTACCGATAATTCCAGCCTTACATTTATTTCTAAAACATGCAAAAGTGTATATATTTTATTGGCGATTGTTATGAGCAACAAGAAAATGATTTGTGTCAAAAAAAATTCTCTCATTATTTTTGTAAAAACTTACGAGTTCTTCAAACTACTGGTTACAACGTCTGTGTTGTCTACAAGTTAGGTACAAATTCCAATGTTTCAACACCCAAACCCTAATTGTAACATAAAAAAGAGAAGACCTGAGAATGCTGAATGGCATAGTTACCTTCATTTGAATTTAATTTTCTTTTCTTTGGAAGAAGGCACTGAATTCTCAACAATCAGTGCATATTTTATCTAAATTGTGAATGGCATTGTACCCAGCCCTATTGAAGCTGCTTTTCCGTCTGAAGATGTCGCGTTCCGTTATTTCGTTCCATTATTTTCAACAAGTGCCCAGCAGTTCCATGTTCAGGTGAGTATGCCGTATCCTGCCGCATCAAGAGACTCGGTAGGAATAAGTGAAGATGGCACAAATGACGAAAACGGTAATAGCTGTATTGTTTGCGATTTCGACTGAAAGTAAAATTAGCTGAAACTGTGCTAAGCGATTTTATCCCCATTCCAAAATTTCTAACCCAGATGCGTTAAGCGTGTGGAATCAGACCGAAAATAAATTTGACAGCAAGGACAGACGGGAATACGTGCGGAGCATCCGCATTGGCCGCTCACGCAGGCTTACCTCTGACCTCGGGAGTAAAGGCGCTTTTCCCTCTCGCCGGTGCCGGTACGGTAAATCACATTTGCCGATAAAATCCTGTCTGCTGGGCCAAAGGTTTAGAAAGAAGCAGGTGCTCTCCAGAAAGCAGCGCGTTGGTCCCCCGCATCAATATTGCCGCTGAATCCTTCTTCTCTCCAGCAGCAATACGAACTTCCTGCAGTATTAAGGTTAAAATTCAAATCCAGTAACGATGGAATTGCACGTCCTGCTTCCTCATGTGGAATTTTAGAAGAGGGACCGATGGCCTCGCAGTTTGGTCCCTTCCTCCTCCCCACCTCCCACCTCCTTTAAACCAACCAATCACTTGTAGAAGATGTGACACTGTATTACTTGATTCGGTTGGAAGGTGACAGCGTTCTCCGGGAACTGTCCATACATGAGAATGAAGCAAAAATGTCTCTCCATAACATCCAACCAAAGACAGATAGACGATACTCATAGTTCCTTGAAGTTAATAAAAATGGTCTGGGATGTTTCCGCAAAGTCCTGCCGTTTTCTAGACCGCAGCAGACAGTTACGCAACGACGCGGCAAATATCAAATTTCTACTCAACATCTCACTCACTGGCTGGTTCTACACTGTCCAGTCACATTAACGTCACCACCTTCCAAATATCTGAATAATCAACCTTTTACAGCTCGGACCGGTGCGAGACATGCAGAAATGCAGTGATGTTCTGGAAGGTACCCACAGGGATGTGAAGTCATGCCGACTCCATTGCCGTGGCAAGCTGAGCGAGGTTTCTCGGTTTAGTAATCAGGGATGGTACCACAGATTCTTGATGGGTTTGAAAGAGAGGAGTTTGGTGGCTGAAAGAGCACGGTAAACTCGCCGTTCGAACCACGCTGCTTGAGGCGTTGCATTGTTCTGCTAGTAGATGCCGTCGTACCTAGATAAAATATCTGCATGTATCTACATCTACGTGTACATCATATTCGACAGACCAACTAATGACGTGTGGCAGAGGGTACTTATGGTACTAATAACTGATTCCTCCTACGGTATTCCATTCGCGAATGGCGCGTGGGAATAATGATTGTCGACAAGTGTCTGTTTTGGCTCTAATTTCTCGATTTTCTCGTCCTGATGCTTACGCGAGACCAAGCGAGGTGGCGCAGTGGTAGCACACTGGACTCCCATTCGGGAGGACGACGGTTCAATCCCGCGTCCGGCCATCCTGATTTAGGTTTTCCGTGATTTCCCTAAGTCGCTCCAGGCAAATGCTGGGATGGTTCCTTTGAAACGGCACGGCCGACTTCCTTCCCCATCCTTCCCTAATCCGATGAGACCGATGACCTCGATGTTTGGTCTCTTCCCCCAAAAAATCCAAATCCTTACGCGAGATGTATGTGGGAGGAAGTAATCCGTTGTCTGACCCTTCCTGGAAAGTGCTCTCTCCAAGTCTCAGTAGTGGACCTGTCCGTGATGCTCAACGCCTCTGTTGTAACGACTGCCAATGGAGTTTGTTGAGCACCTCGCGCCGACTAAACGATCCGCGACTAAACGAGCAGCTGTTCGTTGGATCCTATCCATGTTGTCGAATAAAAGCAACTGCATTTAGGCGTGGACATTCTACCCAAGGATAAGTGCATACATGTGCCTTCAGCCGGCCGGCAGTGTGGAACCGCGCGACCTCTACGGTCGCAAGTTCGAATCCTGCCTCGGCCATGGATATGTGTGATGTCCTTAGAGTAGTTATCCAGGCGGTGTGGCCGTGCGGTTCTAGGCGCTTCAGTTTGGAACCGCGTGACCGCTACGGTCGCAGGTTCGAATCCTGCCTCGGGCATGGATGTGTGTGATGTTCTTAGGTTAGTTAGGTTTAAGTAGTTCTAAGTTCTATGGGACTGATGACCTCAGATGTTAAGTCCCATAGTGCTCAGAGCCATTTGAACCATGTGCCTTCCAGAATGACGAGAGCATCCAGGAAATGCCGTGAAAACATTCCCAAGACCACAACGCTCCCTCCTCCGGCCTGCACCCTTCCGACGATTGTTGCATGGAGCATACGACGTGATTAATCTGAAAAGGCCACCTGTCGCCACTCAGTGGGCCTCCAGTTGCGGAACTGTGGGGCCGATGAACAGCAGTCAGCAGCGGTTCAAATGGCTCTGAGCACTATGGGACTTAACTTCTGAGGTCATCAGTCCCCTAGAACTTAGAACTACTTAAACCTAACTAACCTAAGGACATCACACACATCCATGTCCGAGGCAGGATTCGAACCTGCGACCGTAGCAGTTGCGCGGTTCCCGACTGCACCGCCTAGAACCGCGTGGCCACTGCGGTCGGCTCATTCGTAGGAAACTGAGAAAATGCAGTGCCTGAAAACAGAACTAGCAGGTGATACTGAAGGGCAGCACAAATGCTCACCGGCCCGTTTAACCCGCTGGAGATCATGCTGAAAAACATGGTGTTGAATTTGGGAATGGAGAACCATGTGGCGAAAGACTACGTACAAAGGACATAAAACTTTTCTGGCTATGGTACCGCATTATAATGTGTAAAACTACTGCTGCTGGAGAAAAACCAACGTTTCGGCCACGGTTGCAGCGGTCTTCTTGTGGGTCTAGACCATTAGACCGGTTGCAGCGGTCTTCTTGTGGGTCTAGACCATTAGACCCAGAAGAACGCCGCTGCAGCCGTGACCGAAACGTTGTTTTTTTTTTCTTTTTTTTTCTCCACCAGCTGTAGTTTTATACATTATGACGTGGTACCATACCCAGAAAACTTTTATGTCGACTGACTCTGGCCGCGGAAGCCTACGCAGTTATACTACGTACAAAGTTTAGGAGACAGTATTAACAGAAGGATCTAGGAACACACTACAGCCTTCTACTTATCACTCCTGTAGGGTCTCCGAAGACAAGACTGCGCTAATTCCAGCGCGAGCAGTGGCGTTGAAATAACTGAAACGGGAAGAAACACAAAGATGTGAAACAATGTAAATTCTCTGCCATCCACTTCACATTGGTTAGAGTATGAAGATGAATACTCTTCGTACGTGGCCTACGCTCTCGAAATCTTAAGATCGACCTTTTGTGGTGGTCTTTTTTCTGTCATCAAAGTATTGGTCATTCCGCAAAATATCCTGTTCATGTTGAGCCTATAGAGGTTAGCATGATAAAAATTTGATAAAAAGTGGGACGATTTCTCGAATACGAAGATGATGAATCTCCAGAATTAGTTTAGCAGGCATCGGACCTTTGTCGTGTAAACCAACTGCTTCTCCCGTGAACTGAGCAGAAGTCGCCTAAGGCGCCTCTTAGGATACTCAGACGGCGCCACGTTAAGGGGTCACTCTGCGCCAAAGCCGTGCTGCAAGGAAAACTCATTAGGTGTGCTGTATAGCTGTGCCCTCTGGCAAGCCCGTTGAGCGTCAGTTGCTTTTATTCGACAACAGTATGAAAGGCTATTTGATTCGACTGCGCTCCCTCCTACGTCCTTCCCACGACACCGTCCTACACTTGCGACATACGTCACGGATGTGTGTCGTGAGCACACGCGGCATTAATCATTCTGAGGCCGTATTCATTCCTGACCCCCCCCCCCCCCCCCAGGCCTAGCTCGTCTTTCTCTTCGTTGAAACTTAATGGGATATAGACACGGCACGTGAGATTCTAGAAATATACACTCCTGGAAATTGAAATAAGAACACCGTGCATTCATTGTCCCAGGAAGGGGAAACTTTATTGACACATTCCTGGGGTCAGATACATCACATGATCACACTGACAGAACCACAGGCACATAGACACAGGCAACAGAGCATGCACAATGTCGGCACTAGTACAGTGTATATCCACCTTTCGCAGCAATGCAGGCTGCTATTCTCCCATGGAGACGATCGTAGAGATGCTGGATGTAGTCCTGTGGAACGGCTTGCCATGCCATTTCCACCTGGCGCCTCAGTTGGACCAGCGTTCGTGCTGGACGTGCAGACCGCGTGAGACGACGCTTCATCCAGTCCCAAACATGCTCAATGGGGGACAGATCCGGAGATCTTGCTGGGCAGGGTAGTTGACTTACACCTTCTAGAGCACGTTGGGTGGCACGGGATACATGCGGACGTGCATTGTCCTGTTGGAACAGCAAGTTCCCTTGCCGGTCTAGGAATGGTAGAACGATGGGTTCGATGACGGTTTGGATGTACCGTGCACTATTCAGTGTCCCCTCGACGATCACCAGTGGTGTACGGCCAGTGTAGGAGATCGCTCCCCACACCATGATGCCGGGTGTTGGCCCTGTGTGCCTCGGTCGTATGCAGTCCTGATTGTGGCGCTCACCTGCACGGCGCCAAACACGCATACGACCATCATTGGCACCAAGGCAGAAGCGACTCTCATCGCTGAAGACGACACGTCTCCATTCGTCCCTCCATTCACGCCTGTCGCGACACCACTGGAGGCGGGCTGCACGATGTTGGGGCGTGAGCGGAAGACGGCCTAACGGTGTTCGGGACCGTAGCCCAGCTTCATGGAGACGGTTGCGAATGGTCCTCGCCGATACCCCAGGAGCAACAGTGTCCCTAATTTGCTGGGAAGTGGCGGTGCGGTCCCCTACGGCACTGCGTAGGATCCTACGGTCTTGGCGTGCATCCGTGCGTCGCTGCGATCCGGTCCCAGGTCGACGGGCACGTGCACCTTCCGCCGACCACTGGCGACAACATCGATGTACTGTGGAGACCTCACGCCCCACGTGTTGAGCAATTCGGCGGTACGTCCACCCGGCCTCCCGCATGCCCACTATACGCCCTCGCTCAAAGTCCGTCAACTGCACATACGGTTCACGTCCACGCTGTCGCGGCGTGGTACCAGTGTTAAAGACTGCGATGGAGCTCCGTATGCCACGGCAAACTGGCTGACACTGACGGCGGCGGTGCACAAATGCTGCGCAGCTAGCGCCATTCGACGGCCAACACCGCGGTTCCTGGTGTGTCCGCTGTGCCGTGCGTGTGATCATTGCTTGTACAGCCCTCTCGCAGTGTCCGGAGCAAGTATGGTGGGTCTGATACACCGGTGTCAATGTGTTCTTTTTTCCATTTCCAGGAGTGTAGTTAAGTAGAAACGGGCTAGATTACGTCTATTAGTATTTCTAACTGTCCATTTATTACATATTCCCGTCATATTGTCGGTAGAACAGCGACAAATACAATACTGATGTTTCAGTCTATAGTCACAATTTATTTATTTTGCCTGCTGGCTACCGGTTTAGGTATACACTAATATCCACAGGACATCCGCTGGCACGCAGTTGTGGCGCCCACTTCCCTACTAGGTATGTATTTCATTTACAGAATGGATTCTCATTCTTCAGCGAAATTTTTGCTGCTTTGAAACTTTCTGGCAGATTACGTCTACATCTACATTCCGCAAGTCACCTTGGTGGAGGGTACTTTGTGCACTACTGTCACCGCAATCCCCACATATTCCTATATCGTCGAGACTGCCAAGCAGACTGCTGGGGGAGGCGTCAAGTTTTCTGCGGAAGGGGTTATCCCTGTAACTTCGACGCCCTGGTTGCCTATCCTTAATTTGTTCCTCGAAGACATCCTGCACATCCTCTCATAGGGTTCACCCTACAGAGAAAAAATGGGGCGTTGTGTTTATGCAGTCTATGAGATGACGAGAAGAGATTGCCACAGGCGAATAGATCGTGATGGGCCACGTCAAACCAGACAAAAAACATATCTACATAACAGTATGAATTTAAATGAAGTTTTAATTTTGTTTCACGTGATTAAAAACCCTAAGATAACAGTTTTTTAAAATGAAGAAACCGCACAGGGGTTCCTGAATCAACAATCGTTTATTGCACACACGACCGGTTTCGGGACACTTAAAGTTCCACTATGTGATATACATTGCAGTAATTAAAATATTGTGTTACAGAACAATGGGAAGTGATCACAAGTATTTTTTATTGTCAGGTAAGGAACTCCACAGCTAAAATTTCTCAAACAAAGTAAAAGAGAAGAGGACGTTAATTACGAATAAAATCAGTTAACCATCTGAGGTCATCCTCACCCCAATCTTGTCATGCAACCAAAGTTACGTGTCAAAAGAATGAAATGGGGTGACAGAAAAATCTCAAGAACCGACAGCACGATCAGACACTGAAAGTCACCAGAACGATTAATCATGTAAGACGAAAAACTGACAGCAAGAGAAAATAGGTGTTTTATGGGATTACTGACATAAATTCCATAACAGCTGTTCCCTCTTGCCATCCGTCTGGGAATATTAACACGAAAACTATACGTAAATACTTGCTAGCCGTGAGTATTAAGGGAGCACGTGACCCATAACGCAGTCGAAGTATGAATCAGATATCTGGTTGGTAAACAGTTTAATCCGGAGAAGCGGGAAGTAACAGCAGAAACGAGACGGGTCCATCACAACATTAGGAGGGAAGAGAACCTGTACGTCTAGAAACATGGAAAATTGTTACGTTATATACATATTCTGACTTGTGTGAATAATGTATAATTAACTAAAGCATTTTTGTGATACAATTCAGTGCATTCATTAACAATATTAAGGGGATGGATGATAGAGAATTCAGTTCCTTGCAGGACTTTGATATCTGACCTTCCTCTGCAGTCCTTTTTGATACGTATCATCACACGAGATCTTAAAGAACTTGTAGTTTTTATTTTTCTCCACGGGGTTCAAAGTAATTCCCTTCCGAGCTCCCCCACCCTTCACTTGTATCTCTTTATTCAATTTCTCAATTGTTCCATAACAACAATGGGTGGGGATGACCTTAGACGGTTAAGTGATTTAATTTTTAAGTAACATCGTGGTCTCTTTTTTATTTTATTTTAGAAATTTTATCTGTATAGTTTCTTATGTGACATTTTTTGAAATTTGAGAATCCCCTCCCCTTGTCACGTAAAACAATATTTTCATCATTATAGTTTACACCAACCGGTAGCACTGTAAGTATTCCGAAACAAGGTCGTGTATGCAATAAAAGATCGTTGATTCAGAAACTGTTGTGCTATTTCTTCGTGGACTTGTACAACTGCGGTTGTTTCACAAGAAGAATTTTTTTCTGACAATATAAAAACGTACATGCGAAACAGCTATCCTGCAGATATCTTCAAGGTATTCACGACATCGGTATATGAGATTCTGCCGCAACATTTCAGATCTCATTCTTGGTATATCCGGGAAATGGTTTTGGTTTTGCGAACTGGAGGGAATATACGATCCGTCACAACGGAACCACATCTTGCCGAAGGGCGGAGGAAAGTTCTCTAATAAGCCATAGCAAGTTCGCTGTGAAGCTTTCTAGGTTTAATTAATACTCCGTTAGATTTCGGGATCATCTTGACATCTTACCAGGCAGCAATAGCATCGTGCAGTGGCTTGCCAAGAATGCGGTATCTTCTGTTTGCAATCCCGAAATGTCATACAATAAATCGTAACGTACTGCGTCACGTTACTGATAGATCTATAATGCAGAAAGAAAACAAAAAACCTAAATTAATGACTTAATATAAAGCTCACTCAGAAATGCGTGAGGGGTTTTGAAGGTGAACGTGAAGCTTGCCGTGATTTTCTTGTAGGGGATTCCCTACAGATAGAAGATACACTCCTGGAAATGGAAAAAAGAACACATTGACACCGGTGTGTCAGACCCACCATACTTGCTCCGGACACTGCGAGAGGGCTGTACAAGCAATGATCACACGCACGGCACAGCGGACACACCAGGAACCGCGGTGTTGGCCGTCGAATGGCGCTAGCTGCGCAGCATTTGTGCACCGCCGCCGTCAGTGTCAGCCAGTTTGCCGTGGCATACGGAGCTCCATCGCAGTCTTTAACACTGGTAGCATGCCGCGACAGCGTGGACGTGAACCGTATGTGCAGTTGACGGACTTTGAGCGAGGGCGTATAGTGGGCATGCGGGAGGCCGGGTGGACGTACCGCCGAACTGCTCAACACGTGGGGCGTGAGGTCTCCACAGTACATCGATGTTGTCGCCAGTGGTCGGCGGAAGGTGCACGTGCCCGTCGACCTGGGACCGGACCGCAGCGACGCACGGATGCACGCCAAGACCGTAGGATCCTACGCAGTGCCGTAGGGGACCGCACCGCCACTTCCCAGCAAATTAGGGACACTGTTGCTCCTGGGGTATCGGCGAGGACCATTCGCAACCGTCTCCATGAAGCTGGGCTACGGTCCCGCACACCGTTAGGCCGTCTTCCGCTCACGCCCCAACCTCGTGCAGCCCGCCTCCAGTGGTGTCGCGACAGGCGTGAATGGAGGGACGAATGGAGACGTGTCGTCTTCAGCGATGAGAGTCGCTTCTGCCTTGGTGCCAATGATGGTCGTATGCGTGTTTGGCGCCGTGCAGGTGAGCGCCACAATCAGGACTGCATACGACCGAAGCACACAGGGCCAACACCCGGCATCATGGTGTGGCGAGCGATCTCCTACACTGGCCGTACACCACTGGTAATCGTCGAGGGGACACTGAATAGTGCACGGTACATCCAAACCGTCATCGAACCCATCGTTCAACCATTCCTAGACCGGCAAGGGAACTTCCTGTTCCAACAGGACAATGCACGTCCGCATGTATCCCGTGCCACCCAACGTGCTCTAGAAGGTGTAAGACAACTACCCTGCCCAGCAAGATCTCCGGATCTGTCCCCCATTGAGCATGTTTGGGACTGGATGAAGCGTCGTCTCACGCGGTCTGCACGTCCAGCACGAACGCTGGTCCAACTGAGGCGCCAGGTGGAAATGGCATGGCAAGCCGTTCCACAGGACTACATCCAGCATCTCTACGATCGTCTCCATGGGAGAATAGCAGCCTGCATTGCTGCGAAAGGTGGATATACACTGTACTAGTGCCGACATTGTGCATGCTCTGTTGCCTGTGTCTATGTGCCTATGGTTCTGTCAGTGTGATCATGTGATGTATCTGACCCCAGGAATGTGTCAATAAAGTTTCCCCTTCCTAGGACAATGAATTCACGGTGTTCTTATTTCAATTTCCAGGAGTGTATTTGAAACGTCATGGTCACATGTTGCTTGAATAAAATGTTTTTGTTCACTAGTTTCTAACACATGGATCAACATGACATCCCTAGTTATGAATTAAGGGACAGTTTCTTCAAATTAGTAACAGTCAAATTGTTCCCTTATCCTTGTGCAAATAGGCTCGTGTTATGGCTCTGAAAGATCACGACGGCGATGGGGCACCTTGCTTCAACCCCTCTCTGCTCCCTATGTTTCTTGTCGTTGATTTTTCAGCGACTAAAAATATGTATGTAAAATATATTGTAACACGGACATGCGGAGCAGTTAATGGAATAGACTAGGTTTCTTGCACAGAATTGTCCACTGTCAAAATAGACGGTAATTCTAAAGGGGGAAGAGCTTTGCGTAAATGAAAGGACATATACAAAATTTCATTTGGAAAAGACGGCTAGTTATTAAAATAGAACCAAACGAGGCGTAGAGATGCATGTTTGTGGCTATTATGTTCATACGTCAGGTAACCAGCTCTTGCGGCATGTTACTTTTTTCTTTCTCGCTTCATTTTTTCTGTTAGTAACTTTTCACTCATTCAGCTTTAGTCATAAAGAATAGTGCTTGTAATGCTTGGTTGTGGGTAGATCGTGTAAGTCTGTGGCGCGCTCGTGTTACGGTGCTGTTCAGTTATTTGTTTACTTCAAAACCGATTGCTATATGTACACAATAAATAACAGACAGATGTTTATATTTTTTCCATACTTCCCAGTTATTGACGGTAAGCTAAATATATAAAAGCCGTCTTCAATGCTTTTGTTCACTCGTGTGACGGATTAAAATTACCTGTTAGACCGGGAGTCGATCCAATATTTTTTTGCCCTTTCACAGACAAAGTTGTTTCAAATGTGTGGGTCAGATCTCCTTTACTCTTTCGATAGATCCGCAGCAAAAAAATTTATACAGTAACTACAATAATGAACGATTTAAAGTCATACTGACTGTTAATCGACCGTGACTGTTTCCAAAGTATGAAAAGGCTTTACAAGTATCACTACCTGTCACAAAATTTGTTTTATTAATTATAGAGTGCAGCAATCAGTCGTCCTTTTTTAGGTTTCATTACCCAAATCCAGATTTTGGCTAGTAGCTAGCCATTCACCATGCACTATTTTCTATTGTCAATGCATGTAAGTCCCTGTTGTTCGGGATTCAAAGAACTGTGACTGACGCCCGAACAACAGAGACTTACATGCAATGACAATAGAAAATAGTGCATGGTGAATGGCTAGCTACTAGCCAAAATCTGGATTTGAGCAATAAAATCTAAAAAAGGACGACTGATTGCTGCACTCTATAATTTATAAGTCACATAACCGCCGCTGAGTGCACCCACTTTCCGAATGGAAGGTAACTTGACAAAATATGTTGACAACTTTCATTATTTAACTAGCGAGAAGTTTCGAGATTAGCTATTGTATCAAGCTACAGTGGCAGTACAAAAAATTAAACACGAGTCCACCTAGATCTTACAGCTTTTTTTTTTTTTCAGTCTTGACTTGTGCTGTGGTCAGCTTGCGAAGTGAGTGTCTGACAACACCAGGACCGACTTATCTATAATTAAATCTAAGTAAGCTTAATTTGACTGCCATCTTGTTTTTCTGCATTGATGAGTTGTCTATGATATCTGCTTCACGTTATCTTTAGAAGTTTGTGAAAAGTAGTCGACAGGTTGAAAAGAGCTGTAGGTACTTAGATATCTGTACGCATCATAGGAAGAAAGCCACGTCAGAAGAACAAAGTGAGTGATTATTTAAAAGGTTTCCACGTGAACAGCAGGCCAACATAAAATGAGACCATCTCTTATTACCTTACCCTTCTCTTCCTCCGCAGAATGATCGCAGAATCCGGCCGCTGTGGGCGAGCGGTTCTAGGTGCTTCAGTTGGGAACCGCGCTGCTACGGTCGCAGGTTCAAATCCTGCCTCTGGCATGGATGTGTGTGGTGTCCTTCGGTTAGTTAGGTTTTAGTAGTTCTAGTCTAGGGGACTGATGACCTCAGATGTTAAGTCCCGTGGTGCTTAGAGACATTTGAACCATTTTTGATCACAGCAAATGCCAAGACTATGCAGAAAAAGCTTTAAAATCAACGTTCGCTTGTGTTTAATGTTTTCGTACTGCCACTGTAGCCTGAAGACGAAGTCTAATTGGGAAACATGTTGCTAATTAAATAAAAGTAGTCAACAAATACTGTGATTGCTAGTGGTATTTGTAGAACCTTTTCACAAAGTAATGAACACTGCAGTGGCGAGGACTCAGTTTGGTCAAATCAGTGAGTCTTTAGTAGCAATCGGCGGGTGCATACAGACCGTAGGGTCAGAGAAGAGTAAGAGGGGAAGCATTAATCATCTGGCGCTTCCCCTTCACAACAAGCGATGTGCCTCTACGACTGTATTACTGCTTGTCTGTGTTTTCATTTTTGTCCTGTTGGCAGCACTGGAGAGCAACCGCGGACCACCTCTCGCCCCCCCCCCCCCCCCCTATCCCCCATCCCTCCCCCTTCCTGCCGGGCCGTGCCTATCGGCCGGGGGTTCCCGCATTTGCAGCGCCGCGCTTTTAATACCCGATCCCGCGTTCCCCCGCCAGCGCCGGCGTTCATTTTTTACCGGGACCGCACTGGCGTGGCAGGCAGTCGGGCAGGCCCGCCAGTATTCATATCGGGCGCGCCGCTGCTCGCCGCGACCACGGCGCGCTGCCGCCGCTGTATTGGTTTTCGCTTTCAGGCGCCGGCGGTGGCAGTGGTGCTTCCACCCCAGCCAGCAGCGAACCTCACCGCAGACGAGTTATTGCCGCGACTCATTGTCTGCCCGCGATCGCCGACCGCTACGACCGCCCCCACCGCCCGCGCACCTCATCCTCCCCCTCCCTCCCACCTTCCACCCCCACCTATTGTGTTGGGCCGCAGCAGCGCTTAAAACAGTGGCTGTGGCCAGGCACGCTGTCGATCTTGTCGGCGGACGCTGCTGGACCCGGGATTATCTGCCGCAGATACCCTGCTGGCTTCGGCCCGTGTCGAATGTAAAAGCTCTCGTCTCAGAGATGACGACCAGAAACTGTCACGGGTGTGACACTTCCATCAGGAACGGCACGTTCTTTTCCCAGCATTTTTATTAAAAGTTTTTGCGCTGAGAGAAGCCGCCTTCAGCGCAGGCATACGAGTTTGTTAACAGTCCCACACAGGGTGGACTACCGCTGCCGGTGCAGCGGCAGACAACAGAGGCCCTGCCGACTAGGACTGCCAAGCCCAAAAGTAGAAAATCCAGACTCGGCGTTCTTTTTAGGCGTATATTTTGTCCTTAAAGCCGGACTATAATACTAACAGAATTAGAATCACGGCCGGCCGGTGTGGCCGTGCGGCTCTATGCGCTTCAGTCTGGAACTGTGTGACCGCTACGGTCGCAGGTTCGAATCCTGCCGCGGGCATGGATGTGTGTGATATCCCTACGTTAGTTAGGTTTAAGTAGTTCTAAGTTCTAGGGGACTGATGACCACAGATGTTAAGTCCCATAGTGCTCAGAGCCATTTGAACCATTTAGAATCACGAATAGATTTCTGTTGAGCACAACCGCGACTCAAGTAATCCATGTTTCAGAAATAAAACGCTTTCGTTTGTGTATTAATTTTTGCAGGAACACGGCCGGTTTCGTGATGTCAGGTCACATCTTCAGTATTCGTACAAGACTCGGAGACGTACAGTCGACATTATGATAAAAGCAGATACCCATTCTAATAATCTATGTTCTATGTCAACTAATATGAAATACTCAATCGTCGGTAAACATGTAAGACATAATACCTTAACGGGGGGGCTCAACCTTCTCAAAATAAAATTTTGTTACCGAAACTGGCAGGGCACCCTAGTTCAGATGGACCAGACTAAAAGCTGACATGTTACAAGCGTGTTTAACTCGTCAGTTTTTCAACTGGTAAATTTCAACTACGACATCTTATTTGTTGAGGGTATCAGTGTTTTATTTTAAGAAGGTTGAATTGTGGAGTGAGTGTTTCATATTCGTTGTCATAGACCATAGATTATTCGAATAGGTATCTTTGTTACCATAATGTCAACAAAAGGGCTTAAATGGCTCTGAGCACTATGGGAATTAACATCTGAGGTCATCAGTCCCCTAGAACTTAGAACTACTTAAACCTAACTAATCTAAGGACATCACACACATCCATGCCCGAGGCAGGATTCGAACCTGCGACCGTAGCAGTCGGGCGGTTCTAGACTGAAGCGCCTAGAACCGCTCGGCCACATTGGCTGGCACCATAATGTCGATTGTACGCTTCCTACCTTGTAGATGTACACCTGACGATGTGATTTGATATCACGAAACCGATCGCGTTCTTGTAAAAGTTCATATACACCTGAAAGTGGTTTCTTACTGAAACGGAAATAGTCTTTTTTGAAGGATATCATCTTCACGCCAGGACTGTTATAAGCTTTTATTACAGTATTGCAATTTCGGCCTTAGGCCATTATCAAGTGCTGATATTATGGCACTAAGCCATGTCAACGTAATGTAAGCTGACACATTTGTATGTCATTGTCAATACTGTTAAATACATTGACAAATATGTCAGCTTACATTACGTTGTCAAGGCTTAAAGCCATAATAGCTGCACTTGATAATGGCCTAAGGCCGAAACTGCAATAGTGTAATAAAACCTTATAAGAGTCACTGGCGTGAAGATGATGTCATTCAAAAAATTCTTTATGACCGTGAATCCCAGCTAAAACAGGTTTAGAAATAGTTATTTCGGTAAATTCAATCACTTATTAACAATCAACCGCAGTCAGTTTTTTACGAGATCATCCTCCAATTTGCTTAAACAAAGTAATCAGTAAACAGCGAGATAGAAGCCGCACGGTAGGTGATAGGAACATTGCAACACTGCAGCTTCGGCAGAAAGTGAAAGAACATAAACTGACATATTGGTCCATACGTTGGTCAGTGCACAATCGGTAAATCAGTAATACTGACGGACATTGCATTAAGGAGTGATAGAAGCATCGTTTAATCTTGTCAGCTACTAGAATCTTTAAATATGGCATCAAATAAACAAGAACAGGTAGTGTTACAACAGCCAGCACTTTTAGAGTCCAACGTATGGAAAGCGTCATCATTACATGAGCATTCATATGCACAGATGAATTATTTCCGGAAAGAAGCTTTACATTGCCGAATTGGAGCAAGCGAACTATATAAAATATACTTGTTTTTATTCACAACTACCTTGATGGCATTTGGCAAATTTGACAATTAACAGATTTCGACACAAACGTGTAATCATCGGGAACAGTATCTTCTAGGAAAGTAGCACTTCAATTCCTCACCTACCGCTCATTGGGACTACTTCAAATCTACTGATGCGAAGTGCCAGCGGCAGAAATGTGAACAGAGTACGCTACAGTTGCTTTGATAATTTTTTCATAATGCGGGGCCACAGTCGTAATATATTTATTTAAATTCAATCCCGCCATTAGACTGTTGTTTATTCACAGTGTTACACTTACACTTACACAATTCTGAAGTCCATTATCAAGTGTTTTAAGTGTTATAAATTGCCTAAGATGGCATACTGTCATGTTAAAATAGTGTGTATTTTAATATGACAGTTTGCACTTTCTAACACTTAAAACATTTGATAATGGCACTTTGATGGCGAAATCGTGATTGTGTAAGTGTAAATGTAACACTGTAAATAAACAATCTAATTGCGGTACTGACTTTAAAGAAACAGTTGCATTATTTCTCCAAAACATATTTATTTTGCAGCACGACTTGAATGATTGCAGTTACTCGGTACAAAATTTATGCTGATACTGAAAAACAATTAGCAGTGTACTGACCCCATGTCCCTCCACACCACGAAATCTCATTGTATTCGAAATAAAATAAATAAATCACTAAAAAGGAGTAAACCGAGCTTATGGACCATCTCCAGCCACATCTTAGGAAATGTTATACAAGAAGAGCGAAAGCAAAAAGTTTAGTTTAAAACTGATGAACCAGTCAAACAAAGAACAACTAGTGTTAGGTTAGACAGCTTAACTTTTGCAGAAGACTAGGCCATTATATAATACTCCAGAACATCACAAAATCAAATAGAAATTCTTAAAGGAACAGCAGGTAGAGTAGGCCCCCAGGCCCCAACAACGATCTGCAAAAATCCAAAATAATTTTGTAGCAACAACCAGGAAGATAAAGTACTAAAAAGTAGATAGGGACAATCGAGAGAGTTTCTCAGTTCAAATATTTTGGTGAAACTATTCTGGAGACTGGCCTGGATAAGATTAGTTACGAAATTCTTTGTCACAAAATAGAAACAGTCATCAAATCAGAACGTCTTTGGGGGGGTGAGACACTCATCTTAAACAGAAAGAGAGACCAGGAAGAATCCCAATGAGAAAGTAATAGGTATTATTTTAGGTCCAAATTCCCCTGAATGAGAAATGGACATACTAAAAGTAAATAAAGAAATGATAAGTATACCAAGAATTATTCGAATTTCAAAGAACACAGACTAAAATTTTATGGTCATATTTTAAAAAATGTAACCAATCAAATTACCTAGACCACAAAATCCCAATAGCTCTAAAATGAAGCAAGAAAATGGACTGGTGGAGTGAAACAAGACCGGAAGTAAGCAGGAACAACGCAACTTGATATTTCAGACAGGAATACTTTCAGGCAGAAAGTTTGCAACCGGACCATCAGGTTGGCAGAAAAAACCGAGAAGACCGCAACAAATTGGTCTGGGGAGCGGGAAAGAATCCATTCAGAAATGATGGAAAGTACTGTGGGCTCAAAATAAGAAGAATAGTAATGGTTCTGAGCACTATGGGACTTAACATCTGTGGTCATCAGTCCCCTAGAACTTAGAACTAATTAAACCTAACTAACCTAAGGACATCACACACATCCATGCCCGAGGCAGGATTCGAACCTGCGACCGTAGCAGTCGCGCGGATCCGGACTGAGCGCCTAGAACCGCTAAAGAAGAATAGCAATAAATCTCTAATATCCTAGCCTGTGGCAGTCTTTTAATAAAAACTTAATTTCTTGCATTTGTACTCGAAACGTGCAATCCGTAGGCTATTGCCTCCACTACGCTGCTGGCATAGACTAATGGGATTTCATATCAATGACACGTACTTCACTAGTGTGGGTTCCATAACTCTCAGGCAGTTGCGCGTTCACTTTACACCTGAAAAATGTAATTGACGCGTTCGCGGCGGAGATTAGCACGTGCTGCTTAGACCACATTTGTTATTGCTTTTTGAATTATGCTTCTGGACACATCATAAATAACGTATTTCAAGTCCATTGTTAAAAGGATGAAGTAATGCAGTCTCTGTAACGCCATATTGCTTTCTGACAAGTTTGCATGTATATATATTATCGTTACATCATAGCAAGCGAATTCCAAACAATCACCGAACAACATTTCAAGTCACCACCTAGAAATTCAAATTAACCTCAAGGAGCTATATTATACACGCTGATTCAGCTGCCCCTACAAATGGGCAACATCTTGAAACGTCTTGAAAAACCACATGCGAGATTGTGATGTTCTTTCGCTTACTACGTGTAAATTATTAACCCCACAGAAAATAGATCCTTTTTGTAGGAAATGTAATTAAATTTTGTACTAGGATACGTTTGCGCTGAAGGTCACTGTATTCGAGTTATTTAAGAAGAACGCGTTTGTAGGTCACTTCTGTATGTTTTTCCAGAATAATTGGAAAACCATTGCCTCTAGCGAAAACGTATCCCAGTCCAAAATTTAACTATAATAAATTTTCTACAGCATTGGTCCTGTTCATTTTTTTCTGTAGGACTACTAGTTCGTGCGTAACAAGTAAGAGAATACGAAAACCTTGCACGGGGTATTTTAAGGTGTTGTGGGTGCATAGATCCATCGTTAGGGACAGCTGAGTCACGCCCTGTATTTGTCCCAAGGCGACTGTATTCAGCGGATTGACATATAATGATGAAACACCATGTACATAGGTGATGTGTTGTTGCAATCATGTGTAATAAATTTCATACTTCTTCTGAGTCTTCTTATGTCGCTGACAACTTGCTATTGGTTCCAGAACCCTGGAATAGAAGTAGTACGTATTTATTCCTCCGTTTGCGCATGCTCTCCAACATTGGTAAGAACGGGAGTTTATATACACATTTTCAGTTTTGTTTTCTCTTTTTCTTATTTCATGCGCTGTCTTCCAGTATTGCGAGTTTCAAACTCCCTCAAAAATTTCCCTTTAATAACTCATCGAGGCAAATAATTTATATGCTAAACCAAAGGTTATATTAGCCACAAAGCCAGTCCTCGTTCTTAAGCGTTTCCGAAAAAAGAGTTAATTAAAACTGAAGCAAGCAACAGGTGCAGTGGGGAAAAATGAAAGAAAGGAAGAATTTCTTTAGGAACGAGCAACTGCAGCACCGTTACAAGTCGATGAATGTTAACGACTTCTTTCCTGGAAGCAGTTGCCATTCTTAGAATTGCGTTTAGTCGGAGTATTGTAGAGTTTGAGAAAATTATCTTGGTCTCCGTTTTGCTAGGCTCTCCGGAGGTCAGATCTAAGTTACTGTGTCTCGAAGTGACCATTAAAACTATAGCCCCAGGAAGGACCGTAAGTTAAGAAATTTTACTTATTGCGCATATATAACATAGTAGGAAAACTTTTTGATGATTAGGAGATATACGGCGGGCGGAATTAAGCACACAAACAACAATTGTGCTGACCTGTGGGGCACTAAATCGAACTGAGACTGTATCAAAGATATGAGTGCGTCATTCCATAATGCTTCATCTCTGTGCCAGAGATTATGAGTTGGAATGGCTGGCTAGAGTTGGTCGGCTTGTCTGTTGGCAAGCCTTGACCAGATGCTTTGAAAAGGTGTAAGACCTGAGGAGCGTATTGGCCAGGACAACAGTCGAACATCCTTCTCTGTAATGACGTAGGTTGGGGCAGCACAAGTTATACAGGGTAAGCAGATGAGAAGTTTATACATTCAAAAATTTATACGAATCAAACTGTGAAACTTATCCGGTTCCATACCTCAGTCGATAAAAACGGAACCCTTACAGGATCACTTTGTTATCCGTCTGTTTATCTATGCCTGTCTGTGTGTCTAACTGTTAAGACCCCTTTTTTTAGAGGAACTGGTACGCATTCCAAGTTGAAATATATGTCGCATACTAAGAACGACCATCGCTTAGGGTGTAAAAAATTTGTACTTCTAAGGAAATTTAATGAAAAGATACAGGCATTTAGTTCACATATTTTGATACTCGAAAAACTCACTCATTAAAATCTATAGGATACTTCCCGTTGAACTAGTCACGAAATTTGGCGAGAAGCAAAGTTTCGCAGGAGAAGTAAAGGGCAATATACGAAAACTTTTAAATTTTAATTGTACCACATAAAAATATTCTTTCTTTGCTATTTGAAACTTGCATTCCATTCGTAATCTCTCTAGAATCTCAGGAACTACATTAGGGTTTTTGGCATGGTTTTCACCGATAGGTAGTATGATTCGTGAGGAAAATTTGTGTACCTAATTTACAAAAATTTCGTCCCAGTTGGCTCGGCTACGATGAAATAAAGTCCCCTACCGCTAGGAAAACCATGCCTTTGTCATCTGGTTGTGATAGGTATAAGACCAACCTACTAGCGCATTTACAGTCAGTGCCTACAACACGTGCCTACAACACGTACGTGTTTCAGATCTAAGTCGTACTGGTTGCTGAGGCAGGACCGCACTCCATTGTTTGAGATGATGTTCCTTATATCCCATAAGGTATTCACTGAAGTGTTCCGCGGAACAATTCGACATTTGCGTAACAACAGTAGCCCTACGGCTCCCTGTAACATTTTCTTCTCTGGAGACGTCCGTCAAATCTCACCAGTAATCGCGACAGGGATGACAACAGACGAAGTCAACGCATCTTCAGTTGCTAGTTAGAATAGCATGGTAATACAACTCTAAAATTAAAAACGTAAATGAGAAACTAGAATAGCAAATGTGAAACTCCCACAAAAAATTAAATTTAAAACGTAAAACTAAAACATTCTCGAAAGTCTTGGAATTCCCAGGATCGATATCATGCCAGTATGGGTACTGATAATCACCCTGATCCTCGATTACCCTGTTTGATATATATATTAGTTAAATTTGTACAGAAGCATCGGTGCTTGTGTTGTACTCGCACTTAATCCGGTTTTCTTAACACATGGGCGTAATACTTTTGTTGCGGACTGCCGCTGCCTTAAAGTGATAGCGTAAGAATGGCAACCACACTAGAATAGAAGAGTTGGCATGTCCTTCAGTTAGCAAAAAGGGTGTCGGTACCTACTGTTCGACGATCGTTTCGCACATTCTTTCACCACTGGTCACCCCACTCCATCGAAGCCATAGTAATCAACCTGTCGCTGAGCTTTAGATCCCCAAAAGAACCATTTCCAAAACCCCGTGCAAAAACTTGCACATGAAACAGTACAGCTTTCAGTTCGTGGAACGCTCACGCCAGGAGATTACGCTGCAGGTTGTGTCCCCTGCACCGAGATGTTGGCAGGAGTGAACAACAACGACGTATTATCAGGATAAGGTTTGAAACAAATAAGTTTTGCCGTATCGTCTGTATGAATTTTTTAAAGTGTAAGGTTATTTTGTGTTCCCACTGTGTGTGCGCTCTAGCACGTCTTTTTGAAAGATAAACGTGATAGAGACCTCGTATATGACACACAGCAACCTGCCCTTTTTTTTTTTTTTTTGGGGGGGGGTCATCAGTCTACTGACTGGTTTGATGCGGCCCGCCACGAATTCCTTTCCTGTGCTAACCTCTTCATCTCAGAGTAGCACTTGTAACCTACGTCCTCAATTATTTGCTTGACGTATTCCAATCTCTGTCTTCCTCTACAGTTTTTGCCCTCTACAGCTCCCTCTAGTACCATTGAAGTCATTGCCTCATGTCTTAGCAGATGTCCTATCATCCTGTCCCTTCTCCTTATCAGTGTTTTCCACATATTCCTTTCCTCTCCGATTCTGCGTAGAACCTCCTCATTCCTTACCTTATCAGTCCACCTAATTTTCAACATTCGTCTGTAGCACCACATCTCAAATGCTTCGATTCTTTTCTGTTCCGGTTTTCCTACAGTCCATGTTTCACTACCATACAATGCGGTACTCCAGACGTACATCCTCAGAAATTTCTTCCTCAAATTAAGGCCGGTATTTGATATTAGTAGACTTCTCTTGGCCAGAAATGCCTTTTTTTGCCATAGCGAGTCTGCTTTTGATGTCCTCCTTGCTCCGTCCGTCATTGGTTATTTTACTGCCTTGGTAGCAGAATTCCTTAACTTCATTGACTTCGTGACCATCAATCCTGATGTTAAGTTTCTTGCTGTTCTCATTTCTACTACTTCTCATTACCTTCGTCTTTCTCCGATTTACCCTCAAACCATACTTTGTACTCATTAGACTGTTCATTCAGTTCAGAAGATCATTTAATTCTTCTTCACTTTCACTCAGGATAGCAATGTCATCAGCGAATCGTATCATTTATATCCTTTCACCTTGTATGTTAATTCCACTCCTGAATCTCTCTTTTATTTCCATCATTGCTTCCTCGATATACAGATTGAAGAGTAGGGGCGAAAGGCTACAGCCTTGTCTTACACCCTTCTTAATACGAGCACTCCGTTCTTGATCGTCCACTCTTATTATTCCCTCTTGGTTGTTGTACATATTGTATATGACCCGTCTCTCCCTATAGCTTACCCCTACTTTTTTCAGAATCTCGAACAGCTTGCACCATTTTATATTGTCGAACGCTTTTTCCAGGTCGACAAATCCTATGAAAGTGTCTTGATTTTTCTTTAGCCTTGCTTCCATTATTAGCCGTAACGTCAGAATTGCCTCTCTCGTCCCTTTACTTTCCCTAAAGCCAAACTGATCGTCACCTAGCGCATTCTCAACCTGCCTTAGCACATCAGAAATGTGACTGCTGTGGGAAACACAGGTGCCGAATAGGACCCCATACTATTCCGGTGCTCGGCTTGTACGACGTGGACTGTAATCTAGCAGCCAGGAGTCCCCGTACACCGATACATCCATCTTGAGGTTGCACGCAGAAAGCAGACTCGTCTGGAAAGACGATTTGGTGCCAAACCTGCCCCTGTCCACTGTTAAGGGTGGGCGTCCCTCTGTTTAATGGAAGCCACTACAGTCGTCCGTAAGGAAGGACAGAGATTTACGTAACTGCCCCCTGAACCCCCACATCTAATATCTGGAGTACACTGTTCCTACTGATTATAAAATTCGCGTATGCTTCTCGAAGTGGTTTCCTTGAATTCGTTAAAGCTCTCCTTTAACTTTGTGTGGCATTACATGTCTGATCGTAGTAAGACAATATTACGACTTTCATCGCTGCTATGTTATGTTGCCTGTTGCAGCAGCGTCTTCTGAAACTACTTGTTTCCCAAAGCCTTTCAGCATGTAAGAACGTAACTGCTAATGGCGCTCTTCGACCAGGAAACCTTACGGTATAAGTCACGACTACGACACTGACATCATGCCGGCATTGACCGAGCAACGGCAGCATGTCAGCGTACTCGTTGGATGTATATGCCATGTTTATTCCATGTGACACATCGAACATCATTTGTTTGTACATTCCGATCTGTCTTACACTGATGAGCCAGAACATTATGATTACCAATCTACGATCGATATAAACCTGTCCAGCCGATAGCTGCGTCATCTGGCGAGGAAGTTAGACACACGCACGGTACATGTAATACCAGTGAGCGTGCTACCTGTGTGTAGAACTGGGAAGGAGTGCGATTTATCTGAGTTTGACCGAGGGCAGACTGTGATATCCCAGAGGCTCGGCACGGGCATTTCGGAGAAAGCACGAATGTTCTGGTGTTAGAGTCGTGCTGTGGTGGGTGTCTTCAGCACTTGGCGAAACCAAGGTGAAACAATGTTCAGATGTGGTGGGGTTGGACAGCCACCCCTCATTACACACGTCGGAAGTCGTAATATGGGCAGACTGGCAAAACAGGACAGGTGGTGAACTGTCGCGAAACTAACAGCAGCGTTTAATGCTAACTGTGTCTGAACACACGGTGCACCGAACACTCCTAGCGACGGGCCTCCGCATCTGACGATCCATGTACGAGTATCTGCCAATGTTAACACGACGACATCGGCAACTAGGATTGATATGGGCACGTGCCGGTCGGCACCATATGTTGGTGCAGTGGCATATCGTTGCATGGTCTGTTGAATCCCGATACCTTCTTCATTATGCCAATGGGAGGGCGCGAATCCGTCGTCATCCAGGAGAACAGCTCCATGAAACCTGTACTGCAGGACAGAGACAAGCTAGAAGCGGCTCCTGGAAGGCACCTAGACGGACAAGGACTATAGTACACTGGTTGTAGACTACGTACTCCCCTTCTTGACGATCGTGTTTCCCGTCGTCAGGGACATTTTTCAACAAGGTAGTGCGCCATATCACAAGGCCAGGTACATGGTTCGAGGAACACAGTAGCGAGTCCCAATTGATGTGGTGCCCCCCCCCCCCTCCCCCAACTCGCCATATCTGAATCCGATCGAACACATCTGGGATGTGATTGAACGTGACGTCAGAGCTCAGCGGCCTACTTCCCTTCAGCAACTTACCAATGTCTCATTGCCTCTATGCTACGACGCATCGTGCCAAAGTTGGACATATTGGCTATTAGGTAGGTGGTCATAATGTCATGGCCGTTCAGTGTATATGCCCTTACCGACTGAGGTGTTCAGGCCTAAGAGTCCTCGTTCGACACACACTTTCAGTTTGCCACCAAGTTTCAAAACAGCGCACACTCCGCTGTAGAGTGAGAGATCCATCTGTCACTGAACCGAGCCATATGTTTTCTCTTACTGTATGGACGAACGGAGTTGTACTTCTAAAACACGGTTCCACTCTATTTTTTTAGTAACACTGTAGCCACTGTTCTTAAGGCAGCTTCGAACGAGTTCTTTTAAATGAATCGAATACAACAGCTGATAACTTTTT
This sequence comes from Schistocerca serialis cubense, assembly GCF_023864345.2. Classification (NCBI taxonomy): domain Eukaryota; kingdom Metazoa; phylum Arthropoda; class Insecta; order Orthoptera; family Acrididae; genus Schistocerca; species Schistocerca serialis. Next base: position 405,613,371 of record NC_064646.1, read on the forward strand.
CTAAAATTAAAGAAACCGTCAAATGTATTTTTAAATGATTTGTCTAAAAGTAAGAAATAAAACATGTTAGACAAAAATCTGACGCGCCTTTGAATGTTGCCCGAAAACAAGATCAGCAGATGCGTTGCCGATTGACAATGCACATTCCCTTTTCTTCAGATTTGAAGGATTGTTGATCCAAAAGCTTTTGAGACTGAAAATGTGTCGGAACATTTTTTACACCTTCGATCATAGATGACAAAAATACGTCAAGGACACACAACAGCAGACGGTACGGTCTACATAATCCACCAGACAAGTATCCTCTACAACTCGTTAACTTTCAAAGATACTATCTTAGAGAGTGAACTTTAAATTCTGAATCGGAAACTCGTTTGAGAAAAATGATTTGGCAAAGTATTTGACCTTTTTTGTACAAAATCCGTCTCAAGTTTTGTTGAGGAAACGTGATCTTTTTCAAACCTCATTTGCTTTCCTAGCGTTTTCTGTTTTAGAAATATGTGTTTGTACTCTAAACAGATGAAACTTGAAGAGATGAATTTTTTGACATTTCATTTACAAAGCTAGCCCCAGCTGCTCGAAAAATATTTGAACTTTCCCAGAAATCACTAATTAATTTTTTCTTAATTACCCTGATTACTTACAAATTGTTAGATATTTTTTCAACAAAACCAGACCTCCCGCTGGTCAGCTTGATTCTCCATATATCCATTTCCAACTTTTCCTTTGGGTATGAACATCCAGGTAAAAATTATCCCTCCAACCACTAATTATTTTTTCTTAATTGCCCTGATTACTTTAAAACAATTAAATATTTTTTGCAGATACAAATCTCACGCTGATAAATTTGATGCCCCATTTGTCCATTCCCCATTCTCCATTTGATTATGAAAATGTGGAAAATAATCCATTGTGTAATTTTCCGTCAAATTACGGATCAATGTTTTCTTAGTTACCCTAATTAATTTCAAGCAATTAAATATTTTTTGCAAAATTAGACCTCACACTGGTCAGTTTTATACCCCATTTGCCCATTTCCCTCTCTTCGCATGTGTATGAAAATTCGGGAAAGAACCATTGTTTAATTTATAGGATTTTTGTGTTCGCTCCTTTCAGATTTTGACTTAATTGTAGATGTCATACTAGGCTCATATGGTTGTGACGCAGATAGTTTAAGCTGTGTTAGATGCAGAAGTACCGCACTTAGATAAAGCAGTACTAGGAGAGCTCGCTCTCGGCATTTTCGAGCCGAAACAGAGCTGTGTGTGGGCGGAAGAGGAGTGACAGGCTGGTAGAGCAGACGCGATTTATGGTCGCGGCCAGCCTCCGCATTTCTTTTGCTGTTCCCTTCCGCAGCATTCATCACGGCTGCGTCTATTCAACGTTGTTTTGACAATAAGGCCCGACTCCTGCCGGCGGGGCCGCTAAGGAATTCCCCAGGAACCGCAGCCGCCTACGCTGCGAGAGAGCAAACACAGGGGAGCGCGAATGAGCAGAAAATTACTCAAGACAAACACAAAACTCCTCCGTTAATAAACACTAGTCGGCTACGTTATTCGTTGCGGGCGGAAGGGGGAAGGGGGAGAAAGAGGGGGGGCTGCATTCAGTTGCCATAGACACGGGGGGAAAGGGGGGGGGGTTGGCGTGGTGGTGGAACCCTCTTCCAGTTTACGCTAGTTTACCAAAACTTCTGGGAAGATCTCCGAAGATCTGAAGTGGCGGTATTGTTTCTGGAATCTGTCGTTCCCACATACTTACTAACACGAGCGAGTATGCTTATTTAATTCTTAGGTTATGAAAAGGCTAGCGACTGTGCGCTAAACTCTAAGGTATGCTAAATCGTAGGGAAGTATAGCATGCCTCAGCACTTAAATAGATCAGTTCACAATTTATATGCTGATAACAATATTAAGAAAGGCATTGGCCCAACCATTAGTACAGGAGTGAGAAACCGAAATAATGACACATGCAAGATTTTCCTCCATCACCCGCTCAATTTATATATGATATTGATAGTAAATTACAAAAGAAAATTGAAGTTACATTCCCGCCGAGTGGTTGAGAATTTAAGTTACACCTTCTCGCAGATGATCAGGTTATACTGGCGGATACTATAGACAACCGACGATGAGCTCTATGGCCCGTACACGTAGTGACAAAATATAATATACTCTTACCAACAATAAAAACTAAAGTTACGCCCGTTTGTGGAAAAGAATATAATGGAACAAGTCCATATATTCATGGGCTGTGATATTTCTTATGCTTGTGATAATGATCCTGAAAAGAAACTCCAAAGATACTTACACATGCTAAGTAAGATTAAGCGAACGCTCGTGAACAAAACCGCGAGGGGAAATTTTGAAATAGTGTGAGTGCACCTTTACTGCTTTATGAGTTCGAAGTAGGAATGCCATGGCCATCTACTACGTATGAATCAAAACTGGATACCAAGGAAACCCTATGAGTACATACCCAGGGGTAGAAGAATCACACCTCGATGTGATTGTGTGATTAACTTAAAATTGCTTTATTTTGGAACATGCAGATGTGACTAACCCGAAATTATACCTGTTGGCGATGAAAAAGAACGTCCTCATTTTGCCTGTTCTTCTGATAATACGAGTATACCGACTGTCATGGGTGATGATGAGAATATACTGCGCTGTTGTTTCACTTCGAAACTGTTCATAAGAGCTGCAGTACAAACTGAAATTTATGTTCGAGTAACTTAAAATGTTCTTACTTTCATTGCTAATGATCACAATACGGGACTATAAAAAAAGAAACCTCATGTCACAGTTTTCTACCATCACCTAGCACAGCCTCCGCGCGGACTGTTGCTTTAAACGCTTTACGTGACGGCTGCAGTGCACTAAATTCGTAGAAGTACCTCAGTGTCTCACCAAATGTCTTGCAACAGCATCGGTGCTTGAAGTCACTGGTACATAAAATAATAGTAATAATAATAATAGTAATAATAATAATAACAAAATGGTGGCTACCACTGACGCTCAGTAGGTTAAAAGAAATCATTCCTGCGTTTGTCTTAGGCGATTTAGGGGAACCATGGAAAACCTATATCTGAACGGCAGTTTGGGGATCTGAACAGCTAGCCTTCCGATTGCTTCTGTTGAGCACTGATAATGAAAAAGTATGTATGTGACGCTATACTCTGTACGAAGACATTTCGTGTGACATTCTCCAGACCGGCTACGCCTGAAATGCGACAAATATAAATCGTTGAACAAAGAGTGATTTATTCATTTCAAGCTACCCATTCAGCAATCTTATAAAAAATGCTCTCGAGTTAGGTTTATTTTCATAGCTCTGAGGATGGTTGCTGGTCGTCCGAAACCGGTAATCATCGAGTTGCAATTACTCAAACATTTCATTGCGATCAAGACTATTAAAATTTATAGTAAGTAATACAGATCGCTATTACTTGGCGATTTCAGTTCTTACAAGTAGCGACAATAGTACTGGACCAGATTTCAGCGATTCCCATGGCAGAATCATCGGACCCACAGCAATTACGTCTCTCTATTTGCCCGTGGCCTCTTAGGTCGATACTGGCCAGCTGTGACGCTTAAAATTCAAATAATGTTTTGACTGAAACTTGCAGCAAGGTAAGGAACATGGTTTTAAACTTTAATAACTTGTTTTTTTTTTTTTTTTGAGAAATAAGATTGAGTGCGTCATGTGCATGTCGAAATTGTTGGAGTATATTCAGTAACTCGGAACTAGACACGAATGGGACATAGATTTGCCCGTGGTCTTCTCAGGCAATTGACGCGGAACTCGTTTACACTGAGGTGAAAAAGTCATGGGGTATTTCCTAACATCATGTCGGAACACTTTTCGCCGGCGGAATGCAGTAACTCGACGTGGCACGTACTCCACAAGTTGCTGAAAGTTCCTTGCAGAAATACTGAGCCACAACCAATTCGTCAGTCTTCTGGTTTGATGCTTCCCGCTCCAATTCCTCACCTGTGCCAAACTCTTCATCTCAGAGCAGCACCTGTAACCTACGTCCTCAATTATTTGCTGGATGTATTCCAATCTCTGTCTTCCTCTACAGTCTTTCCCTTTACAGTTCCCTCTAGTACCATGGAAGTTTTTCCCTGATGTCTTAACAGATGTCTTATCATCCTGAGCCCTGGTATAAGGTAAACTGGTTATGATCTTTCTCAAATTTTCATTACTATATATATATATATATATATATATATATATATATATATATATATATATATATATATATATACTGGGTGATCAAAAAGTCAGTATAAATTTGAAAACTGAATAAATCACGGAATAATGTAGATAGAGAGGTACAAATTGACACACATGCTTGGAATGACATGGGGTTTTATTAGAACCAAAAAAATACAAACGTTAAAAAAATGTCCGACAGATGGCGCTTCATGTCATCAGAATAGCAATAATTAGCATAACAAAAATGGTTCAAATGGCTCTGAGCACTGTGGGACTTAACATCTATGGTCATCAGTCCCCTAGAACTTAGAACTACTTAAACCTAACTAACCTAAGGACAGCACACAACACCCAGCCAGCATAACAAAGTAAGACAAAGCAAAGATGATGTTCTTTACATGAAATGCTCAATATGTCCACCATCATTCCTCAACAATAGCTGTAGTCGAGGAATAGTGTTGTGAAAAGCACTGTAAAGCATGTCCGGAGTTATGGTGTGGCATTGGCGTCGGATTTTGTCTTTCAGCATCCCTAGAGATCACGATACACTTGCGACTTCAGGTAACCCCAAAGCCAATAATCGCACGGACTGAGGTCTAGGGACCTGGGGGGCCAAGCATGACGAAAGTGGCGGCTGAGCACACGATCGTCACCAAACGACGCGCGCAAGAGATCTTTCACGCATCTAACAATATGGGGTGGAGCGCCATCCTGCATAAACATCGTACGTTCCAGCACGTGTTTATCAGCCAGGCTGGGGATGATGCGATTCTGTAACACGATTGTCATGCGCAGTCACTGACGTTTTGCTGTCCAGCGCCATCTGTCGGACATTTTGTGAACTTTGTTTTTTTTTGTTGTAATAAAACCCCATGCCATTCCAAGAACGTGTGTCAATTTTTACCTCTCTATCTACATTATTCCGTGGTTTATTAAGTTTTCAAATTTATACTGACTTTTTGATCACCCGGTATATTGCGACACGTTTTCAATATCGAGATTTGATGCGGTACACGGTTGCAAGCCCTCGCCGATACCAAGAACCAAGACCCAGAAATAAAATGTTTAACCTGTACACACTTCTTTTCCCACCTCCTGTATACAAGCGCGCTTGACAGCGTGGTACTGGCACCCCGTCGCACGGCGAAGTCGTAGCGCGGGTTGCAGATGAGCGAGGGGCGCTCGGTATCTGGCGAGCCAGCGAGCGCTCGCGGAGATCGATGTGGCTGAGCGGCGCGTCGCGCCGGGTAGGGGAGGGTAATCCCCGCCGACAAGTAGTCCTCCCCTCCCCCCCCCCCACCCACCCATCTGCCTCCACCTCCCGATGCCTGCTGGGAGCGCCTGAAATAACAACACGACGCCGGCGACGTCGCCGGCTCCGGGGATTAGCGGCAGGCGCCATCCCGTAGCCGCGTTCGATATGGGGACGGGGCTGTGGCTACGGCCGGTCGCGATGAGCAGAGCGCAGTCCGCATCTCGGAAAGCCCGCCGCACTCGTCACACAAGCTGCAGGCGTGCCAGCACGGCCTCGGCGACCTCCGAGTGGGGTGCGCTGCTATTATAGCACGCGGGCATCGTGTCTCCCTCCTGTCGGCGAAAGAAGTACCTTCCATATTGTCTGAACCAGGCTCACTGTGCAATCTGAATCCTCATGAAATTAGAATAAAGGAACCACCTCCATAATCTTCACAATATTTCGTGTTACTGAAAATCCCTGAAATTTGTCAATTTGTATAGCGCGATCTGTTTTGTAAAAATACTCTTTTATTCACAAATAACTTACAAACCCAGTATTTCCCTGGTACAAGTTTTGCCAATTTTCTATCAGAAACGGAAACAAAAAATGATATGTGTTTGAAGAGTAATATCGAAAACGTTTCATGTCCATGTTTTCGTGAAAACACCTCTGAAATTATGAAACAGTCGTACAAAGAAATATGCATAATGCAATGCACAGTGTGTAAGTACAGTATCCAGATTATGAAACATGTTGTTGTTGTTGTGGTCTCCAGTCCTGAGACTGGTTTGATGCAGCTCTCCATGCTACTCTATCCTGTGCAAGCTTCATCATCTCCCAGTACTTACTGCAACCTAAATCCTTCTGAATCTGCTTAGTGTATTCATCTCTTGGTCTCCCTCTACGATTTTTACCCTCCACGCTGCCCTCCGATGATAAATTTGTGATCCCTTGATGCCTCATAACATGTCCTACTAACCGGTCCCTTCTTATTGTCAAGTTGTGCCACAAACTCCTCTTTTCCCCAATTCTATTCAATGCCTCCTCATTAGTTATGTGATCTACCCATCTAATCTTCAGCATTCTTCTGTAGCACCACGTTCTGAAAGCTTCTATTCTCTTCTTGTCCAAATTATTTATCGCCCATGTTTCACTTTCATACATGGCTACACTCCATACAAATACTTTCAGAAACGACTTCCTGACACTTAAATCTATACTAGATGTTAACAAATTTCTCTTCTTCAAAAACGCTTTCCTTGCCATAGCCAGTCTCCATTTAATATCCTCTCTACTTCGACCATCATCAGTTATTTTGCTCCCCAAATATCAAAACTCCTTTACTACTTTAAGTGTCTCATTCCCTAATCTAATTCCCTCAGCATCACCCGACTTAATTCGACTACATTCCATTATCCTCGTTTTGCTTTTGTTGATGTTCATTCTATATCCTCCTTTCAAGACACTGTCCATTCCGTTCAACTGCTCTTCCAAGTCCTTTGCTGTCTCTGACAGAATTACAATGTCATCGGCGAACCTCAAAGTATTTATTTCTTCTCCATGGAGTTTAATACCTACTCCGAATTTTTCTTTTGTTTCCTTTACTGCTTGCTCAATATACAGATTGAATAACATCGGGGAGAGGCTACAACCCTGTCTCACTCCCTTCCCGACCACTGCTTCCCTTTCATGCCCCTCGACTCTCATAACTGCCATCTGGTTTCTGTACAAATTGTAAATAGCCTTTCGCTCCTTGTATTTTACCCCTGCCACCTTTAGAATTTGAAAGACAGTATTCCAGTCAACATTGTCAAAAGCTTTCTCTAAGTCTACAAATGCTAGAAATGTAGGTTTCCCTTTCCTTAATCTTTCTTCTAAGATAAGTCGTAAGGTCAGTATTGCCTCACGTGTTCCAACATTTCTACGAAATCCAAACTGATCTTCCCCGAGGTCGGCTTCTACCAGTTTTTCCATTCGTCTGTAAGAAATTCGCGTTAGTACTTTGCAGCTGTGACTTATTAAACTGATAGTTCGGTAAGAAAAGGTTACAGGAGAACATTGGCTTGGGGCAAGGAATGAAAGAGGAGGAAGGCTAATTGAGTTCTGTAACAAGTTTCAGCTAGTAATAGCGAATACCCTGTTCAAGAACATCAAGAGGAGGAGGAATACTTGGAAAAGGCCGGGAGATACGGGAAGATTTCAATTAGATTACATCATGGTCAGACAGAGATTCCGAAATCAGATACTGGATTGTAAGGCGTACCCAGGAGCAGATGTAGACTCAGATCACAATATAGTACCGATGAAGAGTAGGCTGAAGTTCAAGACATTAGTCAGGAAGAATCAATACGCAAAGAAGTGGGATACGGAAGTACTAAGGAATGACGAGATACGTTTGAATTTCTCTAACGCAATAGATACACCAATAAGGAATAGCGCAGTAGGCAGTACAGTTAAAGAGGAATGGACATCTCTAAAAAGGGCCATCTCAGAATTTGGGAAGGAAAACATAGGTACAAAGAAGGTAGCTCCGAAGAAACCATGGGTAACAGAAGAAATACTTCAGTTGATTGATGAAAGGAGGAAGTACAAACATGTTCCGGGAAAATCAGGAATACAGAAATACAAGTCGCTGAGGAATGAAATAAATAGGAAGTGCAGGGAAGCTAAGACGAAATGCCTGCAGGAAAAATGTGAAGACATCGAAAAAGATATGATTGTCGGAAGGACAGACTCAGCATACAGGAAAGTCAAAACAACCTTTCGTGACATTAAAAGCAACGGTGGTAACATTAAGAGTGCAACAGGAATTCCACTGTTAAATGCAGAGGAGAGAGCAGATAGGTGGAAAGAATACATTGGAAGCCTCTATGAGGGTGAAGATTTGTCTGATGTGATAGAAGAAGAAACAGTAGTCGATTTAGAAGAGATAGGGGATCCAGTATTAGAATCGGAATTTAAAAGAGCTTTGGAGGACTTACGATCAAATAAGGGAGAAGGGATAGATAACATACCATCAGAATTTCTAAAATCATTGGGGAAAGTGGCAACAAAACGACTATTCACGTTGGTGTGTGGAATATATGAGTCTGGCGATATACCATCTGACTTTCGGAAAAGCATCATCCACACAATTCCGAAGACGGCAAGAGCTGACAAGTGCGAGAATTATCGCACAATCAGCTTAACAGCTCATGCATCGAAGCTGCTTACAAGAATAATATGCAGGAGAATGGAAAAGAAAATTGAGAATGCGCTAGGTGACGATCAGTTTGGCTTTAGGGAAAGTAAAGGGACCAGAGAGGCAATTCTTACGTTACAGCTAATAATGGAAGCAAGGCTAAAGAAAAATCAAGACACTTTCATAGGATTTGTCGACCTGTAAAAAGCGTTCGACAATATAAAATGGTGCATGCTGTTCGAGATTCTGAAAAAAGTAGGAGTAAGCTATAGGGAGAGACGGGTCATATACAGTATGTACAACAACCAAGAGGGAATAATAAGAGTGGACGATCAAGAACGAAGTGCTCGTATTAAGAAGGGTGTAAGACAAGGCTGTAGCCTTTCGCCCCTACTCTTCCATCTGTACATCGAGGAAGCAATGATGGAAATAAAAGAAAGGTTCAGAAGTGGAATTAAAATACAAGGTGAAAGGATATCAATGATACGATTCGCTGATGACATTGCTATCCTGAGTGGAAGTGAAGAAGAATTAAATGATCTGCTGAACGGAATGAACAGTCTAATGAGTACACAGTATGGTTTGAGAGTAAATCGGAGAAAGACGAAGGTAATGAGAAGTAGTAGAAATGAGAACAGCGAGAAACTTAACATCAGAACTGATGGCCACGAAGTCAATGAAGTTAAGGAATTCTGCTACCTAGGCAGTAAAATAACCAATGACAGACGGAGCAAGGAGGACATCAAAAGCAGACTCGCTATGTCAAAAAAGGCATTTCTGGCCAAGAGAAGTCTACTAATATCAAATACCGGTCTTAATTTGAGGAAGAAATTTCTGAGGATGTACGTCTGGAGTACAGCATTGTATGGTAGTGAAACATGGACTGTGGGAAAACCGGAAGAGAAGAGAATCGAAGCATTTGAGATGTGGTGCTATAGACGAATGTTGAAAATTAGGTGGACTGATAAGGTAAGGAATGAGGAGGTTCTACGCAGAATCGGAGAGGAAAGGAATATGTGGAAAACACTGATAAGGAGAAGGGACAGGATGATAGGACATCTGCTAAGACATGAGGGGATGACTTCCATGGTACTAGAGGGAGCTGTCGAGGGCAAAAACTGTAGAGGAAGACAGAGATTGGAATACGTCAAGCAAATAATTGAGGACGTAGGTTGCAAGTGCTACTCTGAGATGAAGAGGTTAGCACAGGAAAGGAATTCGTGGCGAGCCGCATCAAACCAGTCAGTAGACTGATGACAAAAAAAAAAAAAAAGTTCGGTAATTTTCACATTTGTCCACACCTGCTTTCTTTGGGATTATGCAACATAGCAAAATACAAATTCTTTGTAAAGTTTATTGAACTCAAGACTTGCTTATAAACAATATTTCTAATTACATGCCCAAGGACTACGATGAATAAATCCTTGGGTAAAACTGGACTCGCATTCGGGAGGACGACGGTTTAATCCCGCGTCCGGCCATCCTGATATAGGTTTTCTGTGATTTCCTTAAATCGCTCCAGGCAAATTCCGGGATGGTTCCTTTGAAAGCGTACGGTCGACTTCCTTCCCCGTCCTTCCCTAATCCGATGAGACCGATGACCTCGCAGTTTGGTCTCTTCCCCCAAAACGACCCCAATCCAACGTTGTGTAAATCCAACCTTGAGCAAGCGACATATAGCTGTCCATGACAAAAACATGGGAATGTCAAATCCACTCCTCAGTGTTTAATAGACCGTACGCTGCAATTTGTTAATTTTTATCGCTAATACAGGTCTACAACGCGAGTTTCTAAACGCCTCTTCATAACTCTATGGATGGCTCCCCCGGGCTGGTGACCGTATGGATCGGACCATAGACGACTGGAAAACCGTGGCCTGATCAGATGAGTCCCAATCTTAGTTGTTAAGAGCTTATGTTAGCGTTCAAGTGTGGCGCAGATGCAAAGAATAAATGGACCCAAGTTGTCAATAAAGCACTGTGCAAGCTGATGGCAGCTTCATAATGGTGTGGGCTGTGTTTATGTCGAAAGGACTGGATCATCTGGTTCAACTGAGCCGATCATTGACTGGAAATGGTTATGTCCAGCTACTTGGAAACCATCTGCAGCCATTCACGGATTTCGGAATTTTTTGTGGATGAAAATGCGTGATGCTACTGTGTCACAGTTGTTCGCGACTGATCTGGAGAACATTCTGGACAGTTGGAGCGTATGATTTGGCCAACCAGACATCAAACACTCACGGGACATAATCGAGAGGTCAATTCATGCACGAACTCCTGTCCATGACAAAAACATGGGAATTTCAAATCCGAACCTGAGTATTTAACGTTCTGTTGAGTACAAAATAACAATAATAATTATACACGTATATATTTTTATGTTTGTATATGTAAACTGTACATGCATCAAAAGTAATTACTTTGGTTACATAAAAGCGCAGAAGTTACTTTATTAAATAATTTTTATTGCTTATAAAATGCAATTTATGTTATGCAAGGAGTTAGAACGTAAAAATTTTTTTTCATATATATGTAGTCACATTGGAAGTATTTTATTTTATTATTTTAAGTATAATCTACACCAGTTGAAAATGTCAAAATTTTTGCGTGCATTATTTCAAGATCTAATAAAATCGGTATTTTTTTTTAAAAATATAAGTTTGTGGATTGCTGCGGTATAGAGGTTAACAGTGTTGGTCATATCCTAAGAGGATAGGCACCAGGTTGAGGAAGTTCAAACAAAGTTTGAGGGACAAGAAACTTTCTGCTAGTAAAACCATATGAGGCAGGCTGACAGACAAAATGATTGATGAACTACACCGGTATTATGAGATGGCCATTAGAAATAATACTGAGGATTTGTTGAAAATGAAGCAGGCAGTATTGGCTGCCTTTTTCGACAGACTTTCAACAGATGAAAAACCAATAAACCACGTTTTCCCTCCTGGAACTGCCTTATGGTGGAATTACGGCAACGCCCAGTACTCAAACAGTTCATACAGCCATAAAACTTCCACCCAAGCAGCAGTCGAGGATATCATAAAACCTATTTACACGGACCTGGCAAATCCTGAATTACTGAAGAAGTGTCTTCATGGTCAGACTGAAAATCCCAATGAGTCGTTTAATAGTCTTGTACGGATTCGCTTACCAAAAAATGTTTTTGATTGAGTGAAGACACTAAAGTGGGGGGTCAGTGATGCTGTTATTGCTTTTAATGATGGTAACATTCGTAGACTGAAAGTGATACAGTATATGGGAATTAATCCTGGAGCAAACTGCATCAGAGAACTTGAACGGATGGACAAGGTTCGCATTGATAAAGCAGATTGTGTAGCTCAATTGGCCACTAAGGAGTCCAGAAAGAAGAAAAGAAGAAAAAACTTGGGAAAAGATCAAGATGATGATATACAGCATGGTGCAGGGTGCTTCTGACTGACTAAAAATAAAAAATGAAGCATATATTAAGTGAGTTAGTCTTTTGAAACTTTAGAAGCCGTTGCTGAAAATTTACATATTCTGTTGCATTTTTCCCTAAGTCTCAGAAACCACTTCGAGTAAAGTATTCAAATTTCCAGGGAGTAATAACAAACATATCTTGAGTCTACTGAGGTAAAAGAAGAACATAATGTTATGTATAATTAAAATTATTTAGGATAACTTACAAAAAAAATACACACAATTTTAATCGTGTAATTAAAAAATTATATTTCCGAAAGCGTTGGCTGAAATACAATTATTGTAGTTCAGTAGACTCAAAACATACAGTTTAATGTCCTGTAAAAGCCACGCGGGGTAGGCGCGCGGTCTGAGGAGTCTTGTCATGGTCCATGCAGCTCCCCATGTCGGAGTTTCGAGTCCTCCCGCGGGCATGGGTGTGCGTGTTGTCTGTATCGTAAGTTAGTTTATGTTAGATTAAGTAGTGTGTAGGCTTAGGGACCGATGACCTCAGCAGTTTGGTCCCATAAGACGTTACCACAGATGTTTTGTCCTGTAAAAGTTTCGTGTCAATGGCTACAGTGGTTCCTGAAATACAGGGAAGCCAAGTCACTAAATTAAACACTGTCAGGATAGGGCGTTCCAACGCACCTCAAGAGAGGAGCAGCCAATGTGCTGGCACCGGGTTTCATTCTCTCACTTCTCTCGCCGTCATCAACACAAACACTGACCTTACCCACATACGCATCATAATGTCGTACTCTGGACGCTCAGCCTCCGCTTGAGAGCCACGCGAAAAGGGAGAGTTCCTAATCAACAATGCTTGCACATATTAACCTGCCACAGCAACATAAACGCGTTCTCGATGTGGGCGTTGCGCGATTTCATTGCAGTGTTCTAAAAGGCCCGCCGCCTCGGTTTGTTGTCACCTGTTGACACGCACACTTCGTGAGTTGTTGTTGCTATCTCTTTACTGCATAGCACGCCACAGCAGTCCTAGAGCTCCATTCAACAGGTCCTGCGGTTCTTCTTCATTTTCATAGAGGATATCAGAAATATTAGCCAATCTTATCATTAATATCCTTTCACCCTGAATTGTAATGCCACTTCTGATCCTTTCTTAATAAAAGAAAGGTTTCGTTCGTCGATCTTCAGATTGTACAGTAGTGGCGAAAGACGTCCCTATCTCACATCTTTTTTAACCCGAGAACTTCATTCTTCAGCTTCCATTTTTATTTTCCCCTCTTGCTTCGTGTAAGTATCACGTATTGCTTAATTTTAACAATGTCTGAAGAAACACACTGGTAACGATTTTGCAGCTGTACTAAATTTATTAAATTTATTCGTTGTTTCAGAGTCTTTCCGACATTTAGCTGCGTTAGGTATGAAGATATTACCTACTGATGACATTAATGTTTGTGCCAGATCGAGAGTCAGGCCCAGGTGTCCCACTTGTTGCGAGCAGTCGCCTTAACCACTTTGGCTACCCGAGCACACTTCCAGGACCAACCCAAATTTCCGTATCTTATCCCATATATTACCCCACCGCTCGCAACTTTTACTTGGTGTTACATTGGCATAAGAGCCGACACCGTGTTACTAGTGGAGGCCGAAATGCACGCGTTTTAGCTCACGCAGGCTGGCGTGAGGAGGGAAGAACTATACTGACGTGAGGTCTGGAACATGACAAGGAATTAGAATTCAGAAAGCGGACGTAATTAGTTTGATACTTATGAACGTCGCTCTTGACGGTACATGATTCACAGTATTATCTGTTCAAAATACATTCTTGAGATACGACTTCTAGTAAATGAATTTGGCGCCTTGCTAGGTCGTAGCAAATGACGTAGCTGAAGGTTACGCTAAACTCGGCAAATGAGAGCGTATGTAGACAGTGAACCATCGCTAGCAAAGTCGGCTGTACAACTGGGGCAAGTGCTAGGGAGTCTCTCTAGACTAGACCTGCCGTGTGGTGGCGCTCGATCTGCTATCACTGATAGTGGCGACACGCGGGTCCGACATATACTAACGGACCGCGGCCGATATAAAGGCTACCACCTAGCAAGTGAGGTGTCTGGCGGTGACACCACACTTGGGCTTCCAAGAGATAAACGAATTCAACGTTAGTGTTACGATCTTAATTGTGCCAATTGAGACTTCTAATACTTACTTTTAGCAACGTCTGAAGAAACAGACACGAAACAAAATCTTGCAGATGTAATAAATTTATGAAATTTATTCACACCTAATGCAGATGTCACAAAGATGCCTCAGTTGCGAAAAAAGTCTCATAAATTTAGTACAGCTGCAAGATTGTCACATTGTCTGTTTCTTCAGACAGTGTTAAAAATAATTATTACAAGCCTCGACGGTCACAATAACGATCGTAATCCTCAAGTTGAGTACGTTGATCTCCTTGAAACCCTTTGGTGAGAATCCATGTAAAGTTGCAAGCGATTGGGTCGTGGACAGTATGAATTTGGGGGTCGATACTAGAGGCGCGCTACGGTAGCCGTAGTGGATAAGACGACTGCTCGCGACAAACTGGAAATCCAGGTTTGAGCCCCGGACCAGCACAAATTTTCATGTGGCACCAACCTAAAGAAACTTAATAAATAACGCAGCTAAAGTCAGAAATATTCCGCAGTTGCTAATAAATTTCATAAATATGGTATGTAAATGTCTTTCCTATAGCTTACACCTGTTTTCCCATTTTGCAACATTGTACATTATCGAGCGCGTTTTGTTAGTCAACTAATCGTATGAATGTGTCCCGATTATTCTTAAGTCTTGTTTTTATTATCAAGGAAAACGGTGCCTTTACCCTTCTTTTCCATTCTTTCGTGTGTTTGAAAGTCACTCAACGGCGAGGTTATACGCGTTAATCCATTCGAATAAATGAGCATTTTATTAACTGTGGGATATTTGCCCAGAAATTTGCTCTGGAATTAGAAAGATGTAACTGTAATAACCAAAAACCCATACCATACTACACCTTTCAAAACCTCTCTTCATAATCGTAGTTTATAATTAAACGGCGTTATTCTGTATGCAAGTACACAGTTTCAATGGAACCCTAGTTTAGCAGTATAATCTAAGCCTAAGTTGCTGTCTACGAATCATTTTCTGTTAAGTAACTGGGGTCTTTCCAAAGCTTTCTGTGCTCACAGTTCAATTTGGGATGGGTTTTTCAATATAGCTTAAAGAGTGCCACCTGTAATTACTTTTAGTGGCTCTACTGTATTGTGCTGCGATGCAGTTCCAGCCACTGTGTCGCTCTGAATTTAATATCGTGACCACAGGCTGCCACCGTGCGCAAGCTGCGACTTATTAGGACGGCGTAGTAGCCCTTTTTGTTGCCTGCAATATCACTGAGAGCACGTGTCTTTGTAAAACGTGCAGGAATTTGCAAAATCGCCTTTTTTCAAGTGAAACTGTGAGATGTTTTAATAAAATTTTCTCGAACATTCAGTCGAGTCAGGTAATTTTAACCACAGCAACCTTCGCCAACAGTTAATTATCGTGACTGTAGTTTTAATTTGCAGTGCTTGTTCATTTTGTTATCTCGCATGTCACTCGGTAAAAACGGAACCCTTTTAGGATTACTTTGTTAGTCTGTCTGTCCTGTCTGTTAAGGCCCCTTTTTCTCATGAAAGGCTACACGTATCAAGTTGAAATTTATGTCACAAACTAAAGTTTATTATGCATTGGCGGTGTAATAAATGTAAGCTTCTAAGTCAGTGCAATCAAAATATACAGCCATTTATGTCAACTACACGCATCAAAAAAAGTTTTGCATCACCTCGCTTCCGAGAGTTCCGGAACGTGTACAGAAAATAAGAGTGGAGATCAACATAAATATCATTTCCACCCTCTTTATTGCTCTTGAAAACCACACATTGCATGTTGTACCATCATATAGCGTGGCCTCCAAAGGTGGTGGTCCAGACTGCTGTAGCTCATAATCTACCTGGCAGTAGGTGGCAGTGCAATGCACTTAATATGAAAAACGTATGTTTTTGGGGGTGTCAGGATACTTTTGATCACATAGTGTATCTTGTGTCTTGTTTAGTGATAAAGCAACATTTACCAATCATGGCCAGGTAAACCTTCGAAACATGCACTGTTGGTATGTTGACAATCCCCGATGGCTTCGCCAGGTAGAAAGGCAGCGTCCATGGAATGTAAACATGTGGTGTGAAGTAGTGAACTATCATCTCATAGGGCCGTGATTGATAGACAGAACACTGAACGCACACAAGTATCGCAGCGTCCTGTCTTCCTCTGCAGACTAGGAGGAACATGTGGTACCGACATGATGACTTGCCGGCCGGAGTGGCCGTGCGGTTCTAGGCGCTACAGTCTGGAGCCGAGCGACCGCTACGGTCGCAGGTTCGAATCCTGCCTCGGGCATGGATGTGTGTGATGTCCTTAGGTTAGTTAGGTTTAAGTAGTTCTAAGTTCTAGGGGACTGATGACCTCAGATGTTAAGTCCCATAGTGCTCAGAGCCATTTCAACCATGATGACTTCCGAGCTCCTACTGCACGAAGTACTACAGCATGCCTTCACTAATGCTGAAATACACTGTGTACAATGAGATACCAACCATACGCAATAATATACAGCGACGTATTACAGCAGCCTGCTCGGACATCTCTGCTGAAATGCTAGCACGTGTGCAGCAGTCGTTCCATTCCGGACCCGAAGCATGTTTGCTACTACCGGTGGTCATTTGGAAGATAACCTGTGACGGTCATTTGTCTCGTTACAGGTCAGAATCCATATAACTATAGTGCGATCCACAAACGATGGCTGTTCGCGCATTTCCAGACACGGGCGCGGATTGCATTGTTGCCGGTTACAAGCGGCGGTTGCGGTGAGCTTATACACGCGGTCAGCGCTTGAAGAAAGCGTGTACGAGGGGCGTTTGAAAAGTCCGTGCAAAACAAAAACTACTTACTTACGTGTTTGGGGTAAATCTTTTTATCTTTTTTATTTTTCGACCTAGTCTCCTTTCAGACTTATACACTTCGTCCAACGCTGTTCTAATTTGTTCATCCCTTCCGAAAAATAGGAATTGTACAAGTCTGCAAAAAGGTTTTTGTTCCTGCAATCACCTCCTCGTTTGAATAAAATCTTTGTCCCGCCAGCCATGTCTTCAAATTGTGGAATAAATAGCAGAGAGCCAAGTCAGGAGAATAGCGAGGATGTGAATTAAGTTGGAAACCTATGCCCATTAATTTTGCGACCACAACTGCTGAAATGTGTGCTGGTGCATTGTCGTAATGGAAAAGGACTTTTTTTTCGGTCCAATCGCCGCCGTTTCTCTTGCAACTCGGTTTTAAAACGGTTCAATAACGATGAATAATACGCACCAGTAATAGTTTTACCAATTTTCAGATAGTCGGTGAGGATTATCCCTTTCGAATCCCAAAATACTGTCGCCACAACCTTTCCGGCCGAAGGAATGGTCTTTTTTGGTGCAGATTCTCCCTTGGTAACCCATTGTTTATATTGTTATTTGGTCTCAGAAGTATAGAATGTATCCATGATTCATCCACAGTGACGAAACGACGCTTAAAGTCTTGCGGATTCTTCCTGAACAGCTGCAAACCATCCTTGCAACACTTCACACGATTCCGCTTTTGGTCAAGCATGAGCAATCGCAGAACCCATCTTGCGGATAGCTTTCTCATATCCAAATGTTTATGCAAAATATTATGTACCCGTTCATTCGAGATACCCACAGCACTAGCAATCTGATGCACCTTAACTCTTCTGTCATCCATAGCCATATCGTGGATTTTATCAGTGATTTCTGGAGTCGTAACCTCCACAGGGTGTCCAGAAAGTTCAGTTCAGCGTTACTTATGCCCATATGGCCACTCCGAAAATTTTGACGTCACTTATAAACTGTTCTAATCGAAGGTGCAGAGTCACCATAATGTTTATCTAGCTTCTCTTTAGTCTCCTGAGGCGTTTTGCCTCTCAGAAAGTAATGTTAATCACCACACGAAATTCTTTTTCGTCCGTTTTTTGACAATCACTCGACTTCTTCGATTCACACGAATGCCAAATACAAAGAAATAGACCAATATGGCTAAAACTTGGTGTGCGTTCTTTCCAAAGATGCTGATAACTGAACATGACCTCGATACGCGCCGGTGGTGCCATCTCTCAGACATTGCTCGGACTTTTCAAACCGCCCTCGTATGCTGCGAATTATGACAGTCGCTTGCGTGTGCAGAATTAGTTCCTTACCACCACCATCGGCCGTGACAACTCGAGACAAGTGGAACAAAATTTCACTGAATAAATCGCTACGATCGCTTTTAATGCTCACGTTGACTACGACATTCACAGCAGAGTGCTGAGAACACTACTGAACGCTCATTGGTTGTCGAAGAATGCGTGACTTAGATGCGCAGAACAGGCCTCAATTCGACCGCCATCCTTCCTGACTCCAACTATAGTGTATGCACTTCGGTTGTTCCGTAGTGAGTGCTGCCACAGCTATTAGTTTGGGAGCCTCTGGCCAGTACGTATCGCTGCGGAATACTGTTGGCGTACACTGGTGCGTCACGTGATGCTGCGCTGCGCTCCCGCTGGAACCAGAAGCGGAGCGTCATTCTCCTCCGTAATGAGCGTCGGTTCGATTCCCTGCGATGCCCGCTGGCGCGGAGCGCGCAATTACGAGCTATCGTGTGTCGCGCCTGCTGTCTAGCACCGCCACAAGGGGCGACGCTAATAGCCGGCACCGCTCGCCTGCTGCCTCTACCCCTACCTCTATCACTGCTGCCAACACCCCCGCCTCTTCCGACCAAGGCATCGTCATTTGTACCGTATACCTGTTCGCAGCCACTGGAACGTGCGCGCAACTCATCTGTGCTAGGGGACGTTATGAATGTTTCATACGTATTTGGAGATCAGTGCCCCGACATCAGTTTCCCAATGCAACAAGATACAATTAACAAAAATAGCCGGCCGTAGTGACCGAGCGGTTCTAGGCGCTTCAGTCTGGAACCGCGCGACCGCTACGGTCGCAGGTTTGAATCCTGCCTCGGACATGGATGTGTGTGATGTCCTTAGGTTAGTGAGGTTTAAGTAGTTCTAAGTTCTAGGCGACTGATGACCTCAGATGTTAAGTCCCATTGTGCTGAGAGCCATTTGAACCATTTTGAACAAAAATAGCGTTTGTAGATTACAAGATATCTGAGCGCTGTATAGTCCAAAGCGTTTGGCTTAGTTTAACACACTCTGTGGCAGCTGAATCGGTAAATTATTAATCTAGCAGTAAGAAGGTCGTTGGTTCGATTCTCCCTAGTGTAACTTTTTACTTTTATTTAAATTCTACATTTATTATCAATCAAAATATTAATTAACAATCACAGTGTCAATATAAAAAACTGAGTTTTTATTTTTAACTACTGATGGAATGACAATGCCCATATTTACAATTAACCAATATTTGGTTCAGTAATGCGAAACGAGAGAGAGAATAAATTACTTGTTTATTTGTAGTATACATTATTACTGTGATGTATAACCTTTCATTTAACAACAAGGCATTTCCTGTACCTGTATCGAATTTTAAATTATTTTCGTGTGATTATAATTAAAAATGAAATATATTTTTATAAAAAATTATGATTCAGTATTTGTTGACATTTGTGTTCAATAAGAAATAAAAGTAAAAAAATTACTTCTAGCGAGAATTAAACAAGTGAATTTGTTATTACTAGACAAATACAAACAATAAGTAAAATTATGATATAAAATTGTTGAGGCCCTCGAGGCCACATGTTAATGTACTTGCTGGCTAACATAATACTGGTTGCTATCCTCATTGGAAGTTTATTTTTGATGCTGAACTATGTACTTCACGAGCAGCACAAATCAAGTGTACGTAAGACAAGAAGTATTTTTACCATACTATTAGTACAGTTTTTTTGGCTCGCATTCAAGTTCGAAAACGTTAATAGTGGATGCTTAGGGGGCACTATACGATCCCTTATCTGTGAAAGCGATATGCAAGGTGCTGCAGATTATTCGCATAATTCAACCGTACAGTGTGTTCGCACACTTTTCTGTTCACGGTTACACGTAATATTAGGAGTTACTCCAGAGATATCATGGGTGAAAGCCAATACCTAGTAACTATTAACGTATCTAACAATTAACATAAAGAACATATATTGAATGCAGTGTTTCAGATTTTCTCTTATTGGTATTTGATGTAAATACCACGCAGCCGCCCCACATTACGTCATTAATACTGCTGAACTGAGTACGCATTAAATATTATGTCAGTTGCGAGTGAAAGTCCAGACTTAATAAAGAATATACAGTACATAGCGACCTCCTGAAGAGCAGAGACGTAAGACGCGGTGTTTCATTACTTATCACTTACTATCAACGTCCTGATCAGGTTAACGTACTCTTTCAAGAAGTTCGTTGGGCGACGAATTTGATGAGTGAGCTTCAACCGTCGAAGATGGATGGTGGCGTTCGTTGTACCATCTGGGAGGAGGTCGGCTCCAGGAGTGAATCCATTTGAACTCGAGTTGACTTCGCACCTCGCTCTACTGTCGTCAGACCGTGCAGCCACCTAAATACACGCTCTAATATTGCCACGTGATCGGCGCAGCAAAACAATGCGGCAACGGCGGTACCGTCTATACGCTCGACTGCAACTGTGTTGTGGGCTCGCCGCTTACTCCTGCAGTGCAGGCAACCTCTTTCACTCGTCTGTGCTGCTTGAAATCTGTTTGCTCCTGGATAGAGCAAAGGCCGTTTGATGAAAAAATAATTAGTATACCCAGAGTCAATAGAAGCTGGTACCGATCATAAACACAAGTCAGGTAATTGACAATAAATATAATTCTTTTAGATTATTGAGGACGTAAGTGTTAAAAACTAATACAAATACAATCGATCTGCGGTGATACAATTTAATATTACCAACCATTTCTAGAAGTATGAAGGAGCAGTTGTCTCAATCAATCGTTGTTGCTTACAGCATTCACCACACCTTACATCACTGGATTGTCACAGTTCAAATCATCTCACAAAAATGACTAAAACGTGCATAGTAGCAGCCATGATGTAAAATACAGCATGTTTCAGAAACGTTCATGCGATTCCGCAACAGTTTCGGTTCGTGCCCGACGCCCAGGCATGAAAATGCGATTGTTAAGGTGGTCAAAATTCGGGTTCTATTTATCACAGAAAGAAGGGATCAAGGGTTTTGAATAGCGCTTGCCCTGTCGACTATTTCCATACCTATTGGAGGAATGGTCATACTCTATCCTACAATACAGGGACTAAATTTAAACGTTACACATTTCTCCAGTTCAAGCAAATTGAGAAAATCAGCTGCTTCTTTTGCATTAGATGTGATCTTGACGGCTTATAAAAGCACCATTAGTTCATAGGCGCTTCCTGAGAAAACCCCGAAAAACCATGATTTTTGGGTACCAAAAGTACTGCTTGTGGGGATGGCCACTTTTGTAATTTCTATTCATGGCAAAGCTTCGAAATATCTACCATATGTTCTTAAGATGATATTCTCGTAGAACCTTGCAACTTTTTTGGATGTCATTTTCCGTTACGGTAAGCCAGAGGTTCAAATTTAGTGTATTTATGCACATGAAATATGCACGTAATTCCGATATAAAGTGTAAATGTAGTTTTAACCCACTTAGTGAACATAAAAATCGTTCTTCGGTCATGGCAACGGTTTTGAGGTGACCAGACTATGATTACGTTTTTAGTCAGAATTTGTCACCAATAAAACTTATGACGCGAATCTCTGTATATCGGGCACTTCACGCCTACTCAGACACTGGTGCAAATTCAGTAAATACTGAAAATTCAGTGAAACATTTTTACCTATTTAAGATACAAATTACAAGACAGATGTTTTCGATGAATTGTGATCGATGACCAAAGTATTTAGAAAAAATGTAAAGCGAACTATTTTATGTGAATATTATGTTATGCGTGCTTATTTCTTGTTTGTATGTATCAAAGTACATAAACGTGTCAAACTATGTAAATAAACTGTCAAAACTTTACTGTTCTACAGAATTAATTATATATAAGCAGCGCACCCTCCTGCAGCAGGGAAAAGAAGAGAATCAGCTGAAAAATGCTGACGTCGAGCGCAAAAAAGGATGTGGGGATGTTCCACACACAATTGCTAAAAGCAGCGACACATTATGCCGAACATGTGCAGCAAACCGTTGATGCATCAAGCTTCCCACAGGTCCTCAACGTAACCCTATTCAAATGGCTGAAGTTGTTCACAAGGAGTACGTACTCATCGGTCGAGCTTGTTTGTAACCTAGAATGCATGTTGCAATCATGTTCACCTCAAAACCCAGCTCAGTTATTGGTTCCAGAGAAAAAACAGAGGGGGCACATACAGATCTCTTTAGTGCTCTGATAGTTGATGACTGTGACAAATGAATCACTACAAAACTCTCAGTAAGAACATATTATACCCTGCTGCCACTGAACACAGTACTTGACAATGTTACATTTTTCCTGGAAGTGTACATCAACAACAGATATGCCAAGGTCTTTATTTTCCCCTGCTGTCGAAGCGTTTTCCTCTGAAATTTGTTAGTTTGCCCTCTAGCATCTAATATCGCAAAGTTGTAGCTACGTTAAATTCCTAATATTACCCCCGGAATCGAAACTAAAACAAGGTTACGTCATCACCTATACTAATCAGCTGTTCCGCCATCATAACTTCCCATCGCCGCTCGCGCCAGGCATAGCAACACACAACGATCAGCCAGAATATTGTGAGCACCTACCTTGCAGACGGTATGTCCTCCTTTGCAACGGATAACAGCGAGCACATGTCGTGGCATGGAAGCAATGAGGCCTTTGCAAGTCGCTGGAGGGAGTTGACACCCTATCTGCACACACAAGTCACTCAATACCCGTAAATAACGGAGGGGGGAGGGGGCGATGAGCTCTGACGCTACATTAAATCACATCCAAGATGTGTACGGTCCGGTTCAGATCTGGCGATTTGGAGAGCCAGCATATAAACTGGAACTCCCAGTGTGTTCCTCGAACCACTTCAACACATTCCTGGCCTCGTGACACGGTGAATTGTCTTGTTAAAAAATGGCATTGCCGTCGGGAAACATGATCATCATGAAGGCGTGTACATGGTCTGCAACCAGTGCACGATACTCCTTGGCTGTCATGGTTCCTTTCACGAGCTCCATTGGACCTACGGACGCCTACGTAAATGTTCCCCAGAGCATAATGGAGTCGCCGCCAGCTCGTCTCCGTCCCGCGGTACAGGTTCAAAAAATGGCTCTGAGCACTATGGGACTTCTGAGGTCATCAGTCCCCTAGAACTTAGAACTACTTAAACATAAATAAGGACATCTCACACATCCATGCCCGAGGCAGCATTCGAACCTGCGACCGTAGCGGTCGCGCGGTTCCAGACTGTAGCGCCTAGAACCGCTCGGCCACACCGGCCGGCGCGGTACAGGTGTCAAGAAACTGTTGCTCTGGAAGGTGACGGATTCGCGCCTTGCCATCGGTATGATGAAGATATCGGGCTTCATCAGACCAAGTAACGCTCTGACACTTTCAGACGTTGTTGCCGATGTCGTGGTCTTAACACTGGCGCCTACATGCGTCGTCGACTGCGGAGGCCTATCGTTAGGATTGATCGGTGCACTATGTGTTCAAATACACTTCTGCGCTGCTCAGCATTAAAGAATGATGTTACTTTCGCCTCAGTTGCTGTCCTATTTTACCAGTCTTCCCAGCCTGAGACGTCCGACAGCTGTAACGGCCGCCTGACCCCAGGTCGCCTGGATTTTTTTTTTTCGCATTCGTTTCGCCACGTGTTGTAGACACTCGCCACAGCCTAGAATACCCGAAAAATCGTGCAGTTTCCGAAACGCTTGTGCCGAGCCTCCGGGCCATCACAATCGGCGTTCGGTCGGTCTCAGACAGCCAGCCGCTGTGGCCGAGCTGTTCTAGGCGCTTCAGTCCGCACCGCGCTGCCGCGCTGCTCCTACCGTCGCAGGTTCGAATCCTGCCTCGGGCATGTGTGATGTCCTTAGATTAGTTAGGTTTAACTAGTTATAAGTGCCATAGTGCTTAGAGCCATTTGAACCATTTTTGAATCTCAGACAGACCGAGCGCCTTCTTCATTCTACACACAAACAGCGAGCTCACTGATACTACATGCACCGTGCTTGTGTTTGACTAGCAGTCATTCCTCGCCAGATATGGAAATGAGCGTTTGGCGATATTCGCCGGTAGGCCCCTTACGGGGCAGGTCCGGCCGCCTTGGTGCAGGTTTTATTACATTGGACGCCACATTGGGAGACCTGCACGCCGGATGGTGATGAAATGTTGATGAAACCAACACAACACCCAGTCCCTGAGCGGAGAACCCCGACCCATCCGGGAATCGAACCCGGGCCCGTAGGACGGCAATCCGTCACGCTGAGTACTTTTTTTAAATCTCATTTTGTTCTATATTGTTCGTTGAATTTGTTCGGGGCGGACGTCCGATGACACCCATTTAGATTGTCCGTTGATCTGTTCACTCAGTTTTTTGTTACAGAGGGTAGCTAACCCACTGACCGAACACGCTGAGCTACCTTGCCGGCAGCACTCAGCTATCGTGGCGGACCATTCCTCGGCAGGTGACGAGCTTATAGCGACGGTGATCATAATGTTCTGGCTCATCAGTGTGCAGTTCGATTGCAGAACGTGGACGGCCCCTCCTGAAGTTGACGCCGTTGCTCCGCTGGTTGGACACGACAAGCGGGGCGCTCCCCACAACTAGTCTGGGTGCAGATATGGCGCCGGATAGCTGTTGGGTTCCGGATACGGGCTCGCCGGCCCAGATGTTGCGGCTTTGTGCCGGAGACTCCGTGCGCTCCAGCCGAGCGACAACGCGCCGTTCCGTCTTAATTACGACTCCGCAACGGAAGGCGGCGCGGGGTGTGCGGCTGACGGTTATAATTAAGCAACGCGAGCGCCCCGGCGCTAGGCGATGCTCACTCGCGTCGTTGTGCTAGCAGCACTAACACGAGGCGTTCCTCTAAATATCACTGCGCCGGCGCCTGGGGGAAAATGTAACTTCACAGTTGACATAGGAGGTCTCTTCTCATCCTAAGATCTCCTCTGCAACAACTGATGAGAGTTAGATCGTTCGTGAGGTATCGCATTTCAGAAATCACAAATTAAAATTAGTAAAAAACAGTCTCGATCACACAAGCATTTATTCAAAATATCGACTGATTTCGGCCTCTAGTACTAGGCACTGTAAAGACAAAAATTAAAAGTGATGATTTACACAGGGAAGTCGGGAAACATTAGGAAGAATATACGTTAAAACAATGCATTGTTAGGTATCAGGCTGATGATGACGACGCTTGCAATAGTTGTGCTGGTCGCAGTCGCAGAACTGCTGCTGATGGCTGAACAGTCATGAAGAAAATAGAGTGGAAGAGGGCGCCCGAGGGCCGCATATGTTAATGACAGTAAATGGGAAGCAATTTACATGTCATATGTTAAGATTAGAAGGTCCGTTTTTAAAAACGTGCATAAATTTAACCGTAAGCGGATAAAGAACATTAAATAATAACCCAACGCGATAGGTTAAATTGTAACCCAGAAAGCCGTCTGCTTACTATTGCCTCCAGACGGCCTTCTGGGTTACAATTTAGCCTACTACGTTGCCTTATCATTTAATGTTTATAAAACTGATTTTAATGTATACGACATCCATAGCGTTTTTTTATTTGCAACATGCTACATTACAACTTTATCTTGTAAAACTACTTGCATGTACTGTTTGTAATGTAATGTTTGTGTTGGATGATGATGATGATATGATGATGATGATGATGATGATGATGATGATGATCCGACGGATGGATCACCATCAACAGTGTCACATGCCCCCATTTCCTGAGACACTGTGGAGAGGTTTGATATTTAAACCATGACATTGGTGCAAAGCCTGGTGATCTGGAACCTATATATACATTTTAAATGGACGTCCAAGTCTGATGTGTACATAGTTCCGCGTAGTCAGCGCGTACACAACTTTTCCACTAGATCGCGCCCCGCTAAGCACAACAGCGCAGGTGCAGCGCTCGTCCGTCTCCGCACTACGAGATGGCGCTGCCTTAGAGATGGACCAAATTCTGCTTCCGCCAATCCGCGTATTAATATGTAACGCAGCCAATGAGATTGCTGCTAACGTAGAACCTTTTTTCCTCACGGATCACACTCGCGCAGTGATACCTGAATGCGCGAGATATTGTAACGAGTGTACAGACCTCCGATTAGTCAGTCTGCATTTGTCTGCACCAGTTTGTACCAGTCTGCATTTGTCTGCACCAGTCTGTACCAGTCAATAGTCAAGTTTCAGTCTGCATCTAATGAGATTATCATATTCCTGTACATAGCCATGAAGATAAATGAATAGACACTTTGTCAAGTATCAGAGATACGTGAGAATAAGATTAACGTACCAAGACGAAAGGAACTTCAGATTGTCAATTGTAAACAGCATCCAGAATCAAGTTAAGTAATGTCTATGCTTTTTATTATTTTAATAAATGTGTGTGAAAATTAATCAAGTTCTGTTTAAAGTTGGTCACGTCAATCTGTTACTCTAAGCGTGCAAGTGGCATTTCTATCGTCTGACCTAACGGCAGAAGACAAACACGCCACAATAAGACCACGAGACATATTGCTGACACTCGCCTACTTCGTTAAGAGCGACAAGTCAAATAATCTGATGGTGTGTGTACCGAAGGTCTTACAGTACGCACACCACAAAGTCTTAACATACGACATGTAAGCAGCTTCGCGTCAGCTATCGTTGACGTCAGGTAGCGCATGCGCACCCTCTTTCATTCTATTTAACCCGTGGCTGGTCAGCCATCACCAGCACTTTTCTGACTATAGCCAGCACAGCTGTTCCAAGCCTCAATATTGTCATCCAGATAGGTTACGATGCATCATTCCGACATATGTTCTGTTAAATGTCTTCAGAAATCCCTATGTAAATCAGCACTTTTAATTTTTATCCTTACAGTGCCTTACCTGAAGATGACCTTCTACCAGAGGCCAAAACCGGTCCATACCTTTAATAAATGTCTGTGCGATCGAGACTGTTTCTTACTAATTTTACTTAACTAACAGGTCGCTGTTTTTCCCAATAATGCTATCTAAAGTTATGAAAAACGAATTGTTTCTGTCTTCTGAGCAATAGATGAACAGGGGAATTCTGAACTACGAGTACATGCATGTGCACTACACATATCTCACCGTCCAGGTGGCCGTCAGGTGGGTGGTTGGACGTAAATTAGACGAATGACAGTTTCATTTGCGGCTCATTAATGGTAAGGTTTTCTGATGACAGTCCCCCTGAGTTCAAATGGGGAAAATTTGGAATATATGTTAGATGGTGTGGTCTAATGAATACAAACTATGGGTAGAGAGTAAACCGAGCAAAGCCGAAAGCATTGAAGAGTAGTTAACATCAAAATGTCATAAACTTCGATCACGAAGTGGAAGTTGTGGAGGAATTCTGCTACCTTGGAAGCAAAATAACACACTACAGACGAAATAAATACGACCTAACAGGCAGACTAGGGAAAGAATAGCTACCAGTATCAAACGTCGGTCTTATTATGAGGAATAAATTCCTGAGAAAGTACGCTTGGAGCAAAGCACTGTACGGAAATGAATCGTGGAATATGAGAAAACTGGAAAAGAAGAGAATCGAAGCCTTTCGGATATTGTGCTGTAGAAGTATGATGCAAATTAGATGGAGTGGTAAGAAATAGAGACCTTCTTCGTTGAATCGGCGAGGAGAAAAACATGTGGAAAACCTTGATAATAAGAATGGATGGGACGATAGGACACGTTTTGACACCTCAATAAAATAACTTCCGTGGTACTTTAGGGAGACGTACAGGGGAAAATATGCAGAAGAAGTCGCGGGGTGTAGCCGCGAGGTCCGAGACGCCTTGCCATGGTTCGTGCGGCTCCTCCCTCGGGCATGGTTGTTTGTGTGTGTGTGTGTGTGTGTGTGTGTGTGTGTGTGTGTGTTGTCCTTAGCTTAAGTTAGTTTAAGGTACACTAAGTAGTGTGTAAGCCTAGGGACCGATGACCTCAGCAGTTTGGGTCCTAAGAAACTTAATACCAAATTTGTAGAGGAAGACAGAATGAAATATAGTAAACAATTAACTGAGGATGCTAAATGAGGCCGTTTGGACCTGCAGAGAACACCGTTGATCTTTTTATGATATCATATTATAAAATTCAGTGTCTTGGACATATACTACTTTATTAAAGCTGAGATCCTGTTTCGGGTTTACAGTGCCTAAGTGTTACTGCCATAATTTTTAAATCTGATGATGAGTCCAACTCCTAAATAGATTACCAGTTTCAACGAAGTAGCGTGTGAGACGATGAAGTTGGCACCAGAAAAGAAGTCGTTGAGGGATTAATAATAATAATAATAAAATTAATTGGGTAATTGCTTACATTCATATTCTCTACGTCCTCGAATGTTTTTTAGGAGCATTGCGTTACGTAAATATAAATTGTCACTGAGGGTCT
Organism: Schistocerca serialis cubense; assembly: GCF_023864345.2. Classification (NCBI taxonomy): domain Eukaryota; kingdom Metazoa; phylum Arthropoda; class Insecta; order Orthoptera; family Acrididae; genus Schistocerca; species Schistocerca serialis. The sequence continues at coordinate 405,642,086 of NC_064646.1, forward strand.
CTCAAAATTTGATACACACAGTGATACGGTAGGAGCGTGGGTGATGGGGAATGGGATGTACTGGAGGATAAACTGTACATAGGTCAAAGTTATCGTTTAATAATAAACGCAGCCAAACTTAGTTTTAATTAAAATAGGGGACGGACGAGGAAAAGCTTTGTCATCGTAAACCAACCCATAACTTGTACTAGATAAAATTACACTAACATACGTAGCCATCAAGACACGAGTTTACAGTACATCAGAATACTAACGCGAGGCAATACTTGATACAAAAATGACCGAAAAGACACGACCGACGAGGACAACGCCCTTATAGACGACAAGACAACTTAAAATATTGTCACTCCTACACGACTAATCACACTGCTTGCGAACCACCGTCATTCGAAACTGAACAACACAAGACTGCCCACAGTCTACTACAATAAATGTGTAACTATGCGGCTGAGGTGGTTTTCATTAGAGATTAAAAGTAAAAAATATGCTTTCATCTTACGCCATCAGTTTGGTTTTTTTCTCAAGCAACATCAAACTGTGTATACTGACGCAGTATGTGTGTGATGTAGCTAAAAACGTAAAAACACAAGAATAACATGAAAACACGAAAAAACAAGAAGTCCAAGGAGGTATAGTATGTTGTGGATGTAACGGTGCTAATAATATACTTTCTTTATTTATTTATACAGAACAACAAATAAATCCTATGAAATACCGTTTAGCTCTAGTCGTGAGGCCAGCTCGATTACAGCATTGTATTGTCTGAAATGTCTTGAAACTAAATTCTTCAGTAGAGTTTTCCTAGCGTAGCTGTTCTACAGAACGCATATGAAAATCTGCAGGTTGCCGGTCGGGTTGATGCTTAACGTAGGTCATCCAGAAGACGAGTTGCAGATTGCCTTCCATCAGCGGTCCGTAATTTGAGAAGTGGATTTCCAGGTCGGGGAGTGGGCTACCGAAAGACGACACGCCGTGATCATGCGGCGTTACGTGATGAGAAATCTGCTCTTGGCCCCACCGAAGTTGATGCTCGTTTTTTGGCGCCGTACTTCTGCAACTGTATTAAACTGCCATCCAGAAGCTCGTCTCCGCTTGGCACAAATATCTGGTAGCCAGGAAGTTGTCCTCACTTGCAAGAAGAGCGACATTCAATTAAAGGAATTGCTCCTTAGAACGCTAACGATAGTCATTCATTAGGACTTACTAGTCTCCTCCCTTATAACTCTGTACTCTCTCTCTCTCTCTCTCTCTCTCTCTCTCTCTCTCTCTCTCTCCATTTCTCCCCCTCCTCATTTCTCCTCCCCGCCCCCATTTTCAACCGCCCTCTAACTCTCCCAGTACATACATGGGAGCTAAACCGGAGAGGGAAAACTTCCAAACGTTTAAGCCTCTTTAGGCGACCTGAATCTCTTTTCTTAATCTAAAATAACGACGTAACGAACGCGCCTGTTGTCGAACTTCTTTGAAAGAAGGGATTTATGCCAGCTATTCACTAATGAGGCGAGCTTGGATTTCCGCAACTTTAAGAACCTCTAATTCTGCGCTTAACGACTCAGTCCCTTCTTATGACGATCGTTAATTCTCTCGGAAATGGCGCAATAAACTCCTTTTCAGCAATTTCGATGTTTTTGTAACCACAGTTACGTACTGCTTCGCTCAATTTACATTTAATACACTGATCGTTTCAGTCTCAAAAACACAGATTACAGCACGACTTCGTTTATGTACCTCCGTAGCACACAGAAGACTCTGGGAGAGAGGCTTACGCCGGAGAAAATGTTCTAAGCTCCTCACTGCATATATAGTTCATAACTGTGTATGTTGTTCCCTCGGGCATTTTACATTACACTAAGCATGCAGTATATATATTTGTGAGAACATATATTTTAATAATTATAAAAATTAATATTTTACTGTAGGCTTAATTACATTGGCCAGTTACATTACTGCCGGCCGTAGTGGCCATGCGGTTCTAGGCGCTGCAGTCTGGAGCCGAGCGACCGCAACGGTCGTAGGTTCGAATCCTGCCTCGGGCATGGATGTATGTGATGTCCTTAGGTTAGTTAGGTTTAATTAGTTCTAAGTTCTAGGCGACTGATGACCTCAGAAGTTAAGTCGCATAGTGCTCAGAGCAATTTTTTTTAGTTCGATTATTCTATGTACTTAACATCTGACATTGCATGTTTTTATTATTGTATTTTATCCTCTGTAAACTGCATGCACCGAGCGACACTTAGGGCCGAACTTCTCCATTCGCCTGTCTCATAGCATATCAGCAAGCGCAGTATGCTGACGCTGGTTCAGACCTACAGGTCACGTCCACTTGTTTGTCTGTCAGTTACATCATGGTTTGTATTTTCTGAAGCTACTATTCGTGGCTACAAAAATTTGTTTTCGTATCAGTTTACTAACACAGGAATGTAGCACTAGTATTATATTTAACTGTTGGGATTTTCTCGTAACGTTGCTCTACGATACTACCTCTTATAACTGACATTCTTTTTGGGCTCCATATCTAATCTAGCGGAACCGAAACCCTTATATAATCACTTCGGTGTTCGTCTGTGTCTATCTGTCTGCCTGTTCGACTGTTGAGACTTGTTTTTCTCAGGAACGGGAAGAGGTATCAAACTGAAATCTTTGCTTCATACTGAGATACATGGACCCTTGATGGTATGAAAAATTTAAGCTGCTAACTCAGGATACGGCCATATTTATATATCACATAATTTTGTACTCGCAAACCCATTGATCAGAACTTATAGAAGGGCTATATATATATATATGGATTTTTCAGTCTTCGTTTTAGTCTAGCCTTCACCTGTCAACGATGTGAGGATTCGTCAAAAACAACACTTGCTTCGGATTCCAAATTACACTGATGTCCCCTTTCTCTGGAGTCCTTTATGGACGTGTTAGTCAACGAAGTGACGTCCGATAGAAAGACTTGCACCAGGCAATTAGCCACACGAAATTGATATTGATATTGGCTATACAGGGTGAACCGAGAAATTGATGGGACGAATTATTGGCTGGAAATGGAGGAAAGAAGGTCTTGTGAACATGTCTCCGGAAATGCATTATTGCCAAGGTAGATGGCGCTGACGAATGACAGTTCCTCTGACGACATGCCATATGTTACTTGTGCGTTGCAGACAGTGTGGTTGACGCAGGCAGCAGAATGGTCCGGTATTCGTGTCGGAAACAAGGCTAGACGGTTTTTGTGTGCGGCCAAGCAGATGGAAATGGTCAAGAGGCAGTGCGGCTGCACCAAACATGTGCCCTCACAGATCCCAACCACATCACAGAACATTTCAAGCCATTTTTGGGCGTTTGTGTGATGATAGGATCCTTCAGAAAGACGAACATGGAGGTGGACTGTGCGTACACCAGATTTGGAGGAGCGATGCCTGCCCCTCGGCCACCTGCTCGGCCGTACACAGACACCATCTCGACTTGTTCCCGCCATGAATAGCAGACCATTCTGCTGTGTACAGTACGCTGCGTCAATTACAGAGCCTGCAAGCCACAAGGAACACACGGCATGTGGCCATAGCAACCGTCATTCGTCAGCGTCATCTACTGTGGCAACGATGCATTTCCGGATATATGTTCGTGGGACCTTTCTTCCTCTATTTTCCAGTCAGGAATCCGTCTCTGCTGTTTGTCGGTTTTATTAATGTTCACCTTGTATACATATGGCTCTGAGCACCATGCGACTTAACTTCTGAGGTCATCAGTCGCCTAGAACTTAGAACTAATTAAACCTAATTAACCTAAGGACATCACACACATCCATACCCGAGGCAAGCTTCGAACTTGCGACCGTAGCGGTCACGCGGTTCCAGACTGAAGCGCCTAGAACCGCTCGGCCACACCGGCCGGCCATAATTAACATTGTCGTTATTTTTGGGATGTATGGGCGCACAGTGGCGAGGCTATCAGCGCCCTTACGAATGTTAAACGAATATGGGTAAAAATGCTAAAAACAATGGCACACACACACACACACACACACACACACACACACACACACACTCACTCCGACCTCATTTGTGTTGACCCACACGATCACTCCGTATCACTATTAACATTGTAAGGAACTCCCACAGTTTTCAAGAGAGGAAAACCCGACGAATGTATTCGTACTGTGGGAGGTAAGGTTGGGTAAATCCGACCTAGTAATTTCTTGTGGCTATAAAACGCTTATCCGAGGTCGGATCTTAACATTATTTACGTTAAATATATTTTTATTATACCATCAATAGTTTTTGAGATATCCGTATTTTGAGAAACGTCCATTTTTGCCATTTGCAAAAATGGTGGGCTAATTCCGACCCCCTATTTGTTTGACTGAATTTGCATAAAAATAGTTCTAAATGAACGGTTTTATTGGGAAATAATTATAATCAATTATGTTTTTTATATAAACGAACAAAATTTATTAAAAAAAAAGAATATTTGGAGTACTAAATGTGCTGGAAGTTAAATGAAAGTAAATTTTGATTGAAAAAAGATGTCATTGCACGGCTGTGCAACAGCAATGACGATCTTAGAATGTTAAAATCACGAGCGACAGCTCGTAAAGACATTCCCATTTGCATTGCAGCAACTGCTCGGCGAATATCGTTTTGATTACGTTTTGTGCTTTTTCGTTTGTAATTTCGTACCATTTTCCTAAAAATAAACAAAAATTCACTTTAAGTAAATAAATAATTTCATACACATAAACGATAAAAATATGCGGTCAGATTTACCCCGCCATGCCATTTTTCATTTAGCACACAGCCGCGTGGGATTAGCGCTGCAGTCATGCAGTGTGCGGCTGGTCCCGGCGGAGGTTCGAGTCCTCCCTCGGACATGGGTGTGTGTGTGTTTGTCCTTAGGTGAATTTAGGTTAAGTAGTGTGTAACCTTAGGGACTGATGACCTTAGCAAGTCCCATAAGATTTCACACACACTTTTCACACACATAGAAACAATTTACACGAAATTTCCAACAAAAACGATACATACATTGAATAGGTCACTAAATGCAATACAAAAATCGCTTACCGTTTGTTCTGCGATCGTTTTATTTAATAAGGTAAATCTAGTGATGAAATCTGCACAAAAATTAAATTGAAACAATCGCAAATACACTTGTTGTCTTTTGAGTGTCTAAATGTCAAATGCGTCAAAGCTGTCAAGGTGACATTTTCGTTATTTCGAATGGTCTATATGGTAACACTAATGCGAAATCGCTGCGCTTTTCCGTTCCTCACAGAGGGCGGTCGTGTTTACCCGTCCGGTCGGATTTACCCCACCTTACACTATACAGGGTGTTACAAAAAGGTACGGCCAAACTTTCGGGAAACATTCCTCACACACAAAGAAAGAAAATATGTTATGTGGACATGTGTCCGGAAACGCTTACTTTCCATGTTAGAGCTCATTTTATTACTTCTCTTCAAATCACATTAATCATGGAATGGAAACACACAGCAACAGAACGTACCAGCGTGAATTCAAACACTTTGTTATAGGAAATGTTCAAAATGTCCTCCGTCAGCGAGGATAGGAGCATCCACCCTCCATCGCATGGAATCCCTGATGCGCTGATGCAGCCCTGGAGAATGGCGTATTGTATCACAGCCGTCCACAATACGAGCACGAAGAGTCTCTACATTTGGTACCGGGGTTGCGTAGACAAGAGCTTTAAAATGCCCACATAAATGAAAGTCAAGAGGGTTGAGGTCAGGAGAGCGTGGAGGCCATGGAATTGGTCCACCTCTGCCAATCCATCGGTCACCGAATCTGTTGTTGAGAAGCGTACGAACACTTCGACTGAAATGTGCAGGAGCTCCATCGTGCATGAACCACATGTTGTGTCGTACTTGTTAAGGCACATGTTCTAGCAGCACAGGTAGAGTATCCCGTATGAAATCATGGCGGTGAATCGAGGAAGTACAGTACATACTGACGAAACTAAAATGAGCTCTAACATGGAAATTAAGCGTTTCCGAACACATGTCCGCATAACATATTTTCTTTATTTGTGTGTGAGGAATGTTTCCTGTAAGTTTGGCCGTACCTTTTTGTAACACCCTGTATGTATAATTTAATACGAGCGATTAGAGGGTACAAATTCTACAATTTCAAACACCGAATACATTACACTCCTTACTGCGACCATGTTATACTTCACCATTGCCAATAGTTTGTTGGGTGTATGATTAAGAAAATCCAGTAGCCAGTCTTATGTGATCATCTTACGACTTGCGCAGTACGGATGTCGCTGCTGCCTGACCTACGTAGACGAAACCATTTCGCTGTAAACAACTCCAGTCTTGTCACGGTAAATCCTTTGAAGGGAAGGCGCCTGCTCGGGACGGCTTAGCTGCGGAAACGATATTCGATGGTAAATCTCTGCCAGGCCTAAGGCTTGCCTGCCTGCCAGATCTGAGTCGCGACAGCCGCGGGTTTTCTTCCGGGCGCGCGGGCCTGCTCCCTGGAGGGCCATGTAGCGGCTCACGCCGTCCGAGGAAGGCTGTCCGACAGGCGCTTTTGCAATTCAAATGCACCCAACCCACCCGCCAGCATTCTCGTGCGCTGTCGTCGTCTTCGGCGGCAGTACGTGGAATGGGGCAAGGGGAGGGGACCGCAAGTAGACCAGGCCTGCGGCTTAAGCTGTCTCGCGGGGATTCCCAGCCGAAATGCGCCCCTGGCGCAAGGGGAATCCCACCAGTGTTGACAACATTCGGCTGCCCCTGCTCTCACACCTGTTGAGTAGTTACGCTGCAGAGTCAAGTCGACAGGAATTACACGAGTTTGACGACTGTCCATCTCCAAATTACTTTTAATTCCTTCTCTCTCTGCGAAGACCATTCGGAATGTTATTCGGAGTAACGATAAGTTGGTAGACGAAACGCTTTCTTCTTGACAGTTAGAGCAAATTGATCAAATAAGCCTGAAAACTTCCGTTTAGAGGTTTTAATTGCAGCCGATCAGAATTCAAAGATGGAGAGGGACAAAGGTTGATCGTCTAACGTCCTGTAGACACGGAATTCACTGGAGACGGACTAGAAGTACACTATCTGATCGAAAGTAGCTGGACATCTGTTAGTGTACACTATAATGGGATGTTTCCACCCTTCGCTTCTATGACAGCTTGAAGTCTGCTGGGGATACTTTCAATGAAGTGTCTGAATGTCTGTGGAAGAATGACAGCCCACTATTCCTCAAGACTCAAAACCAAAGAAGGTAGTGATATTGGACGCTGGAGTTGTTCCACTGGGTTCAGATCGGGACTCTGGGTAGGTTAATCCTTTTCAGGGAAATTATTGTCCACAATCTATTGCCTCACACATGCTGCTTTATGACAGGGTGCATTGTCGTTGATACGTGGTACTTACTGCAATCAAGGAAGACGTGGGAGGGAGGACCCGCCAATATAACTGTCTTTTCACACAACGTGTTTATTTAACAATATATAAACAATGAACCATAAAATTTTAACAAAATGAACATATTTGCAAAATTCTTTTGACCTTAAACCGTAAGTTGAATAAACTATTAATCTTTGCAAAAGAAATATGAAATGCTGTATTGTAATTCAGCCTGTAATATGAAAATGATTACAAGACGGCCGGACCTGCAGCCCGCCCGTTATGTGGTGAAACAGCGGTGTTTACTACCGCGCTGAACACAGCCTGTCTTATTAAATGCCCTCCTGCGACACATGAAAACTATGTAGCACCATTGATGACGAGAGTGATTCAATTACTCAAAACAAATGACTTAACATTTAATTTGAAAGCTGTATGTCGAAAAGCCGGCCACTGTAGCCAAGCGGTTCTAGGCGCTTCAGTCCGGAACTGCGCTGCTGCTACGGTCGCAGGTTCGAATCCTGCCTCGGGAATGGGTGTGTGTGATATCCTTAGGTTACTTAGGTTTAAGTAGTTCTAAGTCTAGGAGACTGATGACCTCAGATGTTAAGTCCCATAGTGCTTAGAGACATTGTATGGTTCAAATGGTTCAAATGGCTCTGAGCACTATGGGACTCAACTGCTGAGGTCATAAGTCCCCTAGAACTTAGAACTACTTAAACCTAACTAACCTAAGGCCAACACACACATCCATGCCCGAGGCAGGATTGGAACCTGCGACCGTAGCGGTCGCGCGGTTCCAGACTGTAGCGCCAGAACCGCTCGGCCACCAGCGGCCGGCAGACATTGTATGTCGAACGGTTCGTGATTAAGATGCGCACCTGTGCTTAAAGGTTAAACAGATTAGTAGACAATGTGACAATGATAAGGCTTACTTCAAAGCAACCAATCTCTTAATTTCAGTCGGCAAACAAGGTGTGACACGACCCCAACCCGTCCCTTCCGACAATTGGCCAAATCCCTGGTGACAGTTGGCTGTTAATATTTTCAAGGTTAAACTGTTTGTCAGTTATTAAGTCCGCTCTGATGGAACGTCTTGAAACATCACTTATGAACACTTATTATAAAGAACTGACTTGACCAAACAAGATCCAGCTAAATTACATCAATAATGATGCGTCTTTCAAACACGGAAACGACCAGCTTAGTGCAACAGGTTGTTCAGATTATAAATAATGACTCAGAAATACAATTAGAATCGAAGTAGTTGAACCGGTTAATAGCTAAATCTAACCACAAGGTCCCTCTTTTGTTTAGTGGCAACTTGTGCTTTAGTACAATTGTTCCGGCTGTATGTACGACCAAGAGCTGGTTAGTTAGAACATTAATGATTGCGTACAAACCAGAAAGAAAAGGCAATATAATAGCGGGACAAATTTTCAAACAACTAGTGTCTTAGTACAATACTACTGCCTATATCTACGACCAAAGAACCGAACCAGTAAAACTCTGAGGGTCGAGTTCAAACAAGAAAATAATGAGGGCAGGTAGACAATGAAACAAATCACCACGACGAATATAGAATGGTACTCCCCTTTACCAGCAAGCAGTTCCATGGATCTACGGTACGTCGCAGCGGTTACTGAGTGGTGCGGGTGAAAGCTAGGTAGGAGAGGGCAGCCTGGCCACGAACGGTCGTCCGACACGAATGTTGCCAACCAGCCGACCGGATGTCGGCCTGCTGCTTGCAGTCGACGCTGACCTCGGTGAAGTACTCCGGAAATTGGAAATTTGTGGTAAGTTCTATGGGACAAAACTGCTAAGGTCATCGGTCCCTAGGCTTACACACTACTTAATGTAACTTAACTAACTTACGCTAACGACAACACACACACCAGTGGACAAGGGAGGACTCGAACCACCGACGGGGAGAGCCACGCGAACCGTGGCAAAATGTCCTAGACCGCGCGGCTACCCCGCGCGGCAGGGTGGTTATAATAAAATTTCCCAACCTGAGAGGCGACCCATGGAAAGCAAGTGAGCTTAGGACAATCAAACTTTGTGGAAATATTTTTAAGAAATGAAGAAGTGAAATAATGAGTAAATCATTGAAAGAAACATACACTCCTGGAAATGGAAAAAAGAACACATTGACACCGGTGTGTCAGACCCACCATACTTGCTCCGGACACTGCGAGAGGGCTGTACAAGCAATGATCACACGCACGGCACAGCGGACACACCAGGAACCGCGGTGTTGGCCGTCGAATGGCGCTAGCTGCGCAGCATTTGTGCACCGCCGCCGTCAGTGTCAGCCAAGTTGCCGTGGCATACGGAGCTCCATCGCAGTCTTTAACACTGGTAGCATGCCGCGACAGCGTGGACGTGAACCGTATGTGCAGTTGACGGACTTCGAGCGAGGGCGTATAGTGGGCATGCGGGAGGCCGGGTGGACGTACCGCCGAATTGCTCAACACGTGGGGCGTGAGGTCTCCACAGTACATCGATGTTGTCGCCAGTGGTCGGCGGAAGGTGCACGTGCCCGTCGACCTGGGACCGGACCGCAGCGACGCACGGATGCACGCCAAGACCGTAGGATCCTACGCAGTGCCGTAGGGGACCGCACCGCCACTTCGCAGCAAATTAGGGACACTGTTGCTCCTGGGGTATCGGCGAGGACCATTCGCAACCGTCTCCATGAAGCTGGGCTACGGTCCCACACACCGTTAGGCCGTCTTCCGCTCACGCCCCAACATCGTGCAGCCCGCCTCCAGTGGTGTCGCGACAGGCGTGAATGGAGGGACGAATGGAGACGTGTCGTCTTCAGCGATGAGAGTCGCTTCTGCCTTGGTGCCAATGATGGTCGTATGCGTGTTTGGCGCCGTGTAGGTGAGCGCCACAATCAGGACTGCATACGACCGAGGCACACAGGGCCAACACCCGGCATCATGGTGTGGGGAGCGATCTCCTACACAGGCCGTACACCACTGGTGATCGTCGAGGGGACACTGAATAGTGCACGGTACATCCAAACCGTCATCGAACCCATCGTTCTACCATTCCTAGACCGGCAAGGGAACTTGCTGTTCCAACAGGACAATGCACGTCCGCATGTATCCCGTGCCACCCAACGTGCTCTAGAAGGTGTAAGTCAACTACCCTGGCCAGCAAGATCTCCGGATCTGTCCCCCATTGAGCATGTTTGGGACTGGATGAAGCGTCGTCTCACGCGGTCTGCACGTCCAGCACGAACGCTGGTCCAACTGAGGCGCCAGGTGGAAATGGCATGGCAAGCCGTTCCACAGGACTACATCCAGCATCTCTACGATCGTCTCCATGGGAGAATAGCAGCCTGCATTGCTGCGAAAGGTGGATATACACTGTACTAGTGCCGACATTGTGCATGCTCTCTTGCCTGTGTCTATGTGCCTGTGGTTCTGTCAGTGTGATCATGTGATGTATCTGACCCCAGGAATGTGTCAATCAAGTTTCCCCTTCCTGGGACAATGAATTCACGGTGTTCTTATTTCAATTTCCAGGAGTGTATTTTATTTTACACGTGATAGGGTGACGTTTGTAGTCACGTCACATGTTTACATTCCGGGTTAACTTTGCTCACTGTGACGACCATCTCCATTCACAACAGCCTGGAAACACTCTAGAGGTTGCTCTTCTGTTACCCGAAACGTCTCGGCTGGGATGTTGGCTACCTCTCTCGCTATACTCATCTTCAGCCTCCAACGTTTGTTATTATCTCGCTGATAAACGTAGCCAGAAATCATACAGGTTCAGATCTGGTGATCATGGTAGTCAGTTTGGAACAATCAGCCAGCGATTCAAGTTTTCTCTAAATGTGTTACGGAGTAAAAGAGTGATCTCACGAGCAGTGTGAAGTGGAGCGCCTTTGTGCATCAAAACAGCTGAGTCCAAAGCACATCTCTCCTGTACAGCAGCGGTCACTTGTTGGCGCATGTCCTTGGTAATATAGTGCTTTAATCTAAAAAAGAGAGATGAACTTTTTGCAGTTACAGATGAAGTGAGACGATTTCCTCCATTCCTCTGCTCCCCCAGGGCGAGTAGATTCAGCTGTCTGTTGCACTTGGAACAACTAGGTTACAGCTGATACTCGTAATAAGGTTAGCAGAGCGAATTACTAAACATTCAACTTACTCAAATTCCACCTCTTCTGAAAGTTCTCTGGATTTCCAGCGTATATCCGCAAACTGAAAATTTCTCAAATGATTCACAATCTTTTGAAAGCTGAAGTAACTGTAGAGTGTGTATGAGCCCAGTTCAGATGGAAAAAAAAGTAAAGAATGGTTTTATCGAGACTTTTATTAAATTTAAAACGGTTACACAGATGTGGGATACACTGATTATTAAGTTCCGATTTAATTATCGGTTAAATGAATTTTTAAACGTGATTACTTCAGCTAACTCAGTTTTCATCAGTTACGGCTGGAATTAAAGCATTAATGGTTCAACGAAATAACTGTACGAACTAAGCAAATTAGCGCTAAACAGAAAATAGGTCGAGTTTATTACACTGAAATTTTCTAGTATTTTCCAGAAAAAAGGTATGGCCCTTAGAGTTTGTTGATGCCACGAGTGAATTACCGGAAAAAAGTGAACATCATGTTTTCCCATTAATTAGAAATGGAAATGGTGTACCGGCAGACGTAAGAGATATATTCATTTCAGGTTGAAAATTCAAATATATCATTTTCCCAGATTCTTCCAAAATATGTTTACTAACAAATCTTTCATTTTATGTAAATGTTAGCTGTTGCCGGCAGCTACGCTAAGATATAAGTTGTTCTGTTATGATGAGTCATCGAAATTAAGCTAGTAATTTACTAATATCTTTAGTCTAGGTATGTATGTGTGTATGTATAAAAATGTATGTAGCGCAGCTATATAGGTGCATAATGAACGTGTTCCTACTGTTTTGACGTATGTCCAATCTGAAAGCGCGTATTATATTTTCTAATTAGATGTAAAAACGCCTCGATTCATTACATTCGTATAGAAGTAGAGTTTTGGGGGTCCCTCTGGCTCACGTAGCACAGCAAGTGAGCTTTGCCATCAGAATAACACATACCAACTACTTCTTACAAAAGCGGCGACTGGTCGCGAATGAAATAGTGACCCGAATATAGAATAAATTTCCTTTACTGTACGTGTATGGTCACAAATTTTTTGTCATCAGACTACCGGCTTCGGTTGATAATGACTATCTTCAGGCCTGTTTTTTTATGAAACAGATCTGAAGATGTTTTTTAATGTTTATCTGTTTTGTAAAAAATAGACCTGAACATGATTATTATAGACCGAAACCGGTAGTCTGATGACAAAAAATTTGTGACCATAGACGTTAAGTAAAGAAAATTTAAGCCATTTCTTCTTTCCATTCCGAGGCATCCCCGTTCGTGCATTTTTTATGCCTCCCCTACGATGACTAAGCGACGATCAACATAGTGCATTAATGGATAGTCATGAAATTCAGCCTTTAAAAAATGGCTTCCAAGTTCTACACGTAACGGTACGACGGCTCTCTGTTTATCGCACAATATTGAAAAGAAGTGAGCCTTCAAGCGTGTCAGAAGGTATAAGAGACGCACGACGTTGAGCGTCTAAAATGCGACGGGCTTGTGATTGTTCTGTGAGTGTCTCTTCTCTTAAGGCCGGATGACGTTCTGCATCTACGTACCGGTGGATCTGAAATTGCTCCGAGATTTGTTGCGTTCGAGTAACTTTGGGAGCTCGACCTCTCTTATAGTACTGGCCATTAAAATTGCTACACCACGAAGATGACGTGCTAAAGACGCGAAATTTAACCGACAGGAAGAAGATACTGTGATATGCAAATGATTAGCTTTCCAGAGCATTCACACAAGGTTGGCGCTGTTAGCGACACCTACAACGAACAGACATGAGGAAAGCTTCCAACCGATTTCTCATACACAAACAGCAGTTGACCGGCGTTGCCTGGTGAAACGTTGTTGTGATGCCTCATGTAAGGAGGAGAAATGCGTACCATCACGTTTCCGATTTTGATAAAGGTCGGATTGTAGCCTATCGCGATTGCGGTTTATCGTATCGCGACATTGCTGCTCGCATTGGTCGAGATCCAATGACTGTTAGCAGAATATGGAATCGGTGGGTTCAGGAGGATAATACGGAACGCCGTGCTGGATCCCAACGGCCTTGTATCACTAGCAGTCGAGATGACAGGCATCTTATCCGCATGGCTGTAACGGATCGTGCAGCCACGTCTCGATCCATGAGTCAACAGGTGGGGAGGTTCGCAAGACACCAACCATCTGCACGAACAGTTCGACGACGTTTCCAGCAGCATGGACTCTCAGCTCGGAGACCATGGCTGCGGTTAACCTTGACGCTTTATCACAGACAGGAGCGCCTGCGATGATCTACTCACCGACGAACCTGGGTGCACGAATGGCAAAACGTCATTTTTTCGGATGAATCTAGGTTCTGTTTACAGCGTCATGATGGTCGCATCCGTGTTTGGCGACATCGCGGTGAACGCCATATTGGCGTATCACCCGGCGTGATGGTATGGGGTACCATTGGTTACACGTCTCGGTCACCTCTTGTTCGCATTGACGGCACTTTGAACAGTGGACGTTACATTTCAGATGTGTTACGACCCGTGGCTCTACCCTTCATTCGATCCCTGCGAAACCCTACATTTCAGCAGGATAATGCACGACCCCATATTGCAGGTCCTGTACGGGCCTTTCTGGATACAGAAAATGTTCGACTGCTGCCTTGGCCAGCACATTCTCCATATCTCTCACCAATTGAAAACGTCTGGTCAATGGTGGCCGAGCAACTGGCTTGTCACAATACGCCAGTCACTACTCTTGATGAACTGTGGTATTGTGTTGAAGCTGCATGGGCAGCTGTATCTGTATACGCCATCCAAGCTCTGTTTGACTCAATGCACAGGTGTGTCAAGGCCGTTATTACGGCCAGAGGTGATTGTTCTGGTTACTGATTTCTCAGAATCTATGCACCCAAATTGCGTGAAAATGTAATCACATGTCAGTTCTAGTATAATACATGAACACCCGTTTATCATCTGCATTTTTTCTTGTTGTAGCAATTTTATTTGCCAGTAGTGTAGAACCAGACTTCCGTTTTAGAGGCATACTGTAATACTTCCAGTATTTCGCCGTAAAAAGCAGTCGAGCATTGTCATGTGGTTTATCAATTGCTTTTTAAAATTTCAGAAGCCGCCAAAAGAGTAAACACTGTATTCGCACTGTCAGCAATAGTGTACAAACACCAGGCGTTACCGACCTCCGTACACGCGTCGTCTATATCCCAGTCATGTATTCCACATTAGTTGTTTTTCCTTCGTAAAGTAGCCTGTTCTTCCTCCATACCAAATTTCATCAAAATCGGTTCAGCGGTTATGTCGTGACGTGATAACAAGCAAAGTTACTTTCGCATTTATAATATTAGTATGAATATGGTAATATCGAGACTTGGAAAATAAACATTACGTGTTTACATCTACACTCCGCAAGCCTTTTCGCGTGGCTTAGCGACCTCCCGGCACCACTAATGCTTCCCCCCTTTTGTGCTTCATTCTTCCGTATAAGAACCACTTTCACTGATTTATGCATCGTGAACATTTCGCGAAATGTATATGCGGCCGAAACAGTGCAGTCGTTGTAAAGCGGATACGGAGGGCTTTATCTGCCGTTCGAAAGCTCGTGCCATTGGGTTTCGGGCCGCCGTGGTAAAAGTATAACGTGCATGGCTAGTTGGCGCTATTCAAAACCGGTCGCGAGGTAGCTGCGGTGCACCACTGACCATGGAAGACAAGGGTGAACGACGGCTGCGGAGACGCGTGCGGGCGAACTGTTGAGCAGCTGACGGCTCAAATGAACCAAGGGACTACCGACAGCATCTCCTCAACGACTGTTCAATGAACATTGCTGCGTATTAGCCTGTCCTTCGTCGGTGAGGGCTGGAATCTGCACTCCAGTATCGCAACTGGACGTCCCTGGGGGGCGACAGGTGGTCTCTTCAGATGAATCACATTTCATTCTTCATCGGACAGATGGCAGTTGGCATTTAGAGCGTGAAACGCCTGAAAGCAAACACCCTGCATGAGATGTGGTCTGGAGAATATTTTAGTGGCATTCCTAGCGTGATTTGGTCATTCTGAAAGTACAATGGATCAACACAAGCAAACATCTATCCCTGGGGACCATGTCCACACCTACATGAAGTTTGTTTTTCCTCGGAACCACGGCATCTAACAGCAGGAAAATTCAACGTGTCACACAGCTCGCAGTGAACATGCGTAGTTCGAAGAGCACCAGGCTGAATTTACCGTACCCCCTGACCACCCGCTCAGTCAGGAAGCGCGAGACTGCTACGGTCGCAGGTTCGAATCCTGCCTCGGGCTTGGATGTTTGTGGTGTCCTTAGGTTAGTTAGGTTTAAGTAGTTCTAAGTTCTAGGGGACTGATGACCACAGATGTTGAGTCCCATAGTGCTCAGAGCCCTGACCACCAGACTCCCCGCATTTAAACCCAGTCGAGGATCTGTGGGACCACTTCGATCAAGCCATTCCTCGCCATGGATCCTCAATCTAGAAACCTAGCGTAGCTGGCCACGGTACTTGGAGTGGCTCTGCATTCCTGTCGGTAGCCGGCCGCTGTGGCCGAGCGGTTCTAGGCGCTTCAGTTCGGAACCGCGCGACTGCTAGGGTCGCAGGTTCGAATCGTGCCTCGGGCATGGATGTGTGTGATGTCTTCAAGTTAGTTAGGTTTCAGTAGTTCTGAGTTCTAGGGGACTGATGACCTCAGATGTTAAGTCCCATAGTGCTCAGAGCCATTTGAATCCTGTCGGTAGCTTCCACAAACGCTTTGACTCTCTCCGTGCACGTCTAGCAGCAATCCGCACTGCAGTAGTTCACTATTCAAGCTTTTGACAGTGCACTATCGTGTTCTTCTTTATCATGATTTATTTCATTCATGCTTGTTTTCTCCTTCTTTTGGGTCTTCTTTCACCTTCTTTTCCTATATTTATCCCTTTCCCCTCGCTCTCGCCGTTCACTCCGACCTCCTCTTTTTGGAGAAGCATAATTGCACACGAAGGGAACAGTTTAGACAACCACTATGTTTTGCGTACGGGCTCTGAAAGCAGATGCTTCTGCTAGGAAACTGAGAGGCCGACAACGTTCAGGCGACTCCAAATCGAGGCACGATCGACACAGATCTTCCCTTCGCGCCAGCACCGCAGTGCGCGTGTTAATTAGCTTTGACACGGCGCCTAAGCCCCACATCAAAAGCCGGTCTCGCTGGGTAATGGACTCCTGGTTACAGAGGCTAATGCTGGTCCAGCCAGTGAAAGAATGTCACCCCTCTACAGCCTTTTGGGTGGAGACCCTAACGATCGCGCCTTTTTATCATGATATTTTGTGAACGCTTCGTTGTCATCGCACGAGGACGTGACTGTCAACTTAATTTTTGGCAATTATAAACGGAATATCCTCTGCCGGCAGGATGGTTTTATCACTTTTTTATTTCATGATCGATTTCGTGAATTCCATTCCTATCTTAATACGCCTCCGTGTGGCTCCCAGTCATGCGGAGGACCCTGGTTCGATTCTCGGTGCTACCAGTGATTTCCTCGGTGGGAGGACTGGTATGAGGCGCACTCAGCCTCGTGCGCCCAGCTGAGGAAGTGCTCGACCGAGTAACACCGTTGCGAAAGTCAAGAAAGCCAACGGATACCGGGAGTGCGTTGTGTTGACCACATGTCGCTCCATACCGCATCCAACGACACTATCGGCTAAGGATGACACGGCGGTCGGACGGGCCCGATTGGCTCGTGTATGGTCAGAATGAGAACTTTAACCTTTGCCTTTATTCCAGTTTTCGGACGCACCTGTACACATGGCAAAATTTTCCAAAAAATGACATCAGTGCATGTACAACATAACAATATTTGTCGTAAAGAATATGTTACAAGGTGTCAAGCCGGCAGGGAATAATATCAGGTCAAATTTCTTCTGTTTAAGTCATAATATACATGAAATTACAGTTACTAGTTGCCCTGATCAAATATTAAGCCAATAATTAATTCTGTCTCTGTATTGTTGATGTAATTTTTACATATTATTGGTGACCGGTATACAGTTACATTAAAATCATTTACAGTGGTAATATGCAACCACTCCCTATAGGTAACAAAAAAATTTAAAACGACGACGACAAACTTCTATACTGAATACAAGCGAATATTAATCTAATAGGAGTTGTAGAAAAATGCTATTCTACGCCGCATGAGCTACGAACTCATGTCGTGAACGTTCACCTATAAGAACGTCAAATGATAAAATAGAAGTTTACCATTATGGTTATCTTGTTAGATCGATGATACTTCCACCACAACATGTTTTAATTCAGCTGTAGATTGCTTGCCATTAATAAGTAACGACATTGACATTCCAGAGACATAAGGTATTATTGACTTAATGTTCTGATTCAAGCGTAAGAACTTTAATATGATCTTATATTCGTTAAGCTTGACAGCTTGTAACATATGCGAAGGAGTGCTGAGAAGTAATGCCTTCTAATTTGTTATATGAAAAGTCTTAAACCTTTTAAATTAAATAAACGTTACTAACATTCTACATCTTTATTCTTCATGTCTATTTCTCAACATCGTCTATAAGGTGAGCAACACATTTCTCTCGACGAAAGATCATTTGTTGATACTGTCAGTGCAAAATGTTTGAAATAGGGCCACAACATCACTTCTGCTAGCACCGCTCCATCACCATCAAAGTTAAGTCCTCGAAGGTGTTTTTCAAGCTTTGGAAACGGATGAAAATAGAATAGTGGCCAAGTCGGGACTGTACGGCGGATGAACGATGATGCTGAAACCAAGGCGTCGGATTGTTGAGTGCTTGTATGTGGTCTGGCAATGGCCGAAGGAGAAGGTGCTTCATGTCAGGATCAACTCTTTGAATTCGAAACTCAATTAGAGAACGCTGTTTCTCACGCACCGACATAGCTACGTTACACGTCATGTTACACGCTGCAATTCGGAATTTTAAGAGGGCTGCAGATCTGTAGACATGAAGAACAGAATGTAGATTTCTAATAAAGTTTGTTTTATTTTAAAAGGTTGAAGAGTTTGCATACAAAAAAATCGGAGACATTATCTGTCAGCTTCTGCTCGTGCTATCTAGAGAAGTTGCACAGCCATCAATGGTATCTGTTCTATCGAGAAGAGTTACTATCCTCATATATAGTTAAAGGCTACTCGGCCATTGACCTTCGTCTGTGCGGAATCGCACAGGTTGCCCTAACTCTTACGGGAACGTCACCTTAGTGTGCGCGAGTAATGAGTGTGTGAGCACATATCTATTGGGAACATTGCGTATGTAGATTGTGGACAGTTGGGAATGTGGGTCTCACGGGAAGCGTGCATGGGACAAGTCCCTGCAGTCGCGCTATTCATCTGTGTCCTCGGTGGCTCAGATGAATAGAGCGTCTGCCATGTAAGCAGCAGATCCCGGATTTGAGTCCCGGTCGGGACACACATTTTCAGCTGTCCCCATCGAGCTATATCAACAATACCTGTCGGCAACTGAGGGTTTCAATTAACTATCATTTATTTCTAGAGAAGCTGCACGGTCATCAATGGTATCTGTTCTTTCGAGAACAGTTACTGTCTTCATATATTATTGACATTACTGTTTTCAAAGGATTACCATCGCGCATATAGCTAATTTCTACGCAATTCAAATGAAGATCTGTTATCGTTTTCCTGGTTTGTAATCGCCCTCCCCTTTGTGACGTCTTTGAAGTCGTTTAGAACTTTGAAATGTTGTATTGCGAAAGCAGACGTAGTTGTTCATTGTTTCTAAAGAGTACTTTCTGACCCTTATTTTCCTCTGTTTTGTGTATTACAATATTGTGCAATACATTGGATGATATTACACATTGGCATAAAGATACGTTTCACCAGATATTAACGTAGATTAACCGGATAATTAATATGAATTGGCTGTTACGCGTATTTAAGCTTGTATCTTTTTTTAAATAGTTTTCTGTAGATTAAATGTGTGATAAATTCTGTGTAAGGCTATTTATTGTCTTGACTTTCTATATTTGCCCCGCTAGGGAGTAGAGAAGAAGAGAAATTTGTTAACATCGAGTATAGATTTATGTGTCAGGAAGTCTTTTCTGAAAGTATTTGTATGCAGTGTAGCCATTAATGGAAGTGAAACGTGGACGATAAATAGATAAAAAGAGAATAGAAGCTTTCGAAATGTGGTGCTACAGAAAAATGCTGAAGGTTAGATGGGTAGATCACATAACTAATGAGGAGATATTGAATAGAATTGGGGAGAAGAGAAATTTGTGGTACAACTTGACTAGAAGGGATCGGTTGGTAGGACATATTCTGAGGCATCAAGGCATCACCAATTTAGTATTGGAGGGCAGCGCGGAGGGTAAAAATCATAGAGGGAGACCAAGAGATGAATACACTAAACACATTCAGAAGGATGTAGGTTGCAGTAGGTACTGGGAGATGAAGAAGCTTGTACAGGGTAGAGTAGCATGGAGAGCTGCATCAAACCAGTCTCTGGACTGAAGACCACAACAACAAGAGGGCCATAATGTCCTTGAAGTGTCCATCTGTCACGTTAACCGGGACAACACTAATGTAAGAAGTATGTTAGTGTCGTAGTTTTGTGATTATTATGTACACTACGACTTGGAAAACCTTTACATTCGCTTTCATCTCCTCAGGATGAGACAGGAAGAATTATGCCGGAAGAAATATGTCTTACAACTTCAGGAAATAACTTCTGTTGTACTACAAGCAGCTGTAGAGGTTAAAAACTGTACAGCGAGAGAGATTGGAATACATCCGACAAATAATTGAGAAAAAGAAAACAATCGATCAATAAACATGAGTAAAGTATAACCTGAAAAAGTCTATAATATTTCTCTCCAGAGTATCGACAAGTCGACAGCTTACACGAATTGTGATTGCTCACTCAGTTATATCACCCAAGTGTCATGGTTCAAGCAGGTACAGTTTACACAAGTTGCACAAAAATATGGAAACACCACAATCAGAACATATTACCGTGTCTAATACGGTGTAGGAAAATCGTTAGCATTCAAAATAACTTCAAGTGGTCTCAAAATGGATCAATATAAGTCCCGTATGGTTTACAAGGGGATCGTATGCAATTCCTCCTGGAAAATAATAGCAATTTCAGGTAGCGGTGATGGAGCTGGATAGCTATCACATCCCCTTCTCTCCAAATTAGACCACAAAGGCTCAATAATATTGAGATCTGGTGACTGTGGCGGCCAGGGCATGTCCGACAGTTCATCCTCGTGTTCACAAAACCAGTCCCGGACGCTGTGGGAACAGCGGTCCTATCGCTTTGGAACACAGGATCAATACTGGGGAACTATCGTTGTACTATCGGACGTACCTGATAAGCCAAAATGGACACACAATTCTTGGCGATAATTCCATCTTGCAGAATTGCCATAGGAGTCTTGAAATACACTACTGGCCATTAAAATGGCTACACCAAGAAGAAATGCAGAATGCAGTTCATCAAGAGTAGTGGCTGTCGTATTGTGACGAGCCAGTTGCTCGGCCTCATTGACCAGACGTTTTCAGTTGGTGAGAGATCTGGAGAATGTGCTGGCCAAGGCAGCAGTCGAACATTTTCTGTATCCCGAAAGGCCCGTACACGACCTGCAACATGCTGTCGTGCATTATCCTGCTGAAATGTAGGCTTTCGCAGGGATCGAATGAAGGGTAGAGCCACGGGTCGTAACACATCTGAAATGTAACGTCCACTGTTCGAAGTGCCGTCAGTGCGAACAAGAGGCGACCGAGACGTGTAACCAATGGCACCCCATACCATCACACCGGGTGATACGCCAGTATGGTGATGACGAATACACGCTTCCAATGTGCGTACACCGTGATGTCGCCAAATCGGATGCGACCATCATGATGCTGTGAACAGAAGCTGGATTCATCCGAATAAATGACGTTTTACCATTCGTGCACCCAGGTTCGTCGTTGAGTACACCATCGCAGGCGCTCATGTCTGTGATGCAGCGTCAAGAGTAACCGCGGCCGTGGTCTTCGAGCTGATACTCCATACTGCTGCAAACGTCGTCGAACTGTTCGTACAGATGGTTGTTGTCTTGCAAACGTCCCCATCTGTTGACTCAGGGATCGAGACGTGGCTGTACGATCCGTGCGGATAAGATGCCTGTCATCTCGACTGCTAGTGATACGAGGCCGTTGGAATCGAGCACGGCGTTCCGTATTACCCTCCTGAACCCACCGATTCCATATTTTGCTAACAGTCATTGGTTCTCGACCAATGCGAACAGCAGTGTCGCGATACAATTAACCGCAATCGCGATAGGCTACAATCCGACCTTTATCAAAGTCGGAAACGTGATGGTACGCATTTCTCCTCCTTACACGAGGCATCACAACAACGTTTCACTAGGCAACGCCGGTCAACTGCTGTTTGTGTATGAGAAATCTGTTGGAAACTTTCCTCATGTCAGCACGTTGTAGGTGTCGCCACCGGCGTCAACCTTGCGTGAATGCTCTGAAAAGCTAATCATTTGCATATCACAGCATTTTCTTCCTGTCGGATAAATTTCGCGTCTCTTGCACGTCATCTTCGTGGTGTAGCAATTTTAATGGCCAGTAGTGTATCAGGACTGCCTGCTCAAATTGTCACCTCGTCATGTTTCACTGTTGCGACGTAAACTCTGTCAGAAGCTGGAAACAGAGTGTAACGGGACTCATCCGTCCAAATACATTCTTCCATTGATACATACTCTAGGTTTTATGGCTTCGGTACTATGTTTTCCTGTTAAGCGTATTTGCCCCAGTAATGAGTGGGTTTGGAAATCTAGCTCGCTCTGCAAATCCCTGCCTATGTAGCTGCCTTGTTTTGTTGAGGTGCCGGCAGCGTTCACGAGTGCGACATTCAGTTCATCGGCAGCTCTTCGTCACAGTCCTATTCAATGACCACCAGTCACTTTCACGCAGCACACACTTTCATACGCGTCGTCACTTAGTGCACGATGTTTTTCCTCTTTCGCAGTATGCGGTCTACATCTTCGATACGGTGCCTCTTGAAACGCCAAACAGTTCGGCTACCTTGTTTTTGCAAAAACACTCACCACACGAGCGCCAACAATCCGCCCACGTTCGAATGTTCTCCGACATAACGCAATCACAACTACACACAAAACTCTTCCGATCACGACTGACACTTTCAACGTCTTGATTCCATTAGCGGTGAAATACAATAGCGCCACCGCAGCCTTAGTAGTATCTCCGTTAACACTATGTGATCGAAATTATCCGGACACCTGACTGAAAAGACTTACAAATTCGTGGCGCCCGCCCTCGGTAATGCTGGAATTCAATATATTGTTGGCCCACGCTTACCCTTGGCGACAGCTTCGTTCAATCTGGTGCTGGAAGTGTTTCTTGGGGAATGGCAGCCCATTCTTCACGGAGTCCCGCACCGAGGAGAGGTATCAATGTCAGTCAATGCGGCCTGGCACGAAGTCGGCGTTCGAAAACATGCCAACGCTGTTCTATAGGATTCAGGTCAGGACTCTGTGCGGGCCAGTCCGTTACAGCGATGTTATTGTCGTGTAACCACTCCGCCACAAGCCGTGCATTGTGAACAGGTGCTCGATACTGTTAAAAGATGCAATCAGCGTCCCCGCATTGCTCTTCAACAGTGGGAAGCAAGAAGGTGCTTAAAACACCTGTGCTCTGATAGTGCCACGCGAAACAACGGGTGCAAGGCCCCTCCATACAAAACAATAGAACGCCATAACACCACCGCCTCCTAATTTTACTGTTGGCACTACACACGCTGGCAGATGACGTCACCGGGCATTCGCCATACCCATACCCTGCCATCAGATCGCCACGCTTTGTACCGTGATTCGTCACTCCGCACAACGTTTTTCAACAGTTCAATCGTCCAGTGCTCACGCTCCTTACACCAAGTTAGGGGTCGTTTGGCACTTACCGGCGTGATGTGTGGCTTATCAGCAGCCGCTCGACCATGAAATCCAAGTTTTCTCACCTCCTTCCTAACTGTCATAATACTTGCAGTGGATCCTGATGCAGTTTGGAATTCCTGTGTGATGGTCTGGATAGATGTCTGTCTATTACACATTACGAACCTCTTCAACTGTCGGCGGTCTCTGCTAGTCAACAGACGAGGTCGGCCTGTACACTTTTGTGCTCTACGTGTCCCTTCACGTTTCCACTTCACTATCACATTGGCAACAGTGGATCTAGGAATGTTTAGGAGTGTGGAAATCTCAAGTACAGACGTATGACGCAAGTGAACCCAATCACCTGAACTCGTTCGAAGTGCGTGAGCTCCGTGGAGCGCCCCATTCTGCCCTTTCACGATGTCTAATGACTACTGATGTCGCTGATATGGAGTACGTGGCAGTAGGTGGCAGTAAAATGCACCTAATATGAAAACCGTATGTTTTTTGTGGTGTCCGGATACTTTTGATCACATAGTGTATGTTGAAACATGCATTTCTCACAGAGATTCCGTATTTTTGTCCAGCACCTATATTAGAGGATTACTTTTTTTTCGTCTCTTTCCCAAGTCTTTCCTGGCGTTTTTCCAGCCTTTTTAGGCGATTTACTACAGTTGGGACTCCGTTTATTTGTAGGAGGTCGATCATGCAAGCGTTCGGCGATGCCGTGCAGTCCAGGTTAAACGACTCGGACGCAGCGGACTGGCTGTGGGAACCCCACATACCCGCAGCTCTCGTTATTAAGTTTCGAATCGAGCGCGCCTCGTTCGGGTTGTGTTCGTTGCGCTGTTTCGGTAATGAGATGTTACACAGTGCTGAACGGGCGCGTGGCGAAGAGCTGAAAGGGCGGCTGAGATTAAAAAGAGCAGAACACGATTTGGCCGGGATTACTCTGGATCCCCCCTCTCTCTCTCTCTCTCTCTCTCTCTCTCTCTCTCTCTCTCTCTCTTCCTCTGGCTGTGTGCCGAGTGAAAAGGCTGGAAAGAGCGTTATAAAAGTCGATTATGCGAACATAATTGCTGAAAAGACTGCTGTGTCTCAAAGAGTAATTCGGCCTGTATTACGGGACTGATGTTCCACTTTAAAGGCGTTGCATGTGCAGAAAGCGTGCAGAACTTAAAAAAGATCAGACGTTTCTTTGACATTCCGCAGCTGTATTAACATCTTTAGTTCGCACTGCGGTATCTGTCTAGCGGACTGCGTGCAACTATACGTTTCCGCATTGCCAGGAAGGCTTCAGTAAATTCACACTAAAGCGAAGTAGCCCATTCAAAGACGTCTCTGAAATTAGTGAAACACACGATACTGTGACTCAGCTTTTGTGAAACTTCATGTTTTCGAGAAATGTGGAAAATTTCAGTATGGACGGCAAATGATATAAACAAATGTAACATTTGAGGAAGAGTGTTTGTAGAATTCCTCCCGCACACCTTCACTTCCGAACAAAGTCAACGACGCCTGGACGTCTGCCGCGAATACACTGAAATGCAAAACGTGGCCAATCCTTTCCTGTAAGAAATCATCGTGGGTGACCAGACTTGGTGTTACCGATACAAACTTATCATATTGTGGCAAAGTGTATAAATTCACATGAAGGGCCACAGCTTTAACGACATTCAAGCCTATGCGTCACGCGAGTTGAACAACATCCCAAAGTAGTGCTTTTCTCTCGGTTTCAATTGATTATGTGAACGTTCTGTACGTTGTACTCAGGTGAAAGAAGACTATTTAGAACTCCTGAAACATTAAAACCACAACCCTTTCTCTGTTTCGTTTTAATCCAGTCTAGAAACTGTTTGGATTGATGGGGTATATTTCTGTCGGGATTGGCTGAGTAAATTACGTAACAAAAATCAATACTTCCGAAATCGTAGATGGATCAGCTTTTTAGAAAAAAAAACTGTTCAAAATATGATGTGGTTGGTCTTTTAAAGCATTGCAAATTTCAGTTTCTTCGATATTATCTAGAAATCCTCCTTTCCCACTCTCAAGAAACATTTCTGTTCAATAGTCAGTTTCTTTCACATTCTGCTTACTTGTGAGAAGATGATAGCCAAGCGTGGATTTATAGTTTTCGCTTACATAAGAGATCTTTCTGTACCAGGTAATGTTTTTGGAAATAAAAAAGCGAAGAAAAATCTCCTACAATAATGTTCAGAAACATGTTCCGAGATCAAATAATGATCAGTTAAGAAAACTGTAAGGAAAACAATGAATTTCAATATTCGTTATTTCTGTTGCTCTGTCTGGCCCTGGTAATATTTTTTTTTAGCGTTACAATGACAGTTGGTTTGTCTGCTCACGTGCATAATAAATTACGTGCGAGGTTGTGATCGATTTTGCTTACTATCTTTACATCTATACTCCGCGAGCCACCTTACGGTGTGTGACGGAGGGTACTTATTGTACCACTATCTGATCCCCCCTTCCCTGTTCCATTCACGAATTGTTCAAAATGGTTCAAATGGCTCTGAGCACTATGGGACTTAACATCTGAGGTCATCAGTCCCCTAGAACTTAGAACTACTTAAACCTAACTAACCTAAGGACATCACGTACATCCATGCCCGAGGCAGGATTCGAACCTGCGACCGTACCGGTTGCGCGGTTCCAGACTGAAGCGCCTAGAACCGCTCGGCCACTCCGGCCGGCTCACGAATTGTGCGTGGGAAGAACGACTGCTTGTAAGTCTCCGTATTTGCTCTAATTTCTCGGATCTTTTCGTTGTGATCATTACGCGAGATATATGTGGGCGGTAGTAATATGTTGCCCATCTCTTCCCGGAATGTGCTCTCTCGTAATTTCGATAATAAACCTCTCCGCATTGCGTAACGCCTTTCTTGAAGTGTCCGCCACTGTAGCTTGTTCAGCATCTCCGTAACGCTCTCGCGCTGACTAAATGTCCCCATGACGAATCGCGCTGCTTTTCGCTGGATCTTGTCTATCTCTTCTATTAATCCAACCTGGTAAGGGTCCCATACTGATGAGCAATACTCAAGAATCGGACGAACAAGCGTTTTGTAAGCTACTTCTTTCGTCGATGAGTCACATTTTCTTAGAATTCTTCCTATGAATCTCAACCTGGCGCCTGCTTTTCCCACTATTTGTTTTATGTGATCATTCCACTTCAGATCGCTCCGGATAGTAACTCCTAAGTATTTTACGGTCGTTACCGCTTCCAATGATTTACCACCTATGGCATAATCGTACTGAAATGGATTTCTGCCCCTATGTATGCGCATTATATTACATTTATCTACGTTTAGGGAAAGCTGCCAGCTGTCGCACCATGCATTAATCCTCTGCAGGTCCTCCTGGAGTACGTACGAGTCTTCTGATGTTGCTACTTTCTTGTAGACAACCGTGTCATCTGCAAATAGCCTCACGGAGCTACCGATGTTGTCAACTAAGTCATTTATGTATATTGTAAACAATAAAGGTCCTATCACGCTTCCCTGCGGTACTCCCGAAATTACCTCTACATCTGCAGATTTTGAACCGTTAAGAATGACATGTTGTGTTCTTTCTTCTAGGAAATCCTGAATCCAATCACAAACCTGGTCCGATATTCCGTAAGCTCGTATTTTTTTCACTAAACGTAAGTGCGGAACCGTATCAAATGCCTTCCTGAAGTCCAGGAATACGGCATCAATCTGCTCGCCAGTGTCTACGGCACTGTGAATTTCTTGGGCAAATAGGGCGAGCTGAGTTTCACATGATCTCTGTTTGCGGAATCCATGTTGGTTATGATGAAGGAGATTTGTATTATCTAAGAACGTCATAATACGAGAACACAAAACATGTTCCATTATTCTACAACAGATTGACGTAAGCGAAATAGGCCTATAATTATTCGCATCTGATTTATGACCCTTCTTGAAAATGGGAACGACCTGCGCTTTCTTCCAGTCGCTAGGTACTTTACGTTCTTCCAGCGATCTACGATAAATTGCTGATAGAAAGGGGGCAAGTTCTTTAGCATAATCACTGTAGAATCTTAAGGGTATCTCGTCTGGTCCGGATGCTTTTCCGCTACTAAGTGATAGCAGTTGTTTTTCAATTCCGATATCGTTTATTTCAATATTTTCCATTTTGGCGTCCGTGCGACGGCTGAAGTCAGGGACCGTGTTACGATTTTCCGCAGTGAAACAGTTTCGGAACACTGAATTCAGTATTTCTGCCTTTCTTCGGTCGTCCTCTGTTTCGGTGCCATCGTGGTCAACGAGTGACTGAATAGGGGATTTAGATCCGCTTACCGATTTTACATATGACCAAAACTTTTTAGGGTTCTTGTTTAGATTGTTTGCCAATGTTTTATGTTCGAATTCGTTGAATGCTTCTCTCATTGCTCTCTTTACGCTCTTTTTCGCTTCGTTCAGCTTTTCCTTATCAGCTATGATTCGACTACTCTTAAACCTATGATGAAGCTTTCTTTGTTTCCGTAGTACCTTTCGTACATGATTGTTATACCACGGTGGATCTTTCCCCTCGCTTTGGACCTTAGTCGGTACGAACTTATCTAAGGCGTAGTGGACGATGTTTCTGAATTTTTTCCATTTTTGTTCCACATCCTCTTCCTCAGAAATGAACGTTTGATGGTGGTCACTCAGATATTCTGCGATTTGTGCCCTATCACTCTTGTTAAGCAAATATATTTTCCTTCCTTTCTTGGCATTTCTTATAACACTTGTAGTCATTGATGCAACCACTGACTTATGATCACTGATACCCTCTTCTACATTCACGGAGTCGAAAAGTTCCGGTCTATTTGTTGCTATGAGGTCTAAAACGTTAGCTTCACGAGTTGGTTCTCTAACTATCTGCTCGAAGTAATTCTCGGACAAGGCAGTCAGGATAATGTCACAAGAGTCTCTGTCCCTGGCTCCAGTTCTGATTGTGTGACTATCCCATTCTATACCTGGTAGATTGAAGTCTCCCCCTATTACAATAGTATGATCACGAAACTTCTTCACGACGTTCTGCAGGTTCTCTCTGAGACGCTCAACTACTACGGTTGCTGATGCAGGTGGTCTATAGAAGCATCCGACTATCATATCTGACCCACCTTTGATACTTAACTTAACCCAGATTATTTCACATTCGCATTCGCTAATAACTTCACTGGATATTATTGAATTCTTTACTGCTATAAATACTCCTCCACCATTGGCGTTTATCCTATCCTTGCGGTATATATTCCATTCTGTGTCTAGGATTTCGTTACTGTTCACTTCCGGTTTTAACCAACTTTCCGTTCCTAATACTATATGCGCACTATTTCCTTCAATAAGAGATACTAATTCAGGAACCTTGCCCTGGATACTCCTGCAGTTTACCAATATTACGTTAACTTTTCCTGTTTTTGGTCTCTGAGAACGGACGTTCTTTATCAACGATGATAATGTCCTCTCTGGTAAGCCGTCAGGTATTTTATCGTTTCGCCCAAGGGGGGGTCCCTCTAACCTAAAAAACCCCCGTGTGCACGCCACACGTACTCTGCTACCCTAGTAGCTGCTTCCGGTGTGTAGTGCACGCCTGACCTGTCTAGGGGGGCCCTACAGTTCTCCACCCAATAACGGAGGTCGATGAATTTGCAACCATTATAGTCGCAGAGTCGTCTGAGCCTCTGGTTTAGACCCTCCAAACGGCTCCAAACCAGAGGACCGCGATCGACTCTGGGCACTATGCTGCAGATATTAAGCTCAGCTTGCACTCCGCGTGCGATGCTGGTTGTCTTCACCAAATCAGCCAGCCGCCGGAAGGAACTAAGGATGGCCTCAGAACCCAAGCGGCAGGCGTCATTCGTTCCGACATGTGCTACTATCTGCAGCCGGTCACACCCAGTGCGTTCAATAGCTGCCGGAAGGGCCTCCTCCACATTACGGACGAGACCCCCCGGCAAGCACACCGAGTGCACACTGGCATTCTTCCCCGACCTACCCGCTATTTTCCTGAGGGGCTCCATAACCCGCCTAACGTTGGAGCTCCCTATAACTAATAGGCCCGCCCTCTTTGCCCTGTTAATATATATACACTCCTGGAAATTGAAATAAGAACACCGTGAATTCATTGTCCCAGGAAGGGGAAACTTTATTGACACATTCCTGGGGTCAGATACATCACATGATCACACTGACAGAACCACAGGCACATAGACACAGGCAACAGAGCATGCACAATGTCGGCACTAGTACAGTGTATATCCACCTTTCGCAGCAATGCAGGCTGCTATTCTCCCATGGAGACGATCGTAGAGATGCTGGATGTAGTCCTGTGGAACGGCTTGCCATGCCATTTCCACCTGGCGCCTCAGTTGGACCAGCGTTCGTGCCGGACGTGCAGACCGCGTGAGACGACGCTTCATCCAGTCCCAAACATGCTCAATGGGGGACAGATCCGGAGATCTTGCTGGCCAGGGTAGTTGACTTACACCTTCTAGAGCACGTTGGGTGGCACGGGATACATGGGGACGTGCATTGTCCTGTTGGAACAGCAAGTTCCCTTGCCGGTCTAGGAATGGTAGAACGATGGGTTCGATGACGGTTTGGATGTACCGTGCACTATTCAGTGTCCCCTCGACGATCACCAGTGGTGTACGGCCAGTGTAGGAGATCGCTCCCCACACCATGATGCCGGGTGTTGGCCCTGTGTGCCTCGGTCGTATGCAGTCCTGATTGTGGCGCTCACCTGCACGGTGCCAAACACGTATACGACCATCATTGGCACCAAGGCAGAAGCGACTCTCATCGCTGAAGACGACACGTCTCCATTCGTCCCTCCATTCACGCCTGTCGCGACACCACTGGAGGCGGGCTGCACGATGTTGGGGCGTGAGCGGAAGACGGCCTAACGGTGTGCGGGACCGTAGCCCAGCTTCATGGAGACGGTTGCGAATGGTCCTCGCCGATACCCCAGGAGCAACAGTGTCCCTAATTTGCTGGGAAGTGGCAGTGCGGTCCCCTACGGCACTGCGTAGGATCCTACGGTCTTGGCGTGCATCCGTGCGTCGCTGCGGTCCGGTCCCAGGTCGACGGGCACGTGCACCTTCCGCCGACCACTGGCGACAACATCGATGTACTGTGGAGACCTCACGCCCCACGTGTTGAGCAATTCGGCGGTACCTCCACCCGGCCTCCCGCATGCCCACTATACGCCCTCGCTCAAAGTCCGTCAACTGCACATACGGTTCACGTCCACGCTGTCGCGGCATGCTACCAGTGTTAAAGACTGCGATGGAGCTCCGTATGCCACGGCAAACTGGCTGACACTGACGGCGGCGGTGCACAAATGTTGCGCAGCTAGCGCCATTCGACGGCCAACACCGCGGTTCCTGGTGTGTCCGCTGTGCCGTGCGTGTGATCATTGCTTGTACAGCCCTCTCGCAGTGTCCGGAGCAAGTATGGTGGGTCTGACACACCGGTGTCAATGTGTTCTTTTTTCCATTTCCAGGAGTATATATATATATATATATATATATATATATATATATATATATATATATATATGATTCGGTAGCTGGTGTCAATATCATTAAAATACTTCTTATTGTACTGCCGAGACACTTGAAGAACTAAGATGCTAACATAACCCGAGTTTCGTTATCATTATTATAGGATTTTAAGAATGTCATCAGACTATGTGGCAGTACGCCCGCAGCGATTTTAATGAGATGATCTTTGAAGCTGTTCCTATACTGTCCATCTGCATCGTATGTTATCCAACTGTGTATACGAACGTAAGATATATGTTGCATGTTTTTACCAGGTTTTGTGATTATTCGTGTACTCCATACCTTTGATATTGTTTGCACTCCCTTGATGTTTGGGCTGATGTATTTGTGTCTGTCTACATCTGCGATTTGAAAATATTGCTAACCCACAGTTTTTGGTATTTTATATAGAACATATACTTCCTTTAGTGAAACTTGTATGTATCGATTTGGAACATGAATAAGAGTGATACTCGAAATTGCAAGCGCAATAAATAGGAGTAAAACAATATCTGACAGCCGTAAGTGGAAAAATGACTGCTGTTGATTATTCCGCATTAAAGTACTTGGATTGTGTGAGTCGTACTTGCATGTTTTCAATCGATTAATGCTCGCCTCAGTTCTTTGGCCTTTTTCCGTTGCGGTGGGATGTTTCAATAAAATTTCAATCATTAACTTCGTCCTCCGAATGCCAAAATATTTTGTTCGGTCCCACCTACGTAGTGATAAATGACTGTCTTAATGAAATAAGAGCAGTCAGGGTTCGCAGGGAAATACATAGGCATTTATTTTCTCCGTGTGATATTGGAGAGTGGAGAGGTCAGAACTAATCTGAAAGTAGTTTTGTGAACCATCTGCCAAGAAACTAGATGTGAATTGCTGGGCTGTGATGTAGCAATATCTTAGCTGCCGCTTCAGATTCAAATGTCATCCAAGAAGAACATATAGACATACAAAGGATCTTATCTGATCGAAGCCAACCCCATTGTAGTTTTAATTAACATTTTGTTAGACTGTTTAGGAGGTTCTTTTTAGCTGTGTTATAAAACGAGTTGGGCTCGCTTATGTTATTTGGAACAAACGTAGTATTCACCTTTCTAAAGTAGTTACAGCAAAATTCAGCTTCTAGTGCAGGAACACCTGCCTGTCCGGAACCGCACTGCCGCTTCGGTCTCAGGTTCGAGTCCTGCCTCGGGCATGGATGTGTGTGATGTCCTTAGGTTAGTTAGGTTTAAGTAGTTCTAAGTCTGGCGGCCTGATGACTTCAGATGTTAAGTTCCTTAGTGCTTAGAGCCTTTTGAACCTTTTTTTTATTTTTTTTAAGGAACGCTAGTAGCATATGTTCAAGAAAGGAAAGGTGGGTTTTGATAGAGCTGACATAGGAATCCTACGCGCGTCCATTTTTGTGAACAAATTCTACGGTTTACAAGCCAAATAAAACCGACAACTGGTGCTGGTGAGCGCAGAATCACGTTAACCGCCACGTGCCATGTGCCGAAGGTGCTTTCTGCGTGCACATCAATGTTAGTTACCTCGTCCTGTGTGCCGACAGCTATGATGTCCTTACCAAATTTCTCCTTGATCTGCTGCACAACTTGTTTCAGTAACGATAATTACAGTTAAATGCACCTTAGACATCCTCCTATGCAGTCGATGGAGTTCGCCTCTAGAAAGCCGACCGAAATTTTTTGCTGCGGAAACCTTGCAGTAAACGCAGGCTGCAGATAAGCGCGCACTTTTCTGGATGGTAGGCTAGTGCGTCCCCCCACGCGTGGTGAGTGCAATACTCGTAAATCCGCGGTGTCGCAGTATGTGGGGCTAGGAGCGCGGCAGCGTGCAGATGCGCTGCCCGCAAATAAATCCCGCGTCGAGCCCTGCCGATGAATGCATGCGCGCGAGATCTACTACAAATGACCGGCTCTCTCCGCACTGTGGTATTTGCGCCCCACTGATGCGCTGAATTATAAATGGCCCTACGGCCGTAGCGGCCAACAAATACTTCGATAAATTGTCGGATAAAGCTCCTACAGCTTGCGGACGCTGCAGCGCGGAAACAATCGTATCAGGATGTATCGCAAACGGGGAATAGAACGGCCTCTCACCTCCCCCCAGCCCCCCACACACCCCTCATCACAGGCTGTCCTATTCTCAAACTGTTGGCGGCCTGGGTGGTGATATGTTTTCGTGATAACTGAGAAAGCAAACACGATTTATGGTCAGAGATGCGAAACGGAAAAGCCGTCCACATCTACCTGCCGCTGCAGTCGGTTGTCCGAAAGGGCGACTCAGTGGGTCACAATGGTGTAGCAGCCCACATCACGACGCCTTTAGTAACACAGCTCTTCCTACCTGACCTCTACTATGACTGCCGCCATACTCGCCGACGAGTATAATCTATCGCAGATCCATCAAACAAAACGCTGTGCCCGGTTCTTAGAAAAAAGTACAGGTCACACGTGTCTACAAGAAGGTTCAAATGGCTCTGAGCACTATGGGACTCAACATCTTAGGTCATAAGTCCCCTAGAACTTAGAACTACTTAAACCTAACTAACCTAAGGACAGCACACACACCCATGCCCGAGGCAGGATTCGAACCTGCGACCGTAGCAGTCCCGCGGTTCCGGACTGCAGCGCCAGAACCGCTCAAGAAGGATAGTAGAAGTGATCCACATAACTATCATCCGATACCCTTGACATCAATTTGTTGCAGTATCTTGGAACATATTCTGAGCTCAAACATAATGAGGTATCTTGAACAGAATGACCTCCTCAGTGCCAACCAGCATAGATTCCGAAAACGTCGATCAGGTGAAACCCAACTCGCACTTTCCTCACGTATCAAACTGTAAGCTTCGAGGCCGGCCGGGGCGGCCGAGCGGTTCTAGGCGCTACAGTCTGGAACCGTGCGACCGCTACGGTCACAGGTTCGAATCCTGCCTCGGGCATGGATGTGTGTGCTGTCCTTACGTTAGTTACGTTTAAGTAGTCCTCAGTTCTATGGGACTGATGACCTTAGAAGTTGAGTCCCATAGTGCTCAGAGCTATTTTGTAAGCTTCGAATCGAGGCAGTCAGGTAGACGCAGCATTCCTTGATGTCCGAAAGGCATTTGACTCAGTACCACTCCTACGCTTATTGTCAAAAGTAATATCATAAAGGGTATCAAGTGAAATTTGCGACTGGACTGAGGATTCTTTGGTAGGAAGGATGCTATCTTGGACGGCGAGTCATCGTCAGATGTAGAACTAACTTCAGCTGTGCCCCAGGGAAGCGTGTTGGGACCCTACCTGTTCACGTTTTATATTAATGACCTTGCAAACAGTATTAATAGAAACAGTAGGCTTTTTGCGGAGGACATAGTTATTTATGACGAAGTATTGCAAGAAAGAAGCTCCATAAATAATGTCAGATGTTGATAAGATTTCAAAGGGGTCCAGAGATTGGAAACTTGCTTTGAACGTTCAGAAATGTAAAATTGTGCACTCCACAAAACCATAAGAAGTAGGATCCTATAACTTGAATATCAATGAGTCACTGCTGGAGTCGGCCAACTCGTGCAAATACCTGGGTGAAACACTTTGTATGGATATCTACGTCATACTCCGAAAGCCACCTAATACTGTGAGGCGGAGGGTACTTTCGGGACCAGTATCTGATCCCTCCAACCCTGTTCCACTCGCGAATAGTGGGTGGGAAGAATGATTGTCGGTAAGCCTCTGTATTGGCTCTACTTTCGAAGTAATATGTTGTCTGACTCCTCCTGAAAAGTACTGTCCCGAAATTTCAATGGTAAATCTCTCTGCGACGCACAACGCCTCTCTTGTAACGCCTGCGACTTTAGCATCTCCGTAACGCTCTCTCGCCAGCTAAACGATCGCGTGACGAAACGCACCTCCTTCGTTGGATCCTCTCTATCTCCTCTATCAGTCCTGCCTGGTAGGGATCCCAGATAGATGGACAATACTCAAGAATCTGGCGAACAAGCGCCTTATAAGCCACTTCTTTCGTGGACGAGTTACATTTCCTTAAGGTTCTTCCGATGAATCTGTCTGGTGTCTGCTTTTTCCACTATCTGTTTTATATGGTCACTTCACTTAAGGTCGCTCTGGATACTTACGCTTAGATATTTTAAGGCAGACGCGGTCTCCAGTTGTTCGTCATCAGTAGTGTAGCTGTACAGTAGTGGATTTCTTTTCCTGTGTATGCTCAATATGTTACATTTATTTACGTCCAGGGTCAACTGCCATAGTCTGCACCATTCATCAATTCTCTGGATGTCGTTGCTACTTCGGTATAGACAACTGCATCATCTACGAATAGCCTTAGAGAGCATCCGACGCTTTCTACAAGATCATTTACATATATTGTAAACAGCAACGGTCCTATCACACTTTGCTGTAGTATTCCGGATATTATCTTTACATTATTTAGTTCCTTTAAGAGCGATGTGTTGAGTTGTATCTGCAAGAAAGTCTTGAATCCAATTGCAGGTCTTGTATTGTATTGTATGGAACTAGGGACCTAGAAACGACGGAGAGGGTCTGTCCCGGCCGCTGCCCTCAGTAGTTCACAACCCCACAACAGGCTACAAAAGTCCACTCACCCCACCGCCGCCCCACACCACACCCAGGGTTATTATGCGGTTCGGCTCACAGTGGACCCCCCCGGGAACGTCTCACACCAGAGGTGTGCAACCTCAAATGTTTGCGTGGTAGAGTAATTATGGTGTACACGTACGTGGAGACAGTGTTCGCGCAGCAATCGCCGACATAGTTTAACTGCGGCGGAATAAGGAGAACCAGCCCGCATTCGCCGAGGCAGATGGAAAACCGCCTTAAAAACCATCCACAGGCTAGCCGGCACACCAGACCTCGACACTAATCTGCGGGCAGATACGTGCCGGGGACCGGCACGCCTTTCCGCCCCGAAAGCAGTACGTTAGACCGAACGACTAACAGGGCGGGCTAATTGCAGGTCTGCTCCGATTGTATTTTTTTCATTAAACGGCAATGCGGGACGGTGTATATATGATAAGGAATGTGATGGTCGCATAGGTTCAGTTGTGGGTAGAGCAGGTGGTAGACGTCGGTTTATTGGTAGAATACTGGGGAAGTGCACTCAGTCTACAAAGGAGATTGCTTAAGAATCACTCGTACAACCAGTTTAGAATATTACTGAAGTGTGTGGGACCTGTACCAAACAGGACCAACATGGGATAGTCAACGTGAACAGAGAAGGGCAGCACAAATGTTCACAGCTTAGTTTGATCCATGGGAGAGTTCACAGAGATACTGAATACTATTTAGGATAGCCCTAAGCTATCCTGAGAAATCCTATTTACACAGTTTTCAAAAACCGGCTGTAAATGGATAACTCTAGGAATATACTACAATCCCCTGCGTATCGCTCACATAGGGATCGTGAGGATAAGATCGGAACAATTACTGCACGCACAGAGCCATTCAATCATTCTTCCCGCTCTCCTTACGTGAATGCAACGAGAAGAAACCCTAATAATTGGTACAGTGTGACGTACCCTCTGCCATGCACCTCACGGTAGTTTGTAAAGTATGGATGTAGATGTAGATGACCAAAACTATATCTCTGCCCGACGTTGCTGTTACCTCGGTATGAGGTCGCTGGAAATTCTTTAATTTCTTTAATGATAAATACAAGAAAACACGACAATTACGTGACAAAGGTCCCCCATCGTGACATATTACAGATAAGTAAACAATCGTGTCAACTACTATGGAGTAATGGAAGAAAGTTGTTTGGTCGGATGAGTCTTGTTTCACACTGTTTCCAGCTTCTGGCCGAGTTTACGTCCAAAGAATGAAACATGACGCCGTCTTCCTACGAATCGTGAAAACTTTGGGTTTTCGTGCTGCAACTGTATCTGTGTTTTTTCTTTGCAACTGGAATGAGCTCAATTGTTAAGTGCGGGTAAAATGTATAGTTCCTATTGGTTTAGGATCCCCGCCTGCCACCTTGTTATGTCATGAAACACAGCGTCACGGTGTCCGTCAACTTAATAGATTCAAATTCGCTTGCAACATCTCGTCCAAAAAAGACTGTTGTCACTAATCTTCGTACGTCCATAGTTGAAATGGAGGACAGTGGGACGTCAGCTGGTATAAATTTATATTAAAAATGAAGAAATTCCTCCAGCTGTACTTAAGGTGTCGATTTTATTTTAGCAACTAGTTTCAACGTTGTAACAACGTCATCTTCAAGCCCAAGTACTTGTTGACGTAAACTTTGAATATTGCTCTTAGTTCCGAGAGCAAAATGTGTTACATGTTATGGTGGAAACATAAGGCGAAACGTTAGGCGCTGTTCACCAGGGATACACACTACTTTGGAAAACGCTCTAAAAACCATCGTCAGCTCCTGTCTTTTGCTTTCCGCTTACCCCATCTCTACATTGGAGCTTGCTGCACAGTAGTGTGTTCTTATTGACTTGGCCGGCGACTGAAACGTATTTCCTTTAAAACAGTTCGGCTCCTCTGCGAAATGTGAATGGTTAGAATCTCAGCTGCATCAAAAAACTAAAAAACTGCAACCGACGGTCCACGACAAATTCTCAAATTATAAAAAATTGTAGGGTGTCATGAGCGTCAAGCATACAAGTAATGCTGCTAATGAGTATGAAATGTAGCTATAGAAGGATAATAAAGCCATAAACAGCAGGCATAGTGCGTAATGGATGTCTTAGTCACACGACTGGCTTTGTAGTAGGAAAGTAAAAGGGGCGCGCACTTACTGCATTAAATGTCAAGTCAGTTTTCGTGAGCATACAACCACCGACAGGGCATAAATTGAACCACACAGCTCGAAGAAAACAAAACATTTTCGTTGTGAGATGAGATATTATACAGCAATGGGAATATAAAGCACAATACACGCAGGTGTGATATCCCGCACCCAGAACCAATCGTAACACTACGCAGCGACCGTACATTGTACTACCAAAGTTTTGCTTATGGAGACCGACGTACTTTCTGCGACTTTACGTAGTCAGACAGGTTGAATCAGGTCCCGTTTGTAGAAATGAAAAACTGAGGAATCAAAGACGTGATACAAGCTCATTCAGAAACGTGATGTGTCCTGGGGGTGCCTTAAACATTTGTCCGCTCTCCTTAGCTTCTGTGACTGAACACACACACACACACACACACACACACACACACACACACACACACACACACACATATCGTCAAACGCACACACACACATATCGTCAAACGCGCGCTCACACACGCGCGCGTGCGCGCGCGCACACACACACACACACACACACACACACACACACACACACACACACACACACGCACACACATAAGAGAGAGAGAGAGAGAGAGATAGAGAGAGAGAGAGAGAGAGAGAGAGAGAGAGAGAGAAAAAGCGAGTTACTCTCGGGAGTTACGCCTTCCGCCAGTGCGTCGAGCAGGAAGCGGGTCTGAAAGGGCGCCACCTACCCCTGCTGCCTCCAGAGGAGACGCCGCAGTGAAAATATCAGCGACGCCGCGTCGCCCGCTCGAGGGTGCTCCAAGCATTCGCGGTGGGTGGGCCGTGGACCGGAGATGTTGCCGCACTCGCTGCCTCCCAGATGTTATTTCTGGCGCGGCTCAAAATTTCTAGTTACAAACGCGTGCTCTTCTCGCCGCTCCGTGCCAAATACAATGTGTCGCGTTGCGAGCTTGTGTGTCTTTTCCGTCCTTTAAATTAAAGTTTTACGAAAGTGGAGTTGTCAGCGCGATTTCTAGTATTCCGTTTCTTTCTTGCCTTTCTTGTCTGGTGACAAAACGATAGACAACAGGCTATGTTAGTGGTTCACACCCAGGTGAGTATAAGGTATATTGTTGCAGCGACTTTCTCCTGTATTTGCAGATTTAAGTTACACCCACACACAAAAAGACACGGACGTAGGCTTGCTAAAATGAAAAACAGAGCAATATAAATTAACATTTCCTGGAACAGTCGTAAGGATGGAACAGAAATATGTGACTGCGTGATCACTGAGCTAAAGAAACGGAAGAGTGAGTCATTTTGCAGCATAAGGAAAGCTCTATTCGAGGGGCGTTTGCAAAGTCCGAGCAAAAATAAAAACAACATACGTGTTTTGGGTAAACCTCTTTATTTTTCGACGTAGTCTCCTTTTAGACTTATACACTTCGTCCAACGCTGTTCTAATTTGTTGATCCCTTCCGAATAATAGGAATTGTCCAAGTCTGCAAAATAGCTATTACTTGCTGCAATCACCTCCTCGTTTGAATAAAATCTTTGTCCCACCAGCCATTTCTTCAAATTGGGTAACAAATAGTAGTCCAAGGGAGCCACGTCAGGAAAATAGGGGGGATATGAAACGAGTTGTAATCCTATTCCCATTAATTTTGCGACCACATCTGCTGAGGTGTGTGCTGGAGCATTGTCGTGATGGAAAAGGACTTTCTTGCGGTTCAATCGCCGGCGTTTTTCTTGCAGCTCCGTCTTAAAACGGTCCAATAACGATGAATAATATGCACCTGTAATAGTTTTACCGTTTTCCAGATAGTCGAAGAGGATTATCCCTTGCGAATCCCAAAAGACAGTCGCCATAACCTTTCCTACCGAAGGAATGGTCTTCGACTTTTTTGGTGCAGATTTTCCCTTGGTAACTCATTGCTTAGACTGTTCTTTGGTCTCAGGAGTATAGTAATGTATCCATGTTTTATCCACAGTGACGAAACGACGCTTAAAGTCCTGCGCATTCTTCCTGAGCAGCTGCAAACCATCCTTGCAACACTTTACACGATTCCGTTTTTGGTCAAGCAATCGCGGAACTCATCTTGCGGATAGTTTTCTCATTTCCAAATGTTTATGCAAAATATTATGTACCCGTTCATTCGAAGTGCCCACAGCACTAGTAATCTCACGCGCCTTAACTCTTCTCTCATCCATCACCATATCATGTATTTTATCAGTGATTTCTGGAGTCGTAACCTCCGCAGGGCGTCCACAACGTTCAGCATCACTTGTGTCCATATGGCCACTCCGAAAATTTTGAAACCACTTATAAACTGTTCTAACCGAAGGTGCAGAGTCACCATAATGTTTATTCTTTTTAGTCTCCCGAGGTGTTTTGTCTTTCATAATGTTTAATAACCACAAGAAATTCATTTTCGTCCATTTTTTTGACAATCACTCGACTTTCTTGATTCACACGAATGCCAAACACAAAGAAATAGACCAATATGGCTAAAACTTGGTGTGCGTTCTTTCCAAAGATACTACTAATTAAAGATGACCTCGATACGCGCCGGTGGTGCCATCTCTCGGACTTTGCACGGACTTTTCAAACGCCCTTCGTACTCTTCGACAGCTAAAACGATCATCCGTTCCACTTGCAGGTTCCTATGTAACGACTTCGAGGAGGAACTAAAATTTGATTTTGAGTATTTCCTATAATTATTGACCGAATTTAGAAATTTTAACTTTTGACACTACGCACTCGTTAATTTGCATTATCCTACGTTAAAAGTTTCACACCACAGTGCAAGTATTGAAGTCAGAAACAGTGTTTATATCTTGACGCCAGATAACTCACGGCGCGCAAATTACCGAGACTATGTGCATCGAGTACTCACCGACTCACCGACTTACAGTAAAATATATTTTCAAACCTTTCCGACACGTTTTGTCATTGACACACCTCGCGAAATGATGAAAGGAGAAAAGTTTATCGCTTCCTGTAATTTTGCTATTCATGCAGTTAAACTTAAGCATCGGGTGTTACGTTTTAATTTATTACTTCTTTACTAAAAACTCTACTCACAACAAATTTTCCAGACTGTTTTCACATATACCACTCGACGTTTTGCATCTTTACCCATTAAGGCTTTATTTACGTTAAATAACTGACACGTCAACTCATTCGTAACGTAATCAGACGTTTGAAGATGTCTTACGCAATAGGGGAGGGGCATTACTGGTAGATCTAAACAGAACAGAACAGAACCGTTGTGGGTAAAGTGCGCAATTTTAAAACATGAGCCAGAGTCGCCTCTTCTTCCGTAAAATTATGAACACTCTGCCAAAAAGGTTACCCAGAAGCGTCACCACAAATTCGGACAGATGGGAATCCATCCCCCCCCCCCTACCACCTCTCTCCTACCAAAGCGTTAGAGGAATGGACAACTATTATCGCTGCTGTTGGTATTTAATATTGAAAGATTGCATGCTTTCTCAGGCAACTGTTTATTGATGTTTACAAATCATACAACATACACAAAGAACTTCTGCGACTTTCATTGGCTTCTCCATTTCTCTCGACCACTATGCACACATGCGCGCGCGCGCACACACACACACACACACACACACACACACAGAGACAGAGAGAGAGAGAGAGAGAGAGAGAGAGAGAACTGCATTGCAGCAGTATTTATGCTCGCTTATTTGTAAGCTCGTGCGCACACATAACCCTCAACTTTGAGACACAACTATAACAACCTCAAAGAAAGGAACCATTGTGGGCTGAGAAAGAAAATCCTTCCAAGACCTACACAATCCCCTTTACATGACTTTCATGTATCTCGCTTCATAACAGAATGGCTACTGTGTGAATAACTTTCACCGCTTCTTCGCTATTCTGCAAAGCTTTTGTTTCTTTTAGCTGCCAGTTCTACACTCACACCACCTCTTTGTGTGTGTGTGTGTGTGTGTGTGTGTGTGTGTGTGTGTGTGTGTGTGTCAGAGAGAGAGAGAGAGAGAGAGAGAGAGAGAGAGAGAGAGACGGGTGTGACCGAGAGAGAGAGAGACCTCTTCACCATCGACGTCGTCGTTGTTGTTGTCATCACAACCATTAGTGAGAACCTGAACTACATTTGCAAACAAAACTTTCGAGCCAGCCTTTGAGATTAATCCAAGAAAGAGAGGGATCAAAACGGCAGTATGCATGAATTGGCTCTCTTCGGCAACGTCTTCCTGTTCAGGAAATCATTTCTGTCTGCCTAGGATAGGCATGCGAGCAGTTCTAGCGGGAAATTCTTTAGTGCTTGAGTCTCCAGAAGTTATGAGTCGTTTAGTGAAAAGGTCATCCGTGATACACATACGCATGGTAGCTTGTTCGCTTTCGGATGGTAACTGTGTCAATCCCAAATTGCATTGGATGGTAGACACAACTATGTTCGACGTTAGGCTTGTGGATTGGAATACGTATGGATCATTAATCACCCAAAATGAAGATAAAATTTCTACAATTATCTCGGAATCTCAGAAACATATAAAACAACACAATCATAAATAGGAACAGCTTCCAAGCTGCGCTATAACCTCGATGCAGGTACGTACCTTGAACATTCGTCAAATAGTTCGTTTTGTCTCTGTAGATGCCAATGTCGACAGGGTGTTCAAAAAAGAATAAAGCTAATTTCAAGATGTTTGCGAGAGGTACAACACATTCATTTCTGTTTTGCTGCTAAGAGAGCAACAAAAAGTCGTTTATTACAGTCAGCCCCACGAACACGGGTATACTCTCTTCATAATTAAAGACTCGAAGTATATAATCATTTTTTACGTATTTCAGTGAAGGAAATATCGTGAATGATTGGAATCTAGTGACACATGACATACGGCCAGAGAGCGAGTTTAATCGCGGAACCAGGAAAGCGATGTGGAAGTAGTTGGCGAGTTCTTCTCGCCGTGTTGTATCTCCCCAGCCGGCAACATCTGAGACGCGCAAGAACAGCAAAAGCAGGAGTATGCGCCACACAGTTTAAACTGCAATCTACCTCGGAGAAGAGTTCACCGGCTGGCCGACGTGCCGCTGTCATTTACGATTTGTTTTGCTGGATGACGGTGGCAAGGCAGGGAGCCTTATGACTTTCCGCTCCATAGCGCGCGTCGGCTACAGTCTTGGCACTTTTATTGCCTTCAACACATTGCTTGTCAGAGGTCTGCCAACTATTGGCTTATAAAATATGTTGCAGTGCACTGCAGTACTTCGTCACC
Source organism: Schistocerca serialis cubense (assembly GCF_023864345.2). NCBI lineage: Eukaryota > Metazoa > Arthropoda > Insecta > Orthoptera > Acrididae > Schistocerca > Schistocerca serialis. The sequence goes on from NC_064646.1 coordinate 405,685,082, forward strand.
TCATGTAAGAAAGCAGCGTGCCAGGGCAGTGTTTCCTGCCTTTCATCATAGTCAATATACAGGACTACTACTGAACACATTAAGCCATTAAAGTATCTCGAAAACTGTATATCGGATCAAAAAAAAGTTATAATTCCAATTTACTTATCTCAGAGATAGACATCAAACAATTCCACACTCGACCCACTTCCCCCCCCCCCCCCCTGCGTGGGTGGCGGGGGGAAACTTTGAAATCTTGAACAGGAACCTCAAGTTTTTTTACTACAGATTACTGTTGTACGACAAATCTACATACGTGTTGTCCGAAGCATTTTATTTGTTTCGCCACAGACGGTGCTATAATCGGAGGAATAGAAATATGTACACAATAGTAATGTACGACACGCTACTCAATGACTCTTGAATATCCAATGGCACGTGGGACCCCTCCTCCATGCTGCGAGGGTAGGACAGGGCATATTTAATTTCGGTCATCATATTAGATGTTTTGGGAAAGCCTGAAAATGTGTCGTTCATTATTTAAATTATGAAAACTACACCGATTACTGGTTTTTGTTTCTTAGCACAACGCGTTTCGAGAATTTATTCTCATTTTCAGGTGCATTTGTGTATTTGTTCATAAGAATACATTTGGTGGTGTCTGCTTGTGTGATTTTCTGCCATTCTTGCGTCTTTTTGGAGCTATACTGCAATCGGAAAATCGGACAAAATGAATTTCTGAGGGTTTTTCATTGCCAGTGTTAGAAATGGTATTTTTGTTTGTTTACTTACAGATATTGTGCCTCCTTCATTATACAGAATAGCACACACACGCAAATCATCACTTACATTGTTTGTTTACAAAACATGCTACAAAGATATTATGACACTATGGCTTCACAAAGAGTTTGTACACAGAGATGTTACAGTGTTTTCGATTACGTTATGTGTATAACTGTAATTGTAAAAAATAAAACTCATTTTTATCACTTTTGACTACTAAATTATGGAATACATGTTTTTCTTTTTTTTTCTAATGAGGAAATACATGTATTTATGAAAATTTCCACAGTTATCATTCGCAGGAGAAACATTTGAAGAAATTAGTTGATTAACTGTCTACCTTGTCACTGAGAATTTTTCCTCCTTGCTTTTTGTGGTACATAGAAGTTTCAAGCTCCTCCGTTCTGCCAGTTTGCTCTATGCAGTACCATTTCTAACATAAGGATTGAAAAAGCCTCAAATATTCACTTTGTCCGATTTTCCGATTCCAATTTGACTCCACAAAGAGGCAAGGGAGGCAGGAAATCACACTATCAGACGTCGCCAAGCATATTATTGTCCACAAATGCACTTGAAAATGAGAATAAATTCTCGAAACGCGCTTCATTATTTAAATCAGGCCTGCATTTCATAACCTGTTATTGGAAACACCCATTCGCGACGTCGAATCCCTCCGACCTACCGAAAGGGTACTACTCGACGCACCACCGTGGCCGTGTTGTTAACCACGACCTATTGTAACAGGCAGTACATTGCGATCACAACTCACGTATCGTGCAGACGTAGAACAGATAGCTGCTCCAAACATTATAGTACTTGCGCAGTGTTTATTGCCTGCACATCTACGTATCATTTGGAGAACAGACGTGCAAGTGGGCGATGAATGTTGTAACCACAGAAGAAAAATATTGAAATTATCCTGACTTACGAGGAATGTGAGAAAAACGTTGAGACTGCTATTGCCTTGAATGCCGAGCGTTTTCCAGAGATATCTCGCTTTCGTTTGTTCTTTCACAACATTGTGAACGCCTTTACGTAAGGTGGCAGCTTATAGACCGGGAAAAGGGAACGAAGCAAACCTGTTACAGGAGAAACTAATGAAATAGCAATACTAGCGGCAGTACACCACAACCCGCGGATAAGCGCCTTGCAATCACACCGCAATTCCGGTATGCCCGGACGTAATATTGTCACAATACTGTATCATCATTAAGTATCATTCGTACAATGTGTCACTGCATGAAGAACTTCATGGCACTGATTTCCATAACCGGGTAGTGTTTTGTGGACGGGCACCTCAACAAATGCAAAGGACTCCACGTTCCTTGCCGAGATACTATTTTCCGATGAGTCTACATTCACAAACCATGGTAACGGTAACCAGCATGCGTGCATTTTTGGAGTGTAGACAATCCCCTCTGGTTAGAGCTAGTTGACCAACAACGTCTTTGTCCGGTTAACGTATAGTGAACAAACTCATTGATCCGTATTTTATCTACGGCACGTTGAATGGACGCAAAAATCAAACGTTTTTGGAACAGGAACTACCGATAATGCTGTAATATGTTGGCCTGGACGTTCGACAACGTATGTGGTTTCAGAATGACAGCGGCTCACCTGCTGTCATGCAATTGGAACACGGGAGGCATTAGACTGTGTTTACACTGGTCAGTGGATCGGCAGAATGACCCTATTAATTGGTCCGCTAGGTCCCCGGATTTGACGTCGCCGGATTTCTTTCTGTGGAAATATTTAAAAGATCAGTTGTACCAGCAAGTGACAACAGGCTGTGAAGGCGTGGTCGACCGCATAAGAAACACCTGTGCTTATATTCCCACAGATGTGCTTCCGTCCTGTGTACGGTCATTTGAAAAGTGGATCACTAAGTGTATTGAAGTTGGCGGTACTACGTTTGAACACCTACTCTAATTGGAAAAACCGGGTAGTGTTAGCCTCGAGCCACGGCCTCAGTGGCGTGCTGAGTAATCTCCTGTTCGATATGTCGGAGTAATGCAACGTAGCGATTGGAGTTTCCAATTAGAAGTTAGGAAATACTGGCCTGTCCTAGACTTGCCCATGGAGCTGTGGTCCCATGTGGAGTTGGATACTCAAGGGCTTCTGAATAGCATGTTGTACATTACGATTGTGTACATTGACCAACCAGTAAAGGAAACAATAGAAAAATTGGGAGTAGAAATTAAAATCCATGGAGAAAAATAGAAACTTTGAGGTTTGCCGATGACATTGTAATTCTGTCAGAGGCAGCAAAAGGCCTGGAGGAGCAGTTGAACGGAATGGACAGTGCCTTGAAAGGAGGCTATGAGATGAATATCAACAAAAGCAAAACGAAAGGAATGGAATGTAGTCTAATTTAATCAGATGATGCTGAGGGAATAACATTAGGAAATGGAACGCTTAAAGTAGTAAATGAAATTTGCTATTTGGGAAGCAAAATAATTGATGATGGTCGAAGAAGGGAGGATATAAAACGTAGACTGGCAATGGCAATGAAAGCGTTTCTGAAAAACAGAAATTTGTTAACATGGAGTATAGATTTAAGTGTCAGGAAGTCTTTTCTCAAAGTATTTTTCTGGAGTGTAGCCACGTATGGATGTGAAACATGGACGATAAATAGTTTAGACAAGAAGAGAATAGAAGCTTTCGAAATGTGGTGCTACAGACGAATGCTCAAGATTAGATGAGGAGGTTCTGAATATAACTGAGGGGAAGAGGAATTTGTGGCACAACTTGACTAGAAGAAGGGATCGGTTGGTAGGACATGCTCTGAGGCATCAAGGGATCACCACTTTAGCACTGGAGGGCAGCGTGGGGGGTAAAAATCGTAGAGGGACACCAAGAGATAAATACACTAAGCAGATTCAGAAGGATGTAGGTGGCAGTAGTTACTTGGAAATGAACAAGCTTGCACAGGATAGAGTAGCATGGAGAGCTGCATCAAACCAGCGCCTTTAAACGAACACTTTTTGCTCGACCTTAATAAATCTGCATGAACAGTAGTAACATATTGTAAACAGGCCTCTGTTTATACAAATGTTAATAAAAATATTGAAGTTAATAAATAATTAAGTAAATTTTAACTTATTAATATGAGTTAACCAGTCGCTGTTTAACATATCGAAGAGAGCACTAGTTGTTTTTTAATATTTTTTTCATAATGCGGGGCCACAGCCATAATATACTTCTTTAAAGTCAGTACCGCCATTAGACTGTTGTTTATTTGCAGTGTTACCTTTACACTTACACTTACTCATGATTTCGGCTTCAAAGTGCCATTATCACGTGTTTGTGTGAATTAGGGAATCTATAACACTTGAAACACTTGATAATAGCACTTTCAAGCCGAGATCATGAGTAAGTGTAAGTGTAAAGGTAACACTGTAAATAAACGACAGTCTTATGGCGGTACTGACTTTAAAGAGTTATTTTTCTTCAAAGTAACAGCTTTCCTCTAAAGTTACAAGGTTACCTGTAGATGGCATAAGTACTAACAGTATCAGGCAGAGAAGTGATACGTTACTGTTAATGCACCGAGCAGATTATGTTTCTGAAAGATGCTTCTCTTACTTTTTTTTTTAAGAAAAGAAAAAGCTCACCCATTTCTCGTCTATCAAGGATTAGCGCAATCCTTTTCGATGTGATTTACAGAACACAAGGAGTTATGAATAAATGGACGAAAAATTTCTTAAAGACCAATTCTCTAGGTAACGAATGACAATCATTACTTCCATCGTGATTCTTTATTTGATACTTATTTTAATCTAATATTCCTGTGAAATGAGAATAAAATAAGTAAAACTATAGTATATTTCTGAAGTGACCATACGTCTCTCGTGCAATAGAAAGACTGATATAGCAGTTGACTCGTCCACGCCACAAATTTCCTTTATCACACGACAGAATGCGGTGCGTGAGGAATTTCAAGGCAGACCGTGTACGTTTGCTTTTGTCGACCAGACTGAGGCCTGGCAGTTTGAGAGAGGGAATTAGAAAACAACAGGCTTAAGCTGTGGTCTCGTGTGGCAGAAGTTTTCGACCACTGACGGGCCAGCCGGCCGTGATTAAAAACTTTGCGGGTGGCAGGTGCTCACAGAGGCAGCCGGTTATACCTCTGAAGCAGTAACAGTAGCAGGCAACGAGCACGGCCGCTGCGTATGGTATGTAATCGTTACCGAGCAGCGAGTATTTCAAGGGACAACAAGAACCGTTCCCTTAATGACTGAAAACCTGTTTACTGCGTGTTGTTTATTTATTACGTCGTAGCCTATCATCGATAGCTGAAACACGAGCTGCACAGGGAGGTTCAAAAAGGACTTTGCAACTTTGAAAATTCATACAAACTGATTCATAGGACCTACAGAGGTGATTTTAGTGTCAATTTGTAGGGGAAGAAATAAAGTGTCGCGTAGTCGCTAGTGCCGAATCACATAGCAAGGAGCGCTAGCGACATTTGCGTTAAAGATGGCTGTCTTCACTGGACCCGAGCTTGCTAGCTGTGTGTTTTTGTCTGAAGAATCGAAGTCGGCGACAACAAATGTTCAAATGTGTGTGAGATCTTATGGGACTTAACTGCTAAGGTCATCAGTCCCTAAGCTTGCACACTACTTAACCTAAATTACCCTAAGGACAAACACATACACCCATGCCCGATGAAGGACTCGAACCTCCGCCGGGACCAGCCGCACAGTCCATGACAGCAGCGCCTGAGACCGCTCGGCTAATCCCACGCGGCTCGGCGACAACAGTTCAGCGTAACTTCCGTACCAAGTACGCTAAAGATCCTCCTAATAGGCCTACAATTTATGAGTGGCATAAATGTTTTGTGGAAACAGGGCGCTCGGTAAGACATTGGAAATCATCAGGTCGTCCAAGCACATTTGATGACGTCCCTGAGTGAGTGAGACGTTTTGTCAACAGCACTACGAAATCGACCCGGCGTGCATCTCGTGAACTGAAAATCCCACATACGAATGTTTGGCGTATGTTGAGAAACCGTTTGAATTTCGAACGGTACAGAGTAACGATCTTACAGGCAATAAAAGACACTGATAAAATTGCTCGCAAGAGCTTTTGTGCGGATGTGTTAAATCGATTACATGAAGATGAACATTTCTTGGACAAAATCATCTTTTCTGACGAGTCGACTTTTCACTTAAGTAACAACATTAACACACATACCTGTAGGACTTGGGGCAGTGAAAATCCACATCAAATATTGCAACATGTTCGTGATAGCCCTTAACAGAACGTTTATTGTCCATTGAGCAAAAACAAGGTGTACGGCCCCTTTCTTTTCGTGAGAGACCATCAACGGGATAGTGTACCTGGATAATTTACAACAATTTTTGATACCACAGATCGATGAGGATGACCAAGAATGAAATGTTTACTTCGTGAAGATGGTGCACCACCCCACTACCTGGCTGACGTCCGAGGTTTTGTCAGTGTTCAGGTCAATAGACTAGCCGTGATGCTCCAGTAGCATGGCCCCCCACGATCCCCAGATCTCACACTACTCGATTTTTTTTTATGGAGATTCATCAAGGATATCGTGTTGTACTTCCTGTGCCGGCTTCTCTACCTGAACTTAGAGGAAGAATTTACGCCGCCACTGAGCAAGTTAGACCTGCAGTGCTACGGCGAGTTTGGGAAGAAACTAACTTCCGATGGGATGTGTGCAGGATAACCAACGAAAGTCGCATACAACATCTTTACTTTAAACTTGATGTGTTTCCCTGTAAAATAACACTAAACCAGTTCTATATCTTCTTTCAATAAATTTGTATGAATTTTTGAAACACCCTGTATTTATTCTTACACAGATCATTACTATCAACATTTATGTTTCTATACACCAGCAAATATTACACCCAACACAGTACCATTTGCCATCATCATAAGTAATTCAACTACGTCTATGAAATGTATTCGCAGTTGGGGGATCTTTCTGACATTAGCTGCATTAGTTGTGCAGGTATTACTTGCTGATAGCATACGGAAGTTTGGGTTGGTCTTCGAAGCATGCTGGGGTATCCATAGTTGTTAAGCAACTCACCCCGACAAGCGGAAAGCGAGGGTTCGAGTCCCGGTCCGGCAAAACTTTTCGTGTTGTTGTTGTTGTGGTCTTCAGTCCTGAGACTGGTTTGATGCAGCTCTCCATGCTACTCTATCCTGTGCAAGCTTTTTCATCTCCCAGTACCTACTGCAACCTACATCCTTCTGAATCTGCTTAGTGTATTCATCTCTTGGTCTCCCTCTACGATTTTTACCCTCCACGCTGCCCTCCAATACTAAGTTGGTGATCCCTTGATGCCTCAGAACATGTCCTACCAACCGATCCCTTCTTCTGGTCAAGTTGTGCCACAAACTTCTCTTCTCCCCAATCCTATTCAATACTTCCTAATTAGTTATGTGATCAACCCATCTAATCTTCAGCATTCTTCTGTAGCACCACATTTCGAAAGCTTCTATTCTCTTCTTGTCCAAACTATTTATCGTCCATGTTTCACTTCCATACATGGCTACACTCCATACGAATACTTTCAGAAATGACTTCCTGACACTTAAATCAATACTGGATGTTAACAAATTTCTCTTCTTCAGAAACGCTTTCCTTGCCATTGCCAGCCTACATTTTATATCCTCTCTACTTCGACCATCATCAGTTATTTTGCTCCCCAAATAGCAAAACTCCTTTACTACTTTAAGTGCCTCATTTCCTAATCTAATTCCCTCAACATCACCCGACTTCATTCGACTACATTCCATTATCCTTGTTTTGCTTTTGTTGATGTTCATCTTATATCCTCCTTTCAAGACACTGTCCATTCCATTCAACTGCTCTTCCAAGTCCTTTGCTGTCTCTGACTGAATTACAATGTCATCGGCGAACCTCAAAGTTTTTATTTCTTCTCCATGAATTTTAATACCTACTCCAAATTTTTCTTTTGATTCCTTTACTGCTTGCTCAATATACAGATTGAACAACATCGGGGAGAGGCTACAACCCTGTCTTACTCCCTTCCCAACCACTGCTTCCCTTTCATGTCCCTCGACTCTTATAACTGCCATCTGGTTTCTGTACAAATTGTAAATAGCCTTTCGCTCCCTGTATTTTACCCCTGCCTAAATAAAAATTTATTTTTATTTTCGTGTTGTACGAACAGGTAATATCTTTACATATAAAGCATCAAATGTCAGAAGGGTTCTGCAATTTGGTTAAATTTCATAAATTTAGTACAGTGGCAAGATCATCATTCTCTGTTTCTTCAGATATTGTTAAAAACTAACTATATCTACTACTATTATAATAACATCAGCTCCTGCCTGCCACATTTCACAATGCACTCTATCGTTGCCCGGTCCGTAGACATAGCCTGACAGTTCCTTGGGTGCTGCGGAGGACACTGGTCGCGTCTACCCGTTCCGTTGTTTGTCGGTTCCCTGGTTGCAGCGGACAGTTATCGTGGTCCAAGGAAGCGTTGTCGCTGCCGGTGAGAAGTGTAGCCACACGCCGATATCCACAGCGAATTATCGTCCGTGCGTTCAGAATCTTAACTATATTCGTCACCCTCCGCTCTTAGTTATAGACGGCCGAGTGGTTTGAGGCGCCATGTCACGGATCGCGCAGCCCCTTACGCCGGAGGTTCGAGCCCTTCATCGGGTATAGGTGCGTGCATGTGTGTGTGTGTGTGTGTGTGTGTGTGTGTGTGTGTGTGTGTGTGTGTGTGTGTGGTGTTGTTGTTGTTTTTGTTTTTGTTGTTGTTGTTGTTGTTGTTCTTCTTCTTCTTCTTCTTCTTAGCATAAGTTAGTTTAAGTAGTGTGTAAGTGTAGGGACCGACGACCTCAGCAGTTTGGTCACTTAGGAATTCACACACATTTGAGCATTTAAAAATATGTCATAGAAAAGTAAAGAGCATATTTGTGACTTGAATGCCGTTTGTCGGAATCAGTTTTCATTGAGTACGACAATGCCAAAGGAAGATTATATTTTCTTGTTAATGTGATACACTTCTGCATTATTAAAGAGATCGGAATACCACTTCCATTTAAGATAATAGTTTTATTCATGTGCAAAACAGTGCACTAAAGCTTATCCTCACAGTCTCAGCGCACAACGAAATATTAGTGTACTGTCACGCATTGTACTACTGTGCGAATATCTAGCTGCAATTTTGGAAAGGCAGTAATATCCTCGTCTGGAAAAACAACTAAAAAATCAAACAGTAAGGCCCCTAATTAAGTAGTGATTTATTTTTATATTCTTAAAATGGACACAGCAGATCTGAGTTGGGTCTAAACGAATTTCGTGAGATGAAATTAGGAATCGTGTTCATTTGTAAAATAGATGCGTTTAAATAAGCCTAAATAAGTTATGCGTTATGACTGTTTGACGAGGAACTTGTTCTTTGCACCGTTGATATCCATTCTTCGTAGTAAATGTCACTTGTAGATAATCATATTTACAGTCAGTTCCACTAAAAAGTGTACACCGTTACCTGTTTGAAAGAAAAGACACTATTCTACACTACTGGCCATTAAAATTGCTACACCAAGTAGAAATGCAGATGATAAACGGGTATTCATTGGACGAATATATTATACAAGAACTGACATGTGATTACATTTTCACGCAATTTGGGTGCATAGATCCTGAGAAATCAGTACCCAGAACAACCACCTCAGTTCGTAATAACGGCCTTGATACGCCTGGGCAGACAGAGCTTGGATGGCGTGTACAGGTACAGCTGCCCATGCAGCTTCAACACAATACCACAGTTCATCAAGAGTAGTGACTGGTGTATTGTGACGAGCCAGTTGCTCGCCCACCATTGAACAATTGGTGAGAGATCTGGAGAATGTGCTGGCCAGGGCAGCAGTCGAACATTTTCTGTATCCAGAAAGCCCCGTACAGGACCTGCAACATGCGGTCGTGCATTATCCTGCTCAAATGTAGGATTTCGCAGGGATCGAGTGAAGGATAGAGCCACGGGTCGTAACACATCTGAAATGTAACGTCCACTGTTCAAACTGCCGTCAGTGCGAACAAGAGGTCTCCGAGCCGTGTAACCAATGGCACCCCATACCATCACGCCGGGTGATACGCCAGTATGGCGATGACGAATACACGCTTCCAATGTGCGTTCACCGTGATGTCGCCAAACACGGATGAGACCATCATGATGTTGTAAACAGAAACTGGATTCATCCGAAAAAATGACGTTTTGCCATTTGTGGACGCAGGTTTGTCGTTGAGTACACCATCGCAGGTGCTCCTGTCTGTGATGCAGCGTCAAGGGTAACCGCAACCACGGTCTCCGAGCTGATAGTCCATGCTGCTGCAAACGTCGTCGAACTGTTCGTGCAGATGGTTGTTGTCTCGCAAACGTCCCCATCTGTTGACTCAGGGATCGAGACGTGGCGGCACGATCTGTTACAGCCATGGGGATAAGATGCCTGTCATCTCGACTGCTAGTGATACGAGACCGTTGGGATCCAGCACGGCGTTCCGTATTACCCTCCTGAACCCACCGATTGCATATTCTGCAGTCATTGGATCTCGACCAACGCGATCAGCAGTGTCGCGATACGATAAACCGCAATCGCGATAGGCTACAATCCGACCTTTATCAAAGTCGGAAACGAGATGGTACGCATTTCTCCTCCTTACACGAGGCATCATAACGTTTCACCAGGCAACGCCGGTCAACTGCTGTTTGTGTATGAGAAGTCGGTTGGAAACTTTCGTCATGTCAGCACGTTGTAGGTGTCGCCACCGGCGCAACCTTGTGTGAATGCTCTGAAAAGATAATCATTTGCACATCACAGCATCTTCTTCCTGTCGGTTAAATTTCGCGACTGTAGCACATTCATCTTCGTGGTGTAGCAATTTTAATTGCCAGTAGTATAACTATATGTTTACATGAAAATAAATATTGTTACTAATTTCACAACTACCGAATAGTTAATCCAACCGCCGCCATTATCGAATTTAGCTTGGCACGTTTTCGGCATGCCTTTCACAAGATTTTCTGCATAATCTCTCGGTAACGATCTCTATATCGTTCTCATTTTATATGACAGCTGCTTCAAAGCATATATTGGCTTTCCTTTAAGCTTCATCTTAATATACGACCAAACATTTGCGATCGGATTTGCATCCGGAGACATTGCAAAATGGTTCAAGTGGCTCTGAGCACAATGGTATTTAACATCTGAGGTCATCAGTCCCCTAGACTTAGAACGACTTAAACCTAACTAACCTAAGGACATCACACACATCCATGCCCGAGGCAGGATTCGAACCTGTGACCGTAGCAGCAGCGCGGTTCCGGACTGACGCGCCTAGAACCGCTCGACCACAGCGGCCGGCATTGATTACAGATTCGTGACCACTACCAGAGATGTCGCTGCAGACGTGACATTTAAAGTTATGGCGTACACTTTCTTGTGGAACGTAACTGTACTTCAGAGTAATTGACACCACACATATCGAAAGCACTTTACATAGTTCATGTTCGCGCTCAAAAGTAGGGTTGCAAAGGCTATTCTCGATCAGAAAACATGGGGGACACAGTAATCGGAATTTGAAAGCCACACACTTTAGAATTACAAGTTTTTAGAGGACGAGTATCATTAGTTTCAAAAATTACCTGAATTCCCCTCTTTCACTACTGAACTGCGATAAGCTTAGACTGACGTCCGTGTGGCCGTGATTCCGTAGAACGGTGTCGCGCACGCGAGCTGAGTTCGAGCGGTTCCGGCGTAATTACGGCGTCGGGCAGCTGTGCCGGTGCCAGACACAGCGTGGCGCGGCCCGGTCGCCGGGGGATTCTCGGCTGGACGGATTGGACCGGCAACTTGGAGCCGACGGCCGAGTTGGCAGGCCGCGACCCCTACAGCGGTGGCTGTAGCTGCCGATAACCCGGCCCTGCAAAGCGCCGCCCTCAGCTCAGGGGCCGCCTGGGCCATAGCGAGCCGGCCGCTTTTGCTGCTCCGTCGACAGTCGGGCACCTCAGCACTTTGCGTTCACCTCCAAAGCAGAAGGGGTAGATGCCATTCTGTCGCAGTTTATAAAACCGTTCGGGGAAGTGGCAACCGAACCATTCTTAAAGTTATATTAAAAAATGAAGAAATTCGTCCAGCTGTTTTTAAAGTGTCGATTTTATTTTGGCATCTAGTTTCAACGTTGTAACAACGTCATCTTCAGGCCCGTACACTTGTTGACGTCAACTGCGTGCAGCTGATACTAGAAGTCAGTGTTGACATATGGACGTACTCCGTGTGGAAGGAGGATAGTCATCTTCCACCTTCCACACGGGGCACGTCCATATCTCAACACTGACTTCTAGTATCGGAAGCACGCAGTTCACGTCGACAAGTGTATGGGCCTGAAGATGGTAAGGTGCTTCTTACGTGAGGAAGAATTTTTACCAGTTTTAATAAATTATTGTCTCTTATTGATGTATTCACGATAGTTAGGAAGTGCTGTAATCCGTAGCCGGCCATGAGTCGGAGAGCATTTCCCACACTGGCTGGCTAGGTGACGAAGCGACCATATGTGGCGCGTAGTGGGGTGGGGCTCGGCGCTGGACCGTAGCAACAAGCGTCAGCCTGGGAAATATACATGACGGGGAGTACCGCCATCTTGGCGCCAAAGTCACCGATTTTGATTATTTACATTTAATAATTAAAGTCATTTATGACAATATGAATACTAGGAGGAGCCTCTGGATGTTTAAAACTATTTATCATAATTTTGCCTCGTTAAAATTCACACCCGTTCATTAACAAATGGATCTTAGTAAGTACGAACTTTATCGGAAATCCACGAACTGTGACGAAACTAGTAAGAGATACGGACTGCGCGCCAAAGTCGGCAGTCGGCGTTAAGAGCTCTTCCTGTCTTGTTCGATGGGAGCCATGCTCTCGGTTACGAGTTGTTTGTGAAGTGAGTGTTTCATTATTGATCTAATAGGAATAAAAGTGATATTACGGCATTCTGAATGTTAATTTCGAGTAAATAGATACCCCAAAGTTGACCGACAGCAATTTCAGATAATTAGCGTCCACAGACAGAGACATCCAATGCGCCAATGAAGAATCTGAAAGGGACGACATTTACGAGAGCTGCACCGCGCACAGGTAGGAGGAAATCCGACGACACGACCCACCAAGGCGGATCAACGAAGTTCCGACTTACATTCGCAAATTCCGGGTGGAAATGCTGACCAGTTATACTGTACGTCACATATACCACCCTCTACGGACTAGCGGCTAAGTTGAGTAATGACAGTATCAGTTCAGAAGCGAGAGGATCTTGCAAGATGACGTTGTTACAACGTTAAAACTAGTTGCCAAAATAAAATCGACACCTTAAATACAGATGGAGGAATTTCTTCATTTTTAATATAAATTTATACCAGCTGATGTCCCACTGACCTCCATTTCAACTATGGATGTACGATGATTCTTAAAGTTAGTGTGTAGAAAGTGCGGCACTCGAGACATAAAATCGGATTTACGAAACATATGCGAACCTCACAAAAAATTAGTCCACCCAGAAGAAACCACCCTCGCACGAACTCCCGTGATATGTATTCCTTGATTTGCAGAAAGTGTGTAACACTGTCTGCCGAGTTCTGTTGGTAAGCGGGGTGCACTCAGACCTTGTAAGACCAACTGAGGAGCTACTTGATTGGGAAGTAGTGGCAACAGCCAGGAGAGCGGTGTGCTCACCACATGTCCCTCCCTACCCACATCTGGTGATGCCTAAGGGCTCAGGATAACACGGCGGCTGGTCAGTACCGTTGGGTCTTCAAGACCTGTTTGGATGGTTGTTCTGTTTGTTTAATAGGTTTTTATAAATAAAATTCTCTTCAAATTTTATAAATAAAATTCTCTTCAAATTCTCTTTCAAATTCTAAAGGTGGCACGGGTAAAATACAGGGAGCGAAAGGCTATTTACAATTTGTACAGAAACCAGATGGCAGTTATAAGAGTCGAGGGACATGAAAGGGAAGCAGTGGTTGGGAAGGGAGTGAGACAGGGTTGTAGCCAATCCCCGATGTTATTCAATCTGTATATTGAGCAAGCAGTAAAGGAAACAAAAGAAAAATTCGGAGTAGGTATTAAAATCTATGGAGAAGAAACAAAAACTTTGCAGTTCGCCGATCACATTGTAATTCTGTCAGAGACAGCAAAGGATTTGGAAGAGCAGTTGAACGGAATGGATAGTGTCTCGAAAGGAGGATAAAAGATCAACATCAACAAAAGCAAAACGAGGATAATGGAATGTAGTCGAATTAAGTCGGGTGGCGCTGAGGGAATTAGATTAGGAAATGAGACACTTAAAGCAGTAAAGGAGTTTTGCTATTTGGGGAGCAAAATAAGTGATGATGGTCGAAGTAGAGAGGATACAAAATGTAGACTGGCAATGGCATGGAAAGGGTTTCTGAGGAAGAGAAATTTGTAAACATCGAGTATAGATTTAAGTGTCAGGAAGTCGTTTCTGAAAGTATTGGTGTGGAGTGTAGCCATGTATGGAAGTGAAACATGGACAATAAATAGTTTGGACAAGAAGAGAATAGAAGCTTTCGAAATGTGGTGCTACAGAAGAATGTTGAAGATTAGGTGGGTAGATCACGTAACTAATGAGGAGGTATTGAATAGAATTGGGGAGAAGAGAAATTTGTGGCACAACTTGACTAGAAGAAGGGATCGATTGGTAGGACATGTTCTGAGGCATCAAGGGATCACAGATTTAGCATTGGAGGGCAGCGTGGAGGGTAAAAATCGTAGAGGGAGACCAAGAGATGAATACACTAAGCAGATTCAGAAGGATGTAGGTTGCAGTAGGTACTGGGAGATGAAGGAGCTTGGAGAGCTGCATCAAACCAGTCTCAGGACTGAAGACCACAACAACAACATAAATAAATAAATCTTCTGCTACCAGTCACGATTTTTTCTTTATTTTACTATTCGCACGACAAGTTTCGAGAAATAATTCCCATTTTCAAGTGCGTTTTTTGTGTGTATTAAGCAATTTCTTTTGATGTTGTCAGTGTGTGTGAGTCTGCTTCATTTTGTTGACTTTTACTGTAATACATAAGAAACAAGCGATTTTAGGTTGGGTATCAGTTCTTTTTGTGAGGTTAGTGGCTAAAATTTAGAAGAATTTGTACTTACAGTTTTCTAATGGTACTCTTGTGTAGAGACTCACGCACACTTAACATCACACACAACTTGTTGTACACTATACACATCGAAAATATCTTATATAGACAAAACAGTTACATGGATCTTCTTACAGGTAGTCCACAGAGATAACATTAGGAAATAAATGGCTTAATACACACAAAAACGCACTTGAAAATGGGAATTATTTCTCGAAACGCGTCGTACGAATAGTAAAATAAAGAAAAAATTGTGACTGGTAGCAGAAGATTTATTTATTTATAAACAAAACTATTGTATCTACAGTCATAGGCTTTCAAAAACCATTTATAATGGATCAAATCAGATTTTGTTTGTTTGTTTAACACAATGCGCCATTGCAGGATGTTCACGAAGGTCCGAGCTTAACGAATAGATTCTCAGATATGATTGTGCCTTGATGTCTCATAAGTAATAGAACCCAATACATTATCCTGGATGGAGAATGTTCATCAGAGACATGGGTATCTCCAGGAGAACCCCACGGAAGTGTGATGCGAGCGCTCTTGTTCTCTATCCGGGATAATTCGGCTGCCCCTACCGTTCTCGTTTTATGCGACCCACAATTCTTTACGTGGCGTTCCAAAACCGCGCACAAGATTTTCATTTCTCTCGCTCGCTACACGCAAACTGTTAGTTCCACAGAAAAATGAACAGGGCCTTTCTGTAAGAAATTTAATGTAGTTAAATTTTGTACTGGGATACGTTTTCACTGGATGCCGTGCTTTTCGAATTATTCAGGAAAAATGTGCAACGTGACCTTCAAACATATCTCCACCCCCACACTCATCCCTCACAAGTCAGGATCTCTAGTAAATTGCTCGTGGTACTCTCTCCGACCACTGTATAAAAAATTCTCACTATACGAATTATTTCCAACATTCGACAGTCCTTGTTCTCTATTGATTGGGCTACTGCGCCACCAGCAAGGTCTGCCATTTCCTTAACACCATTAATTTAAAAGTCCACGTGACCGTAATGAAACAAAAACCTTGTAAGGGGCTCACCACCCTGATGGAGCAAATGTAATCTCGATGTATTGCTCACTTGCTAGAACGACAATTCACAGGCGCTGCCTGAGACATAAATTATCCTTGCCCTTGTTAAAAGAGAGCTAAGAGAGCTACAATAGAGTCGTAGGTCAGAGCAGTCTCTCCCGCAGTTGCAGTCACTCGCTGCTACAGAGTAGTTGTAGTCTGTCGCTGGTACAGTGCGGTTTACAGTTGGTAGTTGTTAAAGTCACAGTGCAGAACAAATTGTAAAATTTTATTGTATGGAACTGTATTACACTGTTGATTTTTCATTCTATTAACAATCGTTTATTTGTTCATCATTATCTCATTCCATGGTATCATTTAGTTCTGCGGCTGATCACAATTATTATTCTGTTCCATACAATAAAATTTTACAATTTGTTCTGCACTGTGACTTTAACAACTACCAACTGTAAACCGCACTGTACCAGCGACAGACTACAACTACTCTGTAGCAGCGAGTGACTGCAACTGCGGGAGAGACTGCTCTGACCTACGACTCTATTGCAGCTCTCTTAGCTCTCTTTTAACAAGGGCAAAGATAATTTATGTCTCAGGCAGCGCCTGTGAATTGTCGTTCTAGCAAGTGAGCAATACATCGAGATTACATTTGCTCCATCAGGGTGGTGAGCCCCTTACAACGTGTTCTGAATATAATAATATTAATAATAAATATATTTCTGTGTAACAAACACTAAAAATATCAAAGACTATGAGTATAACGTGTCATAGAATTTTATATAATTGTATGATAAAGACTTGGATGAATAAAATGATCACTGTAGAGTTTCGTACGAGGTACCTTCTGAGCCCGCGATTTTGTTGAGTGTCCTCCTGGTTGTGTCTCCAAGAATTGAGCTCGTGCAAAGCGGCTGGCACTGACCAAGTTTTAAGATCTGCTTTAAAAAGTTCACTCCTTTTCTCGTAGCGTTTACGCCAATTTTTTCTTCTTCACACTGACAGTAGGGTGTCTCTGATACGCCGATTCTATGTAAATGCACAGGGAAAGATCCATGATTGAGACGCGTTCTCTCAATGGATGTTATAATTTTCCTTGTATGTTTGGACGTCGCAAACCATGACTGTCTTGGTATGAATGTCTGTATATGTGCATAGTTTTTACCTCAAATAATAATATGGGGTTCAGGCCTGCTTATAAGTAAATCGCTGACTGGTAAAAATCGTGGTTTCACTGCCTTAAATATTATTCAAATGATAATTAGCGCTATAAAAGGTCGGTGTTTAACAAAGAATTTAGGTAAAATTGAGAATACTAGTGCAACTACATAGGTGATTATATCGTCTCTCTCTCTCTCTCTCTCTCTCTCTCTCTCTCTCTCTCTTTCTCTCTCTCTCTGCAATAATATTTATTTATCGATGCTTAACTACTACTCTTTTAAACAAACCACGCATATTTTTGTGCTATCCATGTGTGTTGACAACATAAGTAAATTGTTACAACCTAACCTAGACCCTCTACTCCAAATTATTGCCTACATAACAACATTGATGATCGTTAGCTTACAATTTGCCCGTTACTGCGAATGTGCGAAATATATGCGACGTCACCACTTATAAATATTTTCGTTCACGATTCCAAACGTAAGAAACCGATACCTTGTATAAAGAAGAAAAGAGGGGTGGAGAGACGATATAATTCGCGCCGAACGTGTGGCTTATTGTCAACACACACGACTAGCTCAAGAATACGCGTGGTTTATTTAAAACTGTAGCAGTTAAGTCCCGATAGATAAATATCGTTGCAGAGAGAAACACCATATAAGCCTGATTCTATTTGTTAATCATTTACTTTATCATCACTGCTGTTTTTGAGAAATGTCATTTTTGGTCTTTTATCGATAGTACACACTGCTGTTATTTTGACAGCCACGATTGACAGCAAATCCAACGATGTTATATGGTTACAATTTGTTTATTTGTCTGTGTATCGTAATGATCTATGGCGCGGTAGCATGTTTGTGATGTTTCCGTCGTGTGTAATCTTAGTGTTTATTTTGTTCGCCGACCGTAGTGGCCGAGCGTTTCTAGGCGCTACCGTCTGGAACCGCAAGACCACTACGGTCGCAGGTTCGAATCCTGCCTCGGGCATGGATGTGTGTGATGTCCTTACGTTAGTTTGGTTTAAGTAGTTCTAAGTTCTAGGGGACTGATGACCTCAGAAGTTGTCCCATAGTGCTCAGAGCCATTTGAACCAATTGTTTATTACGTTCAATAAAATTATCTACTTAGTTTTTATGTTTCAGGTTCGTCTGTTCATTTACTATTTTATCAGGGTCTGTCTGTGTGAGTGATGACATGAACGCAGTGACAATATTACATAGAACTAAAATTTTCAAATGTGTTTGAAATCCTAAGAGACCAAACTGCTGAGGTCACCGGTCCCTCGTCTTACACAGTAATTAAACTAACTTATGCTAAGAACGACACACACACACACAAACACACACACACACACACACACACACACACACACACACACACGCCCGAGGCAGAACGCAAACCTCCGGCGGGAGGGACCACGCAGTTCGTGACATTGCGCCTCAAACTGCGCGGCTACACCACGCGGCACATAGAACTCCAAAAGGATTTCAAATGAACGTTGTAGAATAAATTTAAATATATATAGTACACTCACGGACAGAGCCTGATAAAATATTAATTTAAAAGTTATATAGTTAACTTTATTGAAATCATGCAGTTCGATTCTGGATAAGCGAAACAAAGTAAAAACATACACACTGCAGGAACATAATATGGCTCTGAGCACTATGGGACTAAATTTCTGAGGTAATCAGTCGCCTAGAACTTAGAACTACTTAAACCTAACTAACCTAAGGACATCACACACATCCATGCCCGAGGCAGAATTCGAACCTGCGACCTTAGCGGTCGCGCGGTTCCAGACTGTAGCGCCTAGAACCGCTCGGCCTCCTCGGCCGGCCAGAAACATAATAAAGATTATACTATCACGCAATAGATGATTTCGATACATATATACATAAATAAACTGTAACCATACGGCATCACTGGATTTGCTACCAATCGTAGCTGTCCAAACTGCAACAGTATGTACCACAATAAATGATGTAAGATGACATTCCCCAACATCAGCAATAAGTAAAATAAACAAACAAAATTAGGCTGCACTTGAAGTTTCTTATGCAGCAGTAAGATAATAAGACAGAGACAGCGGCTCGACGCAATAAGAATGCAAATCCAACATACGATCAAATAAAACTTATTAGTTATAAATTTGCAATTCTCAGCAACGCTTATTTGTTTGTAGATAGCCTGAAGATGACAATAGAGTTCAAATACGCTTCGTATTATCGAACAACAGCAAAAAACATGAATTACCGCAGCATTCAGGTTCAATTCTATTATTACTATAAGAAGACGTGAAGAATGTGTCGCGTATACCAGGTACGTCTGCGCAGTTTATATAGCGTCTGTTACAGACCAAGCTCGCTTTGTGTTGCAGCTCGTTTCCTGGCGGTAAATTACAGGGGCGACCTCGACCAATTGCGGTTTGCTGGAAGCAATTAATGCGACCGGTGAGCCGTCGCGAGAGCTGTGAGGGGAGCAGTCGGCCGAAAGTGACCGATGCGGGTAGTCGGGAGGCCCGCAGAGCAGCGCAAGCGATACTCGGGGACAGGAATTATGCAGATGTGCGGCCGGCGAAGGCCCGCGAGCGCGAGCGGCGCACGCATGAATATTCACACCTTCTGGCGGCGCAGAGGGCCGGCCAGGTGGCGGCGATGCATTGCACCGAGGCCGAGCAACTGGCCGGCGCGCGCTGCCGCAGCCGTAAACCTCTCTCATCTGCGTCTGCAGACCACAAGGCACCTTACGGAGGGCACTTCTACTCTGGGGCGTCCCAGTACCAGATTCCATACGCTATATGGTATCTGTGCGAACCTACTTCAAAAATACCCTGTTTATCAGAAACTGCAATCAGAATCTAACACAGCAGCAAATTTACATTTATTTGAGTGCAGTGATATTTGTTTTTTCCCAGGGGGCGGTGGTAGGGGAGAGGAAGTCATCACTCTGATTGGTTTGAAGGGGTCTGCCACGAATTCCTGTCCTTTGCTAATACATGCACCCAATATCTTCATATATTTCTTGGATATATCACAGTCCCTGTCTTCCCCTACAATACTCGCCAACTCCATCTACTACACGGACGTTACTTCCTGTTGTCTTAATACTCTCCTATCATCTTGTCCCCTCTTCTTGTAAAAGTTTACAACATCCCCTCCACTCTCATATCAAATTTCCTGGCAGATTAAAACTGTGTACCGGACCGAGACTCGAACTCGGGACCTTTGCCTTTCGCGGGCAAGTAAAACTGTGAGGACTGGACGAGGGTCGTGCTTGGGTAGCTCAGCTGATAGAGCACTTGCCCGCGAAAGGCAAAGGTCCCGAGTTCGAGTCTCGGTCCGGCACACAGTTTTAATCTGCCAGGAAGTTTCATATCAGCGCACACTCCGCTGCAGAGTGAAAATCTCATTCTGTAAACATCCCCCAGGCTGTGGCAAACCCATTTCTCCGCAATATCCTTCCTTTCAGGAGTGCTAGTTCTGCGAGGTTCGCAGGAGAGTTTCTGTAAAGTTTGGAAGGTAGGAGACGAGGTACTGGCAGAAGTAAAGCTGTGAGGACGGGGTGTGAGTCGTGCTTGGGTAGCTGAGATGGTAGAGCACTTGCCCGCGAAAGGCAAAGGTCCCGAGTTCGAGTCTCGGTCCGGCACTTAGTTTTAATATGCCAGGAAGTTACATATCAGCGCACACTCCGCTGCAGAGTGAAAATCTCATTCTGGCAACTCTCATATCTTTTCACTCCACCTAATTTTCGACACCTGAAACGTTTCGTTACTCATGTCGTCCTGTTTTCCCACAGTCCACGGTTCACAATTCTGTGTTCCAAAAGTACATAATCACAAAATTGTTCGTCAGATTAAGGGCAATTTTTGATACTAGTGGATTTCTTTTGGGCAGGAATGTAATTTTTTATGCTAGTTTACTTTATATGTTCTCCTTACTTCATCTACCATGTACTAATTACCTGTGTGATACTGTTAGATGTCGTTTCTTGATGTCTCGATGCCAATGAGTGCCTCGCAAGGCACAAGACAGTTCTGTCTGTCCTGCCGCACGTATAATCTTTTATTAAAAATGAAACTCCTGCAGCTGTACTTAAGGTTTTATGTTTATTTGGCAACCAGTTTCGACGTTGCGTCAACGCCATCTTCAGGCCCGTACACATTGATGAAAACAGTTGTGTGTGGCTGAGTACTAGAAGTCCGCGGTGAGACAAAAACAAAAAATTATACCAGCTATGTCCCACCATCATCCAATTTGAATATGGATGTACGAAGATATAATCTTTTATGTCCTTGCAGCATATGATTTCAATTTTTTTCTGTTCCTTTGCTTATTGTTCTGCAAGTTCAACGTCACGAATTATCTGACTCATATCATGCAAGATCAAGGCCTATATCTATATAGAGACGATATGTCTAGCTAAAACTGACTAGTGAAAAAACTTTCCAATAAACACGGGTCCGCAAACAAGCTTTTGAGATAATTCCGGATGGGCAGTTACGAGTCGCCACTGATCTCAGAATAAAATATAGTGCCAGTTATCATAATGTATGGTAGATAGGGGTAAAATCACACGTTTTGTTTTACTAAATATTTTTAAAAACCCTAGCAGCAATATCATTTGAGTTACATGCGCAATGTCTAGTTTGTCATCACCGTCATTCAATTATTATCAGAGACGAATCAAACGTTTTCCTGAGAAAATAAAAATAAAAAGGATTACAACTAAATACTTGGAAAAACAAGTTAGGAGCTCTTTAGTTTTCGGCAAATTCAAAATGTAAATTTCGTAATGACCTGCGTAAGGCCAAAAAAACTTTATCAAAGAAATTCAGTGCTGCTGTATTGCTTGTTCTTCTCCGAATAAAAACGTTTTCGTGCATCGCTCGAGGTTCTCACTACCTTCGCCGTATTTAAGACGTTTTCTTAAGGCAACCTCCCAAAACCGTGTAGTTTTGGATGCTTTCTATATTTATCTCTCATTTTCAGTGAGTCCAATTGCTTTATGGTAGAGCGGCTCCGTTAATGGCTCTCAATGTTCTCGCTCGATTTCTGGTTAAAAAAAATGCCACTACGAAAGCGTCTTTGAGAAGTAGGCCATTATGAAAATGTGTTTGACAAGTATGTAAGTTTGAAAAAGCCACTACTCAACAAAAGAAAAATTACAGAAAAGAAAAACTAATTCCAGTCCTCTAAGGGAAATAATGAGACATCTCAGGTAAATACACACCAGTAAAAAGTACTTGAATACGCTAGAGCGGACTGTGTATTTGATATGTATAATTTTGCAAGTCGCCACTTAATTATAGTCAAATTTCACCCATGGCCCATGCTTGCGGACTGCGGTTGATGCGTGACAGGACAGCGGAATATGTTGCTGCTCATGTAAGTTGACTTCGCAGGTAAATGGCTTTGTCCATAAATCATGCTTAGTTTGCTCAGTCCGTAGAGTACTCGTCCGTGGCAAGCAAAGGTCCCAGGTCCCAGGTCGTGTCTTATCTTCGTGGGCCTTGCGCGCAATGTATGTTGGCGGCAGTAGAATCGGATGACAGTAAGCTTCAAATGCCGGTTATCTACATTTCCTCAGTAGTGTTTCTAGAGAAGAACGTCGCCTTTCGTCCAGGTATTCCCATTTGAGCTCCGGAAGTATCTCCGTAACACTTACGTGTTGTCCGAACCTACCGTAACAAATCTAGCAGCCCGCCTCTGAATTACCTCGATGTTCTCCTGCAATCCGGCCTGGTACGGATCCCAGACACTCTATCAATACTCAAGAATAGGTCGTACCAGCGTCCTACATGCGGTCTCCTTTACAAGTGAACCACTCTTTCCTAAAATTCTCCCAATAAACCGAAGTCGACCATTCGCCTTATCTATCACAGTTCTCACATCCTCGTCCCACCTCAGATTGCTTTACAACGTTATGTCCAGATATTTAAACTACTCGACTGAATCAAGCGGGACAGTATTAATGCTGTATTCCAAAATTACGGGTTTGCTATTCCTACTCAGCCGTATAAACTTTCAATTTCTGTGTTTATAACTAGCTGTCACTTATCATGCCAACTATAAATTTTGTTAATGTCATCTTGTTTCCTCCTACGGTCATTCAACGAAGACATCTTACCGTACGCCACAGCATCATTAGCAAACAACCGCAGAGTACTGCACATCCTGCCCGCCTGTAATACAGAATATAGCAGATGTCCTATCATACTTCTCTGGGGCACTTCTGACGATACCCTTGTCTCTGATGAACACTCGCCGTCGAGGTCAACATACTGGGTTCTATTACTTAAGGAGTCTTCGAGCCACTCACATATCTGTGAACTTATGCCATATGCTCGTGCCTTCGTTAACAGCCTTAATCTAGAAATATTGAATCTATCTGTTTCCCTTCATCCATAGTTCTCAGTACATCATGTGAGAAAAAGGCAAGCTGAATTTCGCATAAACGATACTTTCTAAAAATCAAGCTGATTCATGGACGTAAGCTTCTCAGTCTCAAGAAATTTTATTGTATTCTAACTGATAATATGTTCAACGATTCTGCACCAGAACTGGTGATTTATTTGCTTGCAAATTTTCAGTGTTTCTCTACGCCAGGTATGCGCATTACTTTATCGTCCATACGAGAGTCTGTCCTATAGCCAAATGACGGTGTGTTTGTATGATTCTCTTGCGTGAGCGATTCCTTGACCGGTACTGATCAACAAGGGACTGTACGAAAGACTTAGACCTGCTTGGCGATTTTACATACGTCCAGAATTTTCTCGAGGACTCTGCCAGATCTTTTGCGAAGGTGTGACGGGGGTAGTCGTTGTATGCTTCGCGCATCGAAATTTTCGCAGACGCACGAATCTCTATTAACCTTATGCGTTCCCTTTTGAACTGAGAGTGTGTAGTCTGTGCTTTCGCAGCATCCGCCGAATTTCGTTGTTAAACCATGGTGAGTCTGTTCCATCCCTCATCCACTTACTAGTCATATAACTCTCCAGACCACGATTTACAATCCACTTAAACTTTGCCCATAATTCGTCCACATCTTACTGGAACTAAGTGATGCCAATTCACTGTCTATGTGAGATGTTAATAACTGCTTTTCTGCTCTGTCTAGCAAAAAGGCTCTCCGACCCTTTGTGCTTCATTTATTAACATTAGTAATCATAGTTGCATTCCTACTTCTTGAAAACACTTATGAAATTATGAAATATGCGTAATGTAAAAATGTACAAGTACAGCACCCAATTTTTTTTTGTAAACTTCTCTATGGGAACTCCTCTTCATACCTCTGAAGAAGGGTATCGTTTGCTCATTCAGCCGTTTACGCTTCGCAGTTGAAAGCTGTCAAAAGCGCTGCCACGTGTTTCGGGATTTACTAAAACTGAGTCGACTGTTAGCAGTAAAGAATAGATGTATTAATACTTCACGCATGATGCGGCATATTTTTTACGAATCTTAGTATTTATGACGTCATATCTCTTGAACCAGTCAGAAGACTGATGATTCAAAAAAGAAATCTCATAAACTATGTGTTGTACAACGACGCGGCTACCCCGCGCTGTCTTAGGCGCCTTGTCACGGTCCGCGCGGCTCCCCCCGTCGTAGGTTCGAGTCCTCCCTCGGGCATGGGTGTACGTGTTGTCCTTCGAGTAAGTTAGCTTAAGTAAGATTAAGTAGTGCGTAAGCTTAGCGACCGATGACCTCAGCAGTTTGATCCCCTAGAAAAAAAAAAAAAGACGTATCTGTGAGGAACATTCAGCAGCATTTGTGGATACTGTCTTCGAAATATGCGCGAATAGAGTTAGTAGCAAAGAAGTGATGAATTTAAACGTCATGCATGATGCGGCAGTTTCCTACACATCTGAGCATTTATGAAGTCATGTATCCTAATATAGCCATACAATTTTGTAGGTACATTCTGCAGCATATGCAGGTACTGACTGCAAATTGTGTTGGGAATAGAATTGGTAGAAAAGAAGTTTTTAAACGCCATTCATGATACGACAGTTTTTCACGCATCTCATTGTTTACGATGTCATATCTCCTGACCTATTACAGGTAGTTGGTTCTTACCACCACAGTAATTGTTTCCCGACAGTAAGGGAAATGTGTACTACGTTCGGGTGAAATCGGTCCAGTGGTTTAGGAGGAAATAGGGACATACATACATTCAGTACACACATATAATTTACACTACTGGCTATTAAAATTGATACACCAAGAATAAATGCAGATGATAAACGGGTATTCATTGGACAAATATATTATACTAGAACTGACAAGTGACTACATTTTCACGCAGTTTGGGTGCATAGATCGTAAGAAATCAGTACCCAGAACCATCACCTCTGGCCGTAACAACGGCCATGATAAGCCTGGGCATTGAGTCAAACAAAGCTTGGATGGCGTGTATAGGTACAGCTGCCCATGCAGCTTCAACACGATACCACAGTTCATCCAGAGTAGTGACTGGCGTATTGTGACGAGCCAGTTGCTCGACCACCATTGAACAGACGTTTTCAATTGGTGAAATATCTAGAGAATGTGCTGGCCAGGGCAGCAGTCGAACGTCTTCTGTATCCAGAAAGGCCCGTACAGGACCTGCAACATGCGGTCGTGCATTATCCTGCTCAAATGTAGGGTTCCGCAGGCATCGAATGAAGAGTAGAGCCACGCACGGGTCGTAACACATCTGAAGTGTAACGTCCACTGTTCAAAGTGCCGTCAATGCGAACAAGTGGCACCCCATACCATCACGCAGGGTGATACGCCAGTATGGCGATGACGAATACACGCCTCCAATGTGCGTTCACGGCGATGTCGCCAAACACGGATCGACCATCATGACGCTGTAAACAGAACGTGGATTCATCCGAAAAAATGACGTTTGCCATTCGTGCACACAGGTTCGTCGTCGAGTACACCATCGCAGGCGCCCCTGTCTGTGATGCAGCGTCAAGGGTAGCCGCAGCCATGGTCTCCGAGCTGATAGTCCATGCTGCTGCAGACGTCGTCGAACTGTTCGTGCAGATGGTTGTTGTCTCGCAAACGTCCCCATCTGTTGACTCAGGGATTGAGACGTGGCTGCACGATCCGCTACAGCCATTCGGATAAGATACCTGTCATCTCGACTGGTAGTGATACGAGGCCGTTGGGATCCAGCACGGCGTTCCGTATTACCCTCCTGAAGCCACAGATTCCATATTCTGCTAACAGTCATTGGATCTCGACCAACGCGAGCAGCAATGTCGCGATACGATAAAATGCAGTCGGGATGGACTACAATCCGACCTTTATCAAAGCCGGAAACGTGATGGTACGTACTTCTCCTCCTTACACGTGGCATCAGAACAACGTTTCAGCAGGCAACGGTGATCAACTGCTGTTTGTGTATGAGAAATCAGTTGGAAACTTTCCTAATGCCAGAAAGTTGTAGGTGTCGCCACCGGCGCCAACCTTGTGTGAATGCTCTGAAAAGCTAATCATTTGCATATCACAGCATCTTCTTCCTGTCGGTTAAATTTCGCGTCTGTAGCACGTCATTTTCGTGGTGTAGCAATTTTAATGGCCAGTAGTGTAATAATATGTATGGGTATCGCAACGTCCCTATTTCTGGAATTGCATACTCTCTTGTTGCGCTCGTCGACAGTTCGGAGCAGGAACGGCTTCCGGAAAGCATAAGCACGCTGTAGCTGTCGGGATGAGTGACCGCTGTAGTGGGCGATGAGGCTCGCTGTGATAGGTCATGTCTGCATTTGACAACCCTGGGCATGGCCGCAATGCTGCAGTGGCAGGCGGCAGGCGGTAGGCGGCGCTGCATCATAGAAACAGTACTAGTTGAATAATCCCTTTATTTCATAACAAGCTACAGCGGCGAAGACGGTAGTGGGAAGGTGGCCAGTGCCCTCTGTGACGTAGGCTGCCCTCGGCAGGCGAAGCGTGCAGGTGGCAGCACCTGTCTGGCAGGCGGACGGCACGTGGCTCTCTCCCTGGGGCGGCAGCCGGGTACCTGATGCCGTCAGCACGCGGCTGGAGCGTTGATTCTGGAACGGAGATGAGCAGCGTGCATCTGACAGCGCACGGCGCCCGCGGCCGCTGCTCGCAAGGGGACGCAGGAACTTCCCCCGGCGGTTTAACCGTATTGACAGGCTGTATAACGTAGGTAAATAGGAACACGTAACTCCTAACCGTTTTCGAGAAAATCGTCTTTCAAAATTTCTTGGTTTGCTTCATACTTTTTTTGGTGCTAGTATTCAAGAAATCCACAGCCGAGCAAGTAACCACTTAATTTCATAAGCGCAAGGTCTCTGGTTCGACTCTCGCTGCGGTACTTTTTTTGTCATTCCTACATAATTCTAGCAACAGATTTATAAATTCCTCTGAACTTGTTGCAGTTTACCGAGTCCAATTTTCCCTTTTTGGGATGTTATTCTGTCCGCATTTCTCAAATCTTTAGGCATTGTGTCCTCCTCCAGCACCTCGCCAGAAGCTGATACTGACAGACGGGCACACAAGAGAGCCCTATGGTCTTTCCCCAGCATCAGTCCAATATCATTAGGAGTAGTAGTTAACTTTTCAACACCTCCTGGGCTATGCTAATTTCATCGGTTAAAAGCTTTCTAGCTGCTCGTTTTCTCCGTTGATGGGATACCATTTTCGTGTTAGCTTGCTTCCTGATGCCTTCTTACACAACCCTTAAGACACCACTATCGTATCAGCAACGATGAAGTAAACACAGGAATATTTTATTGGTATGCATGCGACAGCATATGTTCCAAAACGCCGCGCGTAAAATCGGGATTCTTCCGGGGCTCATACCTCTGGTTCTGTTGGTGATAAAAAAGTAGGGCAAAGTGTTACGTAGCCCTGGGGCTAGGAACTATTTACATACACATTAGAAGGATCGTATTAGTGTCAGAAACCCACAGTGTAGGGTCTAAGTATGAATATTATACGCTTCCTCTTGCTTAGGCAGATGCAGCAAATCGGTTCGTTACTTTTGCGTTTGATATGGTCCACTGTAGAGCTTAAGGACCTTATGGGAGCACCATTACTTTAAGGGTGGTTTGTTACCACATCTAAAAAAAAGGATTTCCAGTGTCACAAATTTCCAGCCAACCGGTTGCAAATAGAATTTTAGAATTTTACATTCTATTTCCAACCAGTTGGCTGGAAATTTGTGATATTGTAATTAAGTACGGTTGCTGATCACAGCCATGTTCAAAACATTAAAAAGGTTTTCCCCATTTTCTCGTACCAAGACCGAGCCACGGATTCTAAGACGGCTCTGCACATCAAATTGTGATTTTTACGATGTACTCAGTATTCTCGATCTCGAACAATCTTGAAATTTTTGTTGATGTCGTTATCCGTTTCCGATATACAGAGGTTCAAAGTTAGCCTACTAGCACACGTAAAATAAGCACGTATTATGGGTGCGAGGCGAAATCGTAGTTTATAAAGTGACATAGCACGGAGAAATATGATGTATTGTGTCTCCATTATCACCAACTCCGAGTTGTAGCACTGAAGCACATCTAAAATTGTTGTGCACGTGAAGTCCTGTCTGAGGTGTAAAATTAGTTTTTGGTTATTTCAGTTTCACGTGAGTAAACTATCAAAATTTTATACCCCATAAAGTTCTTTTCACATGAGTGATATGCCCTGTTGCGGCAGGGAAACGCAGGGAACCATCGAAAAATGCTCTTATCGGAACACTAATATGTTTCTGTTTAAAAGGCTCTGGCTGAAAAGTGGGATACTAACTGCCTCGTTCTACCTCTATCAGCACCTTTAAAAATATTCCCAAAAATCTTGGCACCCGAACACATTCGCACATTTTCTATGCCGAGAGAGAGTGGTAGTGGCAAAAGGGATGGAAAAGCAATAAAAATGGAAAATAGAGGATAGTGGATGTGGTACAGAACGAGCGAAGGAGACAATGGCAGTGTGAGAGAAGGAAAGGAACACAGAGGCAGTGCAACAGAACAGCGCTAGAAAAGGAGTGAAGGAGCCTGTGACAATGACAACGAGGAAGAGAGAGACTGTAACAGTGAGAACAGAAAGCAACAGTGGGAAGAAAATGAGATCATAGCAGTACGAGAGAGCAAGAGGGAGACAGAGCAGTGAGAGGAGAAAGTAGCTGTATGACATTTAGAGACAGAAAGAGATAATGACAGTGAGTTGAGATGACCTGAATGAGAGAGTGAGAATGGGCAAGTCGGAGGAAATGGGTATGAGCGACTTAACAGCGATGGACTAGTGGATGTGAGCGAGATAGTGTTAGGGATGCTTTTGGGAGTGAGAGTCCATTTGTATGTTAAAAAGAGCGCAAATATCTTCGCGTGCCAAAATTCTCGTGGAAATTTTTGAAGGTGCTGAGGAAGGTAGAATGAGGCTGCAATTTTCAGAGTGTTTTAAACAGGAGCATATTCGCGTTTATTATGCTTCGTTACGAGCATTTTTCCGCTGCTTTGATACATTCCCTCAGATATATATGTATAGATTTTCAGATGAAACTGGCCTTTAAATTTCATTAAAAATCCTTTATTTGTAGGTGCTGCCGATTTCACAGCATTTCAGCTGCATCATCAAGAAAATATAAATAAAATGTTAAGTATACGCGGGGCGAACATACTTGCACAATCAAGTCACAAAGAAAGAATGGGATGACCCATCCTTCACAGTCAGCAGTTATTCGCTAGAGCATAAAATAATATAGAACGCTCTCGTGATACGCTCCCGTGATACCTAGAAAGGACGAAAGCTGACTACGAACGCTGGGTTATCCCATTCTCTTTTCTCCATCATGACTTGATATTATATGTTCGTTCCGTAGATACTTTTCATTTTAGATATGTTTTTCTTCCTTTACATGAGCTTTAGTCTACCAGTTTGTACAGAATCCGCCTGATGATACAGCTAAAATGTTGCGAAGCTAACAGCTGAAGCGGTCTTATCTTTCAAAATGGTATATCCTTGCTGTGGCTGCCAAGTCTACTGCTTTATATTAGTTGATCAGTGTTGCGTGTGTCTGTGATATAGTAACAACGCGCTGGTTCCTCATGCCCACTATTATAGCCGTGGTATCAAGTGCTGAAGAAGAGAAATTTGTTAACATCGAGTATAGATTTAAGTGTCAGGAAGTCGTTTCTGAAAGTATTCGTATGGAGTGTAGCCATGTATGGAAGTGAAACATGGACGATAAATAGTTTGGACAGGAAGAGAATAGAAGCTTTCGAAATGTGGTGCTGCAGAAGAATGCTGAAGATTAGATGGGTAGATCACATAACTAATGAGGAGGTATTGAATAGAATTGGAGAGAAGAGGAGTTTGTGGCACAATTTGACGAGAAGAAGGGACCGGTTGGTAGGACATGTTCTGAGGCATCAAGGGATCACAAATTTAGCATTGGAGGGCAGTGTGGAGGGTAAAAATCGTAGAGGGAGACCAAGAGATGAATACACTAAGCAGATTCAGAAGGATGTAGGTTGCAGTAGGTACTGGGAGATGAAGAAACTTGCACAGGATAGGGTAGTATGGAGAGCTGCATCAAACCAATCTCAGGACTGAAGACCACAACAACAACAATCAAGTGCTGTGTGAACGTGTATTATTTTCATATCATTTTTTCATGATATCAAATGTGAAAAATTGCAGTGAAAAAAAGAGGTGCTACCAAAAACAAAAAGTGGAAGAGGTAAGTGTGCAAGGTCACCCACACCTATACAGGGTGTTACAAAAAGGTACGGCCAAACTTTCAGGAAACATTCCTCACACACAAAGAAAGAAAATATGTTATGTGGACATGTGTCCCGAAACGCTTACTTTCCATGTTGGAGCTCATTTTATTACTTCTCTTCAAATCACATTAATCATGGAATGGAAACACACAGCAACAGAACGTACCAGCGTGACTTCAAACACTTTGTTACAGGAAATGTTCAAAATGTCCTCCGTTAGCGAGGATACATGCATCCACCCTTCGTCGCATGGAATCCCTGATGCGCTTATGCAGCCCTGGAGAATGGCGTATTCTATCACAGCCGCCACAATACGAGCACGAAGAGTCTCTACATTTGGTACCGGGGTTGCGTAGACAAGAGCTTAAGAGCTTTCAAATGCCCCCATAAATGAAAGTCAAGAGGGTTGCGGTCAGTAGAGAGTGGAGGCCATGGAATTGGTCCACCTCTACCAATCCATCGGTCACCGAATCTGTTGTTGAGAAGCGTACGAACACTTCGACTGAAATGTGCAGGAGCTCCATCGTGCATGAACCACATGTTGTGTCGTACTTGTAAAGGCACATGTTCTAGCAGCACAGGTAGAGTATTCCGTATGAAATCATGATAACGTGCTCCATTGAGCGTAGGTGGACGAAACTAAAATGAGCTCTAACATGGAAATTGTTTCCGGACAAATGTCCACATAACATCTTTTCTTTATTTGTGTGTGAGGAATGTTTCCTGAAAGTTTGGCCGTACCTTTTTGTAACACCCTGTATAAGTATTTCATTTTCTTGACGCAGGAGAACTCCCATCTCCATTTTTGTCAAATCCCGTCCTTGTTCGTGAAATTAATTCTGTTTCTGGCGCTATTTTCTGTAATGGAGTCAAAGAATAAACAGCAAGGAAAACTCTTTTTACTTTTCACCGCGTGTAGATGTTGTGTGCAGATTAGCTTTAGTCCTTGAGAAAATACAAGTATTTTGTTCTTACAAATTCCTCATATAATATGGACGTATATACGGCATTGTCAGAAATCGTAATGTGGAAAGATCAGCAAAAACACATGAAAAATAGTAATAGAATGTGCGTGGTGTCCATGTAAGCCTACCGGTCCACAATCGTTCGTAGTGAACCCAGGGGTGCTATACGACCGTCAATGTCCATTGAATGGCGGAGTTGAGAGGACATTTCATTTTAAATGATAATGTGACAGATCAATAGATTAGCTGTAGCATGAGCGCGATAAAAAAAATCTCAGCAATGTCCATTTAGCAACGAAAACTGACTTGGGCAGCCCCCTTTGTTCGCGGAAAAGGGCCGTCGATGGCGGGGGAGGGGGAGGGGGAGAGGACATGGCGACCCATTCTTGTGAGTTTCGTAAATCTCTTCGTCAATACTAGGAACAGAATTTCTGTCTTGCCGTTTTCATTTTCCGGAACAGCCTGAACGGCCACCGGAAATGGGCAACGGGAAACGTAATTTCTTGCGAACCGATTTTCTGCTCAGATACCGTGCGTCACAGACGGAAGTTACGAGGACCGGACGCTAGCAGCACTGGCTCACCGCAGCCCAGATTTTGCTCTCAGGGCACCCGTTACCCCTTCGGTAACTCGTACAGCACACATCAGCCTCAGACGGCAATATCATCTGTGGAGCCATGCAGCCCACATCCAAACTTTGGTGTTTTTTTAGCAGTAAGTCACTTGTCTCTGCCGCCTTCTTATGACAACATTCTCTTTCCTGCCAGCTTGTCACCCCGCAGGCCCGTAATGCTCTGTCATCAACAGTGGCGTCATTTCCCGTTCTGAGACATTAGACGGTTTTGGCACACAGCAATATTATTTCAGAATCCATGGAATGGATTTAAATGGATAAAATATAGTTTATCAAGACGCCCCTTTAAAACTGATATTTTATCCATTTACACCACTACAGACTAGGAGGATACTTAGATTTAGAAAACAAGGTACTGAGTTACATATGCATGTATTCAGCGTTTTTAGAAATTTAACCCGTTTGGGGATGAAATAATTGGCCAAAGCTTTTTAAAAAATAGTTACTAAAAACTACGAAAGCATTTTTAAAACTACATATATGAAAACTGGAATTTGACTTCTCTGTTAGAAATAAAAAAATATGTGCCACAAGAACTGAAAAGGCAGGATTAAGAAAACCTCCGAGTCCAGCAAGCAGAATCACTTTTTCGCCAGACGTACGTTCGGCAATGACCATATTTCTATGGCACTAACTACCGTGAAAAGTTTAGAAGGTGTTGAAATTTGTGAACTACATCACAATAAACCATGCAACCGCGACAAATCTGGTCTGAAGATTCAGACACGACCAATGGGCGTGACAGCACACAAATTCGTTTCTAGAGAAAAAAAATGTGCAGACCACACAATGTATACAAGCGATCAGCGGGCATTAAGCTCCATACTTAACAGTCATATACAACCGTTCGCTCGACGAAAGATCCGTACCCAAAGACTGGAACGTTGCACAGGTCACACCAATATTCAAGAAAGGTAGTAGGAGTAATCCACTAAATTATAGGCCCATATCGTTAACTTCGATACGCAGCAGGATTTTAGAACATATATTGTGTTCGAACATTACGAATTACCTCGAAGGAAACGGTCTATTGACACACAGTCAACATGGGCTTAGAAAACATCGTTCCTGTGGAACACAACTAGCTCTTTATTCACATGAAGAACTGAGTGCTACAGACAAGGGATTTCAGATCGATTCCGTATTCCTGGATTTCCGGAAGGCTTTTGACACTGTACCACACAAGCGGCTCGTAGTGAAATTGCGTGCTTATGGAATATCGTCTCAGTTATGTGACTGGATTTTTGATTTCCTGTCAGAGAGGTCATAGTTCGTAGTAACTGACGGAAGGTCATCGAGTAAAACAGAAGTCATTTCAGGCGTTCCCCAAGGTAGTGTTATAGGCCCTTTGCTGTTCCTTATCTATATAAACGATTTGGGAGACAATCTGAGCAGCCGTCTTCGGTTGTCTGCAGATAACACTGTCGTTTATCGACTGATAAAGTCGTCAGAAGATCAAAACAAACTGCAAAACGATTTAGAAAAAATATCTGAATGATGCGAAAAGTGGCAGTTGATCCTAAATAACCTAAAGTGTGAGGTTATCCACATGAGTACTAAAAGGAACTCGTTAAACTTCGGTTACACGATAAATCAGTCTAATCTAAAAGCTGTAAATCCAACTAAATACCTAGGTATTACAATTACGAACAAATTGGAAAGAACACATAGAAAATGTTGTGGGGAAGGCTAACCAAAGGCTGCGTTTTATTGGCAGGACACTTAGAAAATGTAACAGACCTACTAAGGAGACTGCCTACACTACGCTTGTCCGTCCTCTTTTAGAATACTGCTGGGTGGTGTGGGATCCTTACCAGGCAGGACTGACGGAGTAAATCGGAAAAGTTCAAAGAAAGGCAGCACGTTTTGTATTATCGCGAAATTTAGGAGAGAGTGTCACAGAAATGATACGGGATTTGGGCTGGAAATCATTAAAAGAAAGGCGTTTTTCGTTGCGACAGAATCTTCTCACGAAATTCCAATCACCAACTTTCTCCTCCGAATGCGAAAGTATTTTGTTGACACCTACTTACATAGGGAATAATAGAGAATTGTGAAGGTGGTTCGATGAACCCTCTGCAATGCACTTAAATGTGATTTGCAGAGTATCCATGTAGATATAGATGTAGTCAGATATATCACAACTGTAAGATCTATCTTATTTCTTTGAAAGGCCATTAATATGAGCCCAAGCTAATTAGCAGACCCACGCATTCTTTTTATGGTTGACGTGATTTCAACTTCATATGTAACAAAAACATTGAGTAATGTTTGTTCTGAGTTGTTCAGTACAAAAACAAGACCACAAATGACGTTCACTGAAATGTCTCGCTGAATTAGTGTTGCGACCTTCGCACTCGGCATAAACAACAGAGCGCCATCTCGAAACACAGCTGTCAAAGCTGCTGCTTGCTTCATCAGCCGTCGTCGTGATAAGGCTCCCTACATCTGCCACTTACAGGTAGGGCGCTTCGTTTACTCTAGTGGAATGTGACGTCAGTCACACGGCGTAAAAAAAGCCGTGCGTCGGATGTACAACATTTCTCACGAATTAAACGAATTTTCATACAACTTTAAGTTGTGCTGCTAGTCACTCACGCTAAAGACTTTGCCACAGTGGTGACACCAGTTCCCGACACGTCACAAAGCGCATTCGGGCTTGGTTAGCACTTGGATGGGTGACCGTCCGGGTATACCGAGCGCTGTTAGCTAGCGAGACGCACTCAGCCCTTGTGTGGCCAACGGAGGAGCTGCTTGATTGAAAAGTAGCGGCTCCGGTCGCGAAAACAACGACCGGGTGAGCGATGTGCTGAGCACACGCCCCTCCATATAGTCTGAGGATGATACGGCAGTCGGTCGGTACTGTTGTGCCTTCCGAGGCCTATTCGGACGTAGAGGAGGGGAGGGTTAGATGGCCAGTTATACGGATGATTCAGTGCATCTAAAAGACATTCGAAGTCCCAAACCAACTCCCGCTTCTGTTCGCATCATTCGTAAAACAGAAACGAAATACGAAAAGCTGAACCACAAGATGAAGGCTGACAAGAAGTAAATACAAGTAAAAAGATCGAGTTGGAAAGGGACTGATAATTAATTACACGTAGTTTGATGTAGCGGTTGAAATTGACAGGAAATCTTTTATTGCGTATCATTTTATGTTATACATTAGAAAGTAGTTTCCATCTGGCGCTATTGATTAGGAATAGGTCGACTAATCGCGAGCGAAACTCAGATTTATAAAGAGAGCGGCGGGTTCAGTAGAATTACATAAAGTCTGCACGTGCAGCTTCCGATGTGAAACCATCGTAAAAACAGAATTTCACCATAAGCCGGTGATCAAATATTCTGTAAAGTCGAAAATCTTAAATTTCTTGGATAGAAGGCAAATGAAGTGTTTTCTTGTAAGTAGCAAATGCGGGGTTTTGTGGACTTCACTGTACAAATGAATTCCAGTGGCGCTGACAAAGGAACTCGAAAGCTCGTTTTTTTCGTTTAATTTTTCTGTGTTGTGACCTGTGATATCATTCTCCAGGGTAATTGTATTCACAAAGAGCACTATTATCGGAGGACGAAATGCGGTGCCAATCAACTTCGTGGACGCCATTGTCAACATCTGTACAGAATTAATACCAAGATAAGGCCAGTAGGCTTTCCACGTTTCACTGAAGATAAGCAGTAAGCAGAAAAAGTTTGTAAAAGGTTTGAAATTACGTTTAAAATGTATTGAAAGCAGCTAAATGCCCCCATTTCAAATGCTGGATGAATACAGTCTGGATAATTTATGATCCAGTTTATGCAAATACCAGTTTTTCACGTGTCTAAATGTCTATGACGTCATACCTGGTACACTCAATAGTACACGTGGATATTACTTGGAAACTGTGTTTCGAATAAAGTCGGTCGTAAAAAAGGTAATAAATTAAAACCTCACGTCATATGCTGAAGTTTGACTGCGAAAAAAGTTGCGTAAAGGTTTGAAAGTATGTGTAAAGTTGTTGCAAGTGCTCTCATTATCAAATAATGGGTGAATAAAGCCTGAGTTTATACACGCCGCCAGTTACGTTGCCTGAAGACACACAAACACACGCGCACACATTTCCTAACTGTAAAGCTAGTTTTATTGTGTGACGAGAAGATTATGACAGCATTTTTCAATTGTTTAAATACGATTAATAATTACGAGAAATATTGAAAATCACATTTTTGTTGCCCCTGGAAGCCGTTAACTAGGCAACCCGCAAGTGATGTTGAGTTCTGGTTCCGGGTGATAGCTAACAAGGGAACCTCCCCATCGCACCCCCCTCAGATTTAGTTATAAGTTGGCACAGTGGATAGGCCTTGAAAAACTGAACACAGATCAATTGAGGAAACAGGGAGAAGTTGCGTGGAACCGTGAAAAAAAATTAGTAAAATATACAAACTGAGTAGTCGATGGGCAAGATAGGCAACATCAAGGAGAATGTGAGCTCAGGAGCCTCGTGGTCCCGTGGTTAGCGTGAGTAGCTGCGGAGCAAGAGGTCCTTGGTTCAGGTCTTCCCTCGACTGAAAATTTTACTTTCTTTATTTTCGCAAAGTTATGATCTGCCCGTTCGTTCATTGACGTCTCTGTTCACTCCAATAAGTTTAGTGTCTGTGTTTTGCGACCGCACCGCAAAACCGTGCGATTAGTAGACGAAAGGACGTGCCTCTCCAATGGGAACCGAAAACATTTGATCGCAAGGTCATAGGTCAACCGATTCCTCCACGGGAAAACACGTCTGATATATTCTATACGACACTGCTGACGGCATGTGCGTCACGTGACAGGAATATGTTGTCGACCCACCTAACTTGTACACTTGGCGAATGGGTAAAAAGACTCTTCTGCCTTACCCGATTTAGGTTTTCTTGTGGATGTGATAATCACTCCCAAAAAAGTGATGAAAACATAAGAGTTTGTCACATAAACTGAAAATAAAAAATTAAACTTTTCACTCGATGGAAGACTTGAACCCAGGACCTCTTGGTCCGTAGCTGCTCTCGCTATCCGCAGGATCACGGCGCTCCTAGTCTCACAGTGTCCTTGATATTGCCTATGTTCGCATGGCCTACTCAGTTTGTATATTTTACTAATATTTTTCATAGTTCCACACAACTTCTTCCTGTTTTCTCGATTGATCTGTGTTCAGTTTTTCATGGCCTATCCACTGTGCCAACTTATAACTAAATCTAAGGGGGGTGCGATGGGGAGATTCCCTTGTTAGTAATATAAATTTAATGTCAGTTTAGGTATGGTGAGGTTCCTTAGGGACCATAGTGCACAGTATGGACGCATAAAACAAGCAGAAGTATTACGTTAGCAAGGATAGATACGTTTTTCCTAAGATATAAATTCTACTATAAAAATACCTGAAACAGAATAAGAAAGTGACTGACAGCTAGTTGTTTACGGGTAGCTACTACAGCAACAAATAATCGGAGTACGGAGTACAGTTGTCACATCATTCCGTTACCTCGGCGTAGTACCTATCAACTGTGAGCGTCGGATGTGGATTGTAACCTAACTGTCGTAATTTGTTCTAACATACGGTGTGTATTTTTCATGGAATGTGTGACAGCTAACTTTCAGATTTCTCAGGAAAATGATAAGGGTACTACGGCAATTGGCAATTGACCCTACGTAACGAAAAGTATGAGATCACCCACATGAGTGCTAAAATGAAACGGTTGAACTTCGGTTACACGATAAATCAATCAAATATAAAGGCCGTAAATTCAACTTAGTACCTAGGAATTACAATTACGAACAACTTAAATTGAAGGAACACGTAAAAAATGTAGTACGGAATTCTAACGAAAGACTGCGTTTTATTGGCAGCAGATCTGCTAAAGAGACTGCATACACTACGCTTCTCCGTCCTCTCTTAGAATACTGCTGCGCGGTGTGGGATCCTTATCAGATAGGATTGACTGAGTACATTTAGAAAGTTCAAAGAAGGGCAGCACGTTCTGTATTATCGCGAAATAGGGGAGAGAGTGTCACTGAAATGATACGGGATCTGGGGTGGACATAATTAAAAAAGGGCTGTTTTTCTTTGCGTCGGAATCTTCTCACGAAATTTCAACTTACTCCTCCGAATGCGAAAACATTTTGTTGACGCCGATCCATATAAGTAGAAACGATCGTCATAATAAAATAACGGAAATCAGAGCTCGCACCGAAAGATAGGTGTTCGTTTTTTTCCGCGCACTGTACTAGATTGGAATAAGGCAGAATTAATGTGAAGGTGATTCTATGAACCCACTGCCAGAAAGTTATATGTGGTATGCAGAGTATCCACGCAGATGTAGACGATCCTCGAAAGCGAACTCCGTGCTGCACTTTAAATGTGTACGTAATGAATGGCCTAAACTCAGTACAGAACCGCACAGCTGCTTCAATCGGAGCCGTATTGCGCTTGCGTGCAACGGCGAACTGACAACATTACTCCCCTCCGCTCAACTGTCAGTCACTTTGTTATATTGATCCACGTATAGGAAGAGTCAGAAGCACAAACAGTGGCTGGGTGTAGCGTTCACCGTAGCATTGCCAGTTACCAAGAGAGGCAACGGCTGCAGCGTGAGGTGTCGATCAGAAGCAGAGGTTACTCTGCCAACGTCACAAAGCATTCTTATCCTCGCTCTGCGCAGAATATTTCGCGCTGCCATCGTGTTACGTGCACCCATTGCAATGGGTGTTGTAGAGGATAAAATCCATAAAGGAAGACAGAGATTGGAGTATATCATACAAATCTGGGGGAAATCCTACTCTGAGATGAAGAGATCTCATGAAACCAGATGACTGGTGATTCCCTACCAAAAGAGCTGACCGCTGTTCCTTGAAGTTTCCGACGAACTGACGGATGTTGATACTTTGGCAACCACAATATTCTGGCGCAGACTTTCCTGGACATCTTCGCGTGTATAGAGCACACATATATCGTGACCGCCGACATCCGGCAATTTAACCGAAACTTTATTGAACGATCAACGCGCAGAGAAAATTTGAAATCTCATTTTAACACTGTAGGGATGTAGTAGCTAATACAACTAATGAAAGAAACGCACATGAACAGGAGTAACGTAAACCGTCGCACACTGGTTGACATGAACTGAGTTTCTGTACGTTCTTCTTTGTCTCACCACATGACGGAATCAGCAGTGTACGAAGGTGCGAGCGGCTAGTAAACTAAAAACAGTAAAAGTTTAGGGCTCCAAAACAGAAAAGCAATGTTACCACATATACGTATCTTCAAACAATTACATAGACTTTGTGATCAAAAGTATCCGGACACCTAGCTGAAAATGACTTAAAAGTTCGTGGCGCCCTCCATCAGTAATGCTGGAATTCAGTATGGTGCTGGCCCATCCTTAGCCTTGATGACAGCTTCCACTCTCGCGGGCATATGTTCAGTCAAGTGCTGGAAGGTTTCTTGGAGAATGGCAGACCATTCTTCGCGGAGTGCTGCACTGAGGAGAGGTTCGATGTCGGTCTGAGGCCTGGCACGAAGTCGGCGTTCCAAAACATACCAAAGGTGTTCTGTAGGAGTCAAGTGAGGACTGTATGCAGGCCAGTCTATTACAGGGATGTTATTGTAGTGTAACCACTCAGCCACAGGTCGTGCATTGTGAGCAGGTGCTCGATCGTGTAGAAAGATGCTATCGCCATCCCCGAATTGCTCTTCAACAGTGGGAAGAAAGAAGGTGCTTAAAACATCAACTGTGCTGTGCTGTGCTGTGATAGTAACACGGAAAACAACAAATGGTGCAAGCCCCCTACATGAAAAACACGACCACACCATAACACCACCGCCTCCGAATTTTAGTGTTGGCACCACACACGCTGGCAGATGACGTTCACCGGGCATTCGCCATACCCACAGGCTGCCATAGGATCGCCACATTGTGTACCGTGATTCGTCACTCCACACAACGTTTTTCCGCTGTTGAACCGTCCAATGTTTACGCTCCCCCCACCAGGCGATGCATCGTTTGGCATATACCGGCGTGATGTGTGGCTTATGAGTAGCCGCTCGACCATGAAATCAAAGTTTTCTCACCTCCCGCCTAAGTGTCATAGTACTTGCAGTGGATCCTGATGCAGACTGGAATTCCTGTGTGATGGTCTGGATAGATCTCTGCCTATTACACATTACAGCCCTCTTCAACTGTCGGCGGTCTCTGTCACTCAACAGACGAGGTCAGCCTATACGCTTTTGTGGGGTACGTGTCCCTCCACGTTTCCACTTCAGTATCACATAAGAAACAGTGGACCTAGGGATGTTTAGGAATGTGGAAATCTCGCGTACAGACGTATGACACAAGTAACACCCAATCACATGACCACGTTCGAGGTGCGGAGTTCCATGGAGCGCCCCATTCTGCTGTCTCACGATGTCTAATGACTACTGAGGTTGCTGCTATGGGGTACCTGGCAGTAGGTGGCAGCACAATGCACCTAACATGGAAAACGTATGTTTTTGGGGATGTCCGGATACTTTTGATCACATGACTTGTCATCTGTGAGAAGGAAGCAGTTTTGCATCTTTCTCGTCGCTTACAACAGAAGTACATTGATCAAATGAATTACCAACTACTAGATAATCCCTTAGGTCGAATCACACTTAACCGAGTGCCAGCTCAGGCGGTTTAAGACCAAGCAGTTTATGGCAGAATGCCGCCTAGGTTGAGTTATAGCTACAAACTAAATCGAATCATCCAAAACGCACGAAGCCACCGCCGGCACTTCCGAATCAAAGGAATATAGAAATAATTGGGTAGCCGAACTCCTGCGATGTACGAGTAGGTTAACTCACCTTTTCGCAACTCTTATTTCATGATACCGCAGATAGGACGTCATCATTAACCTCCGTTGTATGATGGTAATAACTGTCACACAACCTCGCAGCATGTACACCTATATGAAGAACTTTGGTGGCGTAGTTAAAACCTGGGACCACTACAGTGAATGTTCCACAAACACAATGGAGATGGCACATATGAAGCGGCTATTTTACATATAGCTACCACCGCGTAGCCATCTCCAAACAGAAAAGCCTTCACTCTTCCAAAATCAACGGGCTTCACTGACCTGGGAAACCATCCATTCCTGGCTGCTAGCAGACTGGCTGTCCTTAACACGGAAGTTGTGTCCTCCCGTGGTGTGCCAAAGCAGCACCTCTAGCTTACCCAAAAATATCGATACGGACGTTTCATTACCCTGGAAGAAAGGTTGAAGAAATGCTATTCGATTCGTAGAATGAGCAAACTGTAAAGAGAACCAAGGAGAAATTTGGAAGTGGAATTAAAGTTTAGGAGGAAGAAGTAAAAACTTTCATTTTTGCCGGCGAAACTGTAATTCTGTCACAGGCGGCAAAGGAAAGAGCACCTCAACGGAATCTGTGGGCAGATTAAATCAGGTTATGGTGAGAGAATTAGATTAGGAAATGAGACTAAGAGTAATGCTGTTTGGGCAGCAAAATAACTGAT
The DNA here is from genome assembly GCF_023864345.2 of Schistocerca serialis cubense. Taxonomy (NCBI): domain Eukaryota; kingdom Metazoa; phylum Arthropoda; class Insecta; order Orthoptera; family Acrididae; genus Schistocerca; species Schistocerca serialis. The sequence goes on from NC_064646.1 coordinate 405,727,085, forward strand.
CATGGCAGAAGTAGAGAGGATATAAAGTACAGACAGACTATAGCAAGAACAACATTGCTGAAAATGAGGAATTTGTTAACAATAAATGTAAGTTTAGGTGTTAGGAAGTCTCATCTGTATTTGTGTGAGGTTTAGTCTTGTATGGATGTGACACGCGGGCCACGTGTAATTCATTCAGCAAGAAGATACAAGCTTCTGAAATGTGGTGCTGTATAAGAATGAATCTAACTGAGGTAAAAAGGAAATGACAGAGAAGGGATCGATTGACAGGACACATTCTGAGGCATAAAGGAATTGTGTGCTTGGTAATGGAAGAAAGGGGGGAGGGGGGTAGGTTGTAAAGGGAGACTAGTACGTAAGCGTGTTCGAATGGATGTAGGGGGCCGTAGTCATGCCTCGATGAAGAGGCTTTCACAGGTTTTGGGCTAGATTCGCATGGAGAGCATGAAACCTGTCTTCGGACTGCAGCCAATAACAACAGCAATAAAGCAACAACAACGTGGTTGTAAGTCCATGGTACAGCCTTGCTGTGACCGTTTCTGTACCTGTAACCTTTAACGTGCGGCTGCTGTGTCCTCTTCAAGTTACACTACGTTATGTTGGAGCTGCAAGTCGCAGAGGCTCTGTAGCGTAGGCGCTAGTGGCGCCGTTTATGACGTCGTAAATCGCCCGTGTCCCTCGGCGGCTGGTTTATGCAACCACGAGACCGGCCACAGACGTGTTTGTTTATTCCAGGGCCTACAAAGACATAACGCAACACATGGCACGCCAGCAGCCATTGCTCACAGAAACCTCCGCGCTGCCGGCGTAGCTTGATTTCGCTCTGGCGAGTCGGCGGACGGAGCGACGGAAGGAAAAAGACGCGCCTGAGGGGGAGAGAGGTAGAGATAGAGAATGCAAGGAGCACGAAAAAGATAGAGCCGTGGTAGTGAGCGAACAGTAAAAGAGAAAACAAAAGGGGGGGGAAGGAGCGTGGTGTAGAAACGGATGGTTAGGTTAGCAGCAGCAGCTACAACAACAACCTGTGGCACTCGAGCCGAAAAATCGGACGCCTTTCTACACAAATATATCACGCACGCTGCAGCCGTGGAGCTGGCGGAGGAAACCTGCGCAGCAAGGCGTGATGGCTGGCTGGGCAAATATAAAGAGGGAGTGCTCCGAGACGAGAGCCAAAACAATGCCGTCTGCTGGGACGGCGGCGGCAGCGGCGGCTGCGCTCGAAAAAGTGACGGGGAGAGTGGGAGGGAGGGAGGGAAGCAAGGGGTGGGAGGGTGAGGGGCTGGGGCAGTGAAGTGGGGGAGGAGGGGGGTGGGGCGTCCTCACGCCACAGGCAGAGCCAGAGCCGGCGCCGGCCAAGTTGTCCAGCATTGATCGCTTTAAAGCAAGCGGCCACGGCAGGACTTCACAGCGAAATATGAGCCGCGCCGCTCCACGGCCGCCTGAGAAACCTGTTGTGGCGCTGGCATCGCCGTTGTCCGTTTTGTTGCTGGATGTCCCTCTGCTGTCAGGCATCACAAAGACGCCCACTGTTCCCTTCGGCTTCCAGCACAACTTTGCCCTCACACACAGCCTCCTAATGCGTGGTATCCTACAAACGATCCTTGTAAAGTGGCCGCTTATGCGTATCAGCTTTACTTGATCTAGCGCTACACCAACGGGTATTAACACTCTGGTTTCACTTCAAATCGAATGTATCTTCCACCTTTTTTCCTGGTACTGTATCTGATCAAAAATATCCGAACAGCCTTGCACAACATGGAGCTGACCATTACATGTCACGAGGGGCGGACTGGCCAGTGTAAAAGAAGACATGATATACGTCTACCAGGACTGCTCAGTGACTTCGAACATTGACTAGTCGTTGGATGTCACCCGAGCCGGCCGGAGTGGCCGAGCGGTTCTAGGCGCTACACTCTGAAACCGCACGACCGTTACGGTCGCAGGTTCGAATTCTGCCTCGGGCGTGGATGTGTGTGATGTCCTTAGGTTAGTTAGGTTTAAGTAGTTCTAAGTTCTAGGGGACTGATTACCTCAGAAGTTAAGTCCCATAGTGCTCAGAGCCATTTGAACCATGTCATCCGACTGAGAAATCCATCCACGACCCTACAACCCTGCCCTAGTTGACAACAATGAGGTGACAAAAGTCAAGGGCTAGTAACATACATATGCAGGGTGAACATTAAGAAAACTGACAAACTGCAGGGACGGATTCCTGACTGGAAATGAAGGAACAAGGGTCCTATGAACATGCATCCGGAAATACCGGGTGATCAAAAAGTCAGTATAAATTTGAAAACTTAATAAACCACGGAATAATGTAGATAGAGAGGTAAAAATTGACACACGTGCTTGGAATGACATGGGTTTTTATTAGAACAAAATTAAAAAAAATAAAAAGTATTGCTAGACGCGTGAAAGATCTCTTGGGCGCGTCGTTTGGTGATGATTGTGTGCTCAGCCGCCACTTTCGTCATGCTTGGACTCCCAGTTCCCCAGATCTCAGTCCGTGCGATTATTGGCTTTGGGGTTACCTGAAGTCGCATGTGTATCGTGATCGACCGACATCACTCGGGATGCTAAAAGACAACATCCGACGCCAATGCCTCACCATAATTCCGGACATGCTTTACAGTGCTGTTCACAACATTATTTCTCGACTACAGCTATTGTTGAGGAATGATGGTGGAAATATTGAGCATTTCCTGTAAAGAACATCATCTTTGCTTTGTCTTACATTGCTATGCTAATTATTGCTATTCTGATCAGATCATGCCCCGTCTGTCGGACGTTTTTTGAACGTTTGTATTTTTTTGGTTCTAATAAAACCCCATGCCATTCCAAGCATGTGTGTCAATTTGTACCTCTCTATCTACATTATTCCGTGATTTATTCAGTTTTCAAATGCATACTGACTTTTTGATCACCCGGTACATCGTTACTACGGCAGATAGCGCTGACGAATGAATGTTCCTCCGACCACGTGCCGTGAGCCTTTTGTGTAGCAGGCTGTGTGACTGACGCAGCTTAATATAAGCAACAGAATGGTTCGGTATTCATGTAGGGAACAATCCGAAATGGTCTTTGTGTATGGCCAAGCAGATAGAGACGGTCGAGAGGCAGCTCGGATGTATCAGAACCAGTACCCTCACAGGATCCAACCACGTCATACATTTCAAGCCCTTTTTGAGCGTTTGTATGCTAATGGGTCCTTTCAGACAAACACCCAAAATAGACTTTGAAACGTTGTGTGATGTGATTGGTGTCTGTGAGGATGCTTGGTTCAAATGGCTCTGAGCACTATGGGACTTAACTTCTGAGGTCATCAGTCCCCTACAACTTAGAACTGCTTAAACCTAACTAACCTAACGACATCACACACGTCCATGCCCGAGGCAGGACTCGAACCTGCGACCGTAGCGGTCGCGCGGTTCCAGACTGTAGTGCCTAGAACCGCTCAACCACCCCAGCCTACGAGGATGCTTGTTTTGATGTATATAGCGTTACTACATCTCGACTGTTTTCATCTGCTTGGCCATTCATAAACACCATCTCGGCTTGTTCCCGACGTTATACCGGACAATTCTGCTGCTTACAGTACGCTGCGTCAATCACGCAGCCTGCTACGCGCTTGAAACACACGGCAAAATGTCAGAGGAACTTTCATTCTTCAGCGCCATCTACCGTGGCAACTGTGCATTTCCGGACACATGTTCTGAGGACCTCTTTTCCTTCATTTCCAGTCAGGGATCCGTCCCTGGAGTTTGTCGGTTTTATTAATAGTCAGCTTGTATACACAAGGTATAAAGGGGCAGTGCATTGGCGCAGCTTTCATCTATAACCAGATGATTCATGTGAAAAGGTTTCAGATGTGATTATGGGCGCACTACAGAAATTAACAAACTTCGAACGGGTAATGGTAGTTATAGCTAAATGCATCGGAAACTCCATTTCGTAAATCGCCAGGCAATCCAGTATTCCGCGATCCACAGTATCAAGAGTGTGCCGAGAATATCACATTTCAGATATTACCTCTCACCACGAATAACGTTGTTGTCGACAGCCTTTACTTAACGCAACTTGCTTTACTTAAAGCAACTGGAATCACTCAACAGAGGAAAGTCCACTGGACCTGACGGGATACCAATTCGATTCTACACAGAGTACGCGAAAGAACTTGCCCCCCTTCTAACAGCAGTGTACCGCAAGTCTCTAGAGGAACGGAAGGTTCCAAATGATTGGAAAAGAGCACAGGTAGTCCCAGTCTTCAAGAAGGGTCGTCGAGCAGATGCGAAAAACTATAGACCTATATCTCTGACGTCGATCTGTTGTAGAATTTTAGAACATGTTTCTTGCTCGAGTATCATATCGTTTTTGGAAACCCAGAATCTACTCTGTAGGAATCAACATGGATTCCGGAAACAGCGATCGTGTGAGACCCAACTCGCTTTATTTGTTCATGAGACCCAGAAAATATTAGAAACAGGCTCCCAGGTAGATGCCATTTTCCTTGACTCCCGGAAGGCGTTCGATACAGTTCCGCACTGTCGCCTGATAAACAAAGTAAGAGCCTACGGAATATCAGACCAGCTGTGTGGCTGGATTGAAGAGTTTTTAGCAAACAGAACACAGCATGTTGTTATCAATGGAGAGACGTCTACAGACGTTAAAGTAACCTCTAGCGTGCCACAGGGGTGTGTTATGGGACCATTGCTTTTCACAATATATATAAATGACCTAGTAGGTAGTATCGGAAGTTCCATGCGGCTTTTCGCGGATGATGCTGTAGTGTACGGAGAAATTGCAGCATTAGAAAATTGTAGCGAAGTGCAGGAAGATCTGCAGCGGATAGGCACTTGGTGCAGAGAGTGGCAACTGACCCTTAACACAGACAAATGTAATGTATTGCGAATACATAGAAAGAAGAATCCTTTATTGTATGATTATATGATAGCGGAACAAACACTGGTAGCAGTTACTTCTGTAAAATATCTGGGAGTATGCGTGCGGAATGATTTGAAATGGAATGATCATACAAAATTAATTGTTGGTAAGGCGGGTACCAGGTTGAGATTCATTGGGAGAGTCCTTAGAAAATGTAGTCCATCAACAAAGGAGGTGGCTTACAAAACACTCGTTCGACATATACTTGAGTATTGCTCATCAGTGTGGGATCCGTACCAGATCGGGTTGACGGAGGAGATAGAGAAGATCCAAAGAAGAGCGGCGCGTTTCGTCACAGGGTTATTTGGTAACCGTGATAGCGTTACGGAGATGTTTAGCAAACTCAAGTGGCAGACTCTGCAAGTGAGGCGCTCTGCATCGCGGTGTAGCTTGCTGTCCAGGTTTCGTGAGGGTGCGTTTCTGGATGAGGTATCGAATATATTGCTTGCCCCTACCTATACCTCCCGAGGAGATCACGAATGTAAAATTAGAGAGATTCGAGCGCGCACGGAGGCTTTCAGACAGTCGTTCTTCCCGCGAACCATACGCGACTGGAACAGAAAAGAGAGGTAATGACAGTGGCACTTAAAGTACCCTCCGCCACACACCGTTGGGTGGCTTGCGGAGTATAAATGTAGATGTAGATGTAGATGAACGACCGAGAGCAGCGGCGTTTGCGTAGTGTTGTCAGTGCTAACAAACAAGAAACACTGCCGGAAATAACCGCAGAAACCAATGTGAGACGTACGAGGAACGTATCCGTTAGGACAGTGCGGCGAAATTTGGGGTTAATGGGCTACGGCAGCAGACGACCGACACTAGTGCTTTTGATAACACCACCACGTCTCCTGCAGCCCCTCTCCTGGGCTCATGACCATACTGGTTGGACCGTAGACGACTGGAAAACCATGACCTTGTGAGATGAGTCCCGATTTCAGTCGGTAAGAGCTGATGGTAGGGTTCGAGTATGACACACACTCCCCGAATCCATGGACCAAAGATGTAAGGGTGGGGGTCGTTCCATAATGGTGTAGGCTGTGCTTAAATGGAATGGAATGGACTGAAACCCCTGAATGTTCGCTTACTTGAAGGCCATTTGAGGCCATTCACGGACGTCATATTCCCAAACACCGATGGAATTTTTATGGTTGACAATGCGTTATGTCACTGGACCACAACTGTTCGCGATTGGTTTGAACAACGTCCTGGACAGTACGAACGAGTGCTTTGGCCACCCAGATTTCCTGATATGAGCATCTAATATTTATGGGACGTAATCGAGAGATCAGTTCGTGCATAAAATCCTTCACATGCAACACTTCCACAATTATGGACGACCATGGACTCAGCATGGCTCAATATTTATGCAGGGACTTCCAACGACCTGTTGTTTCCATGTCACGTCTAATTGCTACATTACTCCGAGCAAAAGGAGGTCCGACACATTGTAAGGAGGTATCCCATGGCTTTTGTCATCTCATCGTATTGGTGATGTGAGACTGCCGTATTGTGCAACAAGCACATCGTAACATCTTCACATCTGCGCCTCCCATTCGAGAACAAGTAATGAACTACCTTTGACATTCTGTGTCCGCACCATTGGACTGAGATTAGCAGCCTAACTGGGGAGTTACTGTGACACGTAGGTTCCCGTTAACACCACAACACAAGCGTCTGCGTTTGAAGTGGTGACGTGACTGGGGAGTATGAGCTGCTGATGAATGGGGTCGCATTGTGTTCAGCGATAAATCGCAATTCTGCACTATCCCGGGTGATCATCGTCGGCGAGTATGGTGGCGACCTGGGAGGGGTCGCATTCTTCCAGTGTTTTGGAGGGGCTTAGTGGTCCACTCTTGGTATCATGGTGTGGGTAGCCATGAGGTAGGTCGTCATATTACAGCTTGTAGTGACTGAGTGAACTCTGACGCCACACTGGTACATTACGGACTTCCTTGTGTCCTCACTTGTTACCTCATGCGACAGTGCAAAAGCTGCCATTTTTCAACACGAAAATGCTTGTACACACTAGGTACTACTCTCTGTTAACCGCGTTATGTTGAGGCCAGCAAGACCGCCAGATCTATCCCCGATAGATCATATGTGGGAACAGCTCAGACGTCAAGCACATCCCAGTGCCAACACCCAGAATATCGAGGACCGGTTACAAAATTTGTGGGCCAGCTTGACTAAGAAAAGGGTACAACGACATGCCGATATCCCTCCCAACCGAATCAGTGTATTCATCCAGGCAAGAGGAGCTTCAACGTAATGCTGATAAGAGGGCCCTTACTTCCATGTTGAACATAAGTTTGATTCGATTTTGTAATCACTGATATAATATCACATATCCCCTCGACGTATAAAGTTTTATTTTGTTTCATCCTCTCCTTCTGGGTGCTTCAATTCTTTTTGTCAGGGAATGTATAAGCAATTTATGGAAAAGTAAGAATTATTGTGGCCAACGGCCTTGCTGCAGTTTTAACACTGGTTCTCGTCAAATCACCGAAGTTAAGCGCTGTCGAGGTTGGCTAGCACTTGGGATTGCTCACCATCCGGGTCTGCTGAGTGCTGTTGGATAAATTTGTGGTGGTAAGGTCTTATGGGACCAAATTGCTGAGGTCATCGGTGCCTAAGCTTACACACTACTTAATCTAATTTAAACTAACTTACGCTAAGGACAACACACACACCCATGCGCGAGGGAGGACTCGAACCTCCGACGGGGGGAGCCGCGCGAACCGTGACAAGACGCCTTAGATCGTTCGGCTACCCCGCGCGGCAGTGCTGTTGGGAGGCGGGGTGCAGTCAGCCCTTGTGAGGCAAACGGAAGAGCTACTTGACTGAGAAGTAGCAGTATGTCAAGGAAACAGACAACGGCTGGGAGAGTGATATGCTGGCCACAGGACCCTCAGTACCCGTATCCAGTGACGCCTAAGGGCTGAGGATGACACGGTCGGCACACTGTCACTTCTGCGAAATCTAAGCAATCCAGGACGGTGTACAGTCCTCGATAGTTCACTTCCTATTTATACCGAAAACATGAGTTTAGTTGCGTTCTGGCTGTGACGTAATCTGAGGCATCGCGTTCTCCGGCGTTTGACTGACGCGGACCGGATAGTAGGTGGGTGCGAAGTGTAGTCTTTTAGCAAATATAAACGATTCAGGACAATGTACAGTCCTTGCGAGTTCATTTTCTATTATTACTGAAAATATGCGTTTATTTGCAACCTCTCTGTGACATCATCCGAGGCAGCGCGTACTCTGGCATATGACTGACGGGGACCGTACAGTAGCTGGGTGCGAAGTGAAGAAAGTCGTGCCTCTCGGGCAGTATTTATATACGGGCGGAACGGACGGCCAAGGGAACATCTGCTGTTATCCGCTCTATGCCCACGGCAGTAGCCTCTAAACGGCCGCTTTCTAGGACACACAATATTTTATATCAATGTCATGAATCAACTTACAATCTTTCTAATTTTTGTATGAATGGAGAGAAGTTGGTTAAAATCACAGAAAAAGTTTTAGCTCGCCTGCATTTAAACTTTCCCGTCTAGAATTTCTAGAACGCAACTGACAGTAGAACAGGGCATCTGAACTACATTTTTAAGAGACCTTTTATTTGTTATTATTTACATCCAGGCCTTGTAACTTGTTATAGCTCTGTTATTTAACAGGTTTCATCAGGTGTTGTAATCAGAACTTTCTAGTATTAATATAACGAATACATAATCTATTGAAAATAAGGACTTTTTGTTTCAAATTTAGTTTTCAGCAAATTACTCCAAAACTATTGGAGGTAGCTTAATGGGATCACATAGTTAGTATTTTTATGTTGAACTGAAGCTTCATACAAATTTTCCTATTTCTAAGTCTAATATTTAGCACCTTTAATTTTTCTTAAAAACGTGGGTTCTGCCGGCCGGAGTGGCCGTGTGGTTCTAGGCGCAACAGTCTGGAGCCGAGCGACCGCTACGGTCGCAGGTTCGAATCCTGCCTCGGGCATGGATGTGTGTGATGTCCTTAGGTTAGTTAGGTTTAAGTAGTTCTAAGTTCTAGGCGACTGATGACCTCAGAAGTTAAGTCGCATAGTGCTCAGAGCCATTTGAACGTGGGTTCTGACCAAGATATTGCTTTAATCACGTTGATACTTGTACCAGCTAGACCGATGACCTCAGCAGTTTGGTTCCTTAGGAATTCACACACTCTTCTACCAGTTAATTTTAACGTACATTTGCACATTCTGACTAATTTTTGGCTTCCTAGCTATATTATTTAGCGCTACTTATTTTTCGTAAAACCAAGTGTTTAGAGAAAGATATTCATCCGACCACTGTGATATTTAACAATTTAAACGTTAATACACTGAAGCATATGTTGACGAAGTTTGAAAAAGCAACTTTAATTTTTTATTTCATTCTTAAATTATGGTGCAATACTTGTGTGCTGCGCACAGACGCGCTGTGGTGACGTGGCGTTAGTAGCAGCGAACTGGGACAAGTCCCGGAACAGTCGCTCGCCTCTGTAGCTCTCAAATGATACAACGCTTGTTTTGCCACAAGCCTGTTGAATACCATACGAGAGCGCCAGCAGGTCGAGCAAAAGCGTTATTACATCCGACAAAGATGGCAGATAGAAGTCGTCCGTGCTGCTTCCGAGTCATACCATTTTCTTCTGAATTCCATTCTTTCAGCGTACACTTGTATCGCTACAACGAATCGAGTTTCTTCGAAAGAAAGAATCTTAGTGATACAATCGTGCTGAAATAAATGTTTATCCGTCGATTCATTCATTCCGCAACGTGTTGGCACCGTTTAGGAAGCGACGTTCCAGTAGAAGATGCCGCTCGCCTTGTCGAGCTCAAATACTGGGCAGTGCGGTAGCGAAAGCACGAAAGCGGAAAGCGGTGGGCGCGGGTAGAACGGTGCCCCTGGCGATTGTGGGAGACGAGCGTTTAATTGCTGGCGCCACTTTGCACGGCCGCCGAAGCGGAAGCCGCGCTGGCGCTGGTGTAGCGAAGCGAGGCGGCGCGTTTAATATAAAAACCACCACCCCCGCCCCCGCCCCCGCCCCTTGTTCTGGAAGCTGCGTATCCGCTGCCGGTGACGGCTTTGAACCCAGGCGGCGTTCCTTTCTTTTTATTTTTATTTTTTCCCCCGCACGCCCCAGTGCCACCCGTCTTCACAAGTGTAAGAAAAATAAAATCTTTTCATTTGCTCGCGCCTGCAGAGCGTGTGCCCGGATAGGGCAGGGGTAGGCGCTAACGGTTTTCACAGGAAATGAACCTGTCAGTCGACGCCAAACCCACGAGGAGGAAGTTGCAGAGCGACCCGCGAATTCTAACACCGACAAAATAAGGCCTGAACAGAAAACAGAAAAGCGACCACGTTTGCGCGTTTCTACTGCTGCTGCCGAACCAAACTAGGCACCTGCTGGTTTTCACTCGAATCAAAACATCTTCAGCCGTCTAAATTTCCAGTTATTTTATTTGAGTAAACAGTTCCAGCGCTACAGTACACCATCTTCAGGCCCCCTGACCGACGTCGTAGGAAGAATTCCACCTCTGGTCTAGTCAAAATAGGGGCAAGTGATGATCGGAGGGATCGCCGTGTCAAGAAAAAATCACTGAATGGTGTTCTCTATTTTGACTGGACCAGAGGTGGGATTCTTCCTACACATCGGTCACGGGGCCTGAATACGGCGCAATGTAGCGCTGAAAATGGTTACTCGAACAAAATAACTGGACATTTGAGCGGCTGATGGTGTTTTGATTCGACATTTTGTACCGAACAGCCGAGGTCCCGCAACCATACACAGATTTTCACTCGATTCAGCAGTCAAACATCGCGTACAGATTGTAGATAGCTCTGAGCGTTTTGAGATAATGAACGAATAGATATTCAGTTTTTTATGAACATAAGTAACGTACAATTTGTATAAGAAATGAGGACGACATCTGGTGGTGGTGGTGGTTAGTGTTTAACGTCCCGTCGACAACGAGGTCATTAGAGACGGAGCGCAAGCTCGGGTTAGGGAAGGATTGGGAAGGAAATCGGCCGTGCCCTTTCAAAGGAACCATCCCGGCATTTGCCTGAAACGATTTAGGGAAATCACGGAAAACCTAAATCAGGATGGCTGGAAACGGGATTGAACCGTCGTCCTCCCGAATGCGAGTCCAGTGTGCTAACCACTGCGACACCTCGCTCGGTCACGACATCAGGCAGAATATGCGAGGAGAGGAATGCTTGGAAAACACTGATTAGAAGAGGGCCGTGGAATCCGTCCGAACAGACCTCGGAAGGCTCAACAGTACCAAAAAATGGTTCAAATGGCTCTGAGCACTATGGAACTTAACTTCTGAGGTCATCAGTCCCCTAGAACTTAGAACTACTTAAACCTAACTAACCTAAGCACATCACACACATCCATGCCCGAGGCAGGATTCGAACCTGCGACCGTAGCAGTTGCGCGGCTCCAGACTGTAGCGCCTACAACCGCTCGGCCACTCCGGCCGGCTCAACAGGACCGACCGACCGTCTACGGGCGTCATCGGATGCGGATGTGAAGGGGTATCCGCCGTCCGTTGTCAGATCTCGTGACTTGGAGCCACTACTACTCGATCAAGTAGCTCCTCTATTAGCATCACGAGATTTAGGGAAGCCCGGTAGATTAGCAGCGCATGGCGGTCTGGATGGTCACCCATCCAAGCGCCAACCGCGCCCGACGTTGCTTAAGATCGATGACCTGACGGGAGTCGTGTATCCAACGTTGCACGGCCGTTGTTACATCATAATGAGACATTTATTAAGATATCAGAAATAATTTCCATTGTAACAGAGGGAGCCGTAGAGGGCAAAAACTGTAGCGGAAACCAGAGATTAGAATACGTGCAACAAATAACTGAGGGTGTGGATGCAGCTGTTGCATAGTGATGAGGAGATCAGCAAAGGATATTGTGGAACCCACAATAAACCAGTCAGAAGAATAACAACAAAAAAAGATAGTTATTTCGATGAAATGTTGATCAGTGATGTAAAATACAGTACTATAATTTGAATTAATTTATTCCAGTTGACAGTATTTTGACGTCCACCTGCGTTGGACAAGTTGGCTCTTTCACTTAATGGCTATGTATTTGATTCTCGGAACTTTTATGTTGGAAGGACAAGAACAAAAGTCACCATCATGTAAATACCTGACGAATTTAAGCAGTAAGGGCTTCTCGTTTCAGTGCAGGCATTGACCGATCATATGCCCTACTAATGGCATGCGTCAGGGGTCTACCATCGGCTCTTGAAACTGTCATTTAATTACGAATAATTAGACGTCCTTCTAGAAGGCGTGGTCTACAGCTACATTTACATGACTACTCCGCAAAACTGCAATTAGGTGCCTGGGTTCATCGAACCGCCTTCAAGCTGTTTCTTTACAATTCCACTGTCGAACAACGCAAGGGAAACTCGAACACTTAAATCTTTCTGTTCGAACTCTGATTTCTCTTATTTTATTTTTATGATGATCCTTCCCTAAGTAGATGCGCACCGGCAAAATACTTTCACACTCTGAGAACAAAGTTGGTGATCTGCAACGAAAACCTTCTATGTTTTAATGATTGCCAACCCAATACAAAAAAAATGGTTCAGATGACTCTAAGCACTATGGGACTTAACATCTGAGGTCATCAGTCCCCTAGACCTAGAACTAGTTAAACCTAACTAACCTAAGGACATCACACACAACCATGACCGAGGCAGGATTCGGACCTGCGACCATAGCCCAAATTCACATATCATATCCGTGGAACTCTCGCTCCTATTTCGCGATACTACAAAACGAACGTCCTTCTTTGAAATTTTTTGATGTCCTCCGTCGATCCTGTTTCAGACGGATACCACAACGCGCTGCAGTGCTCCAGAAGAGGACGAACAAGCGTAGTGTAGGCAGTCTCTTTGGTAGACCTGTTGCATTTTCTCCAGTGTTCTGCCAATAAATCGTAGTCTTTGGTTTGCTTTACCCAATCATAATCTATGTGACATTTCCAACTTAAGTAATCCCTAACTATTTAATTGAATTTACAGCCTTTATAATTGTGAGATTTATAGTGTAATTGAAATTTAGCGGACTCCTTTTGGTACTCATGTGGATGACTTCACACTTTTCATTATTTAGAGTCAATTGTCAGTTATAGCATCATACAAATATCTTGTCTAAATCGCTTTGCAATTTGTTTTAATCATATGATGATTTTGTAAGACCATAAATGACAGAATCACCTGCAAACAGTCTATGGGTGTTACTCAGATTGTCCCCTAAATCTTATATGTGTATCAGGAACTTCCGTGGGGAACATCAGATATTACTTCTGTTTTACTCGATGAGATTCCGTTTTGCTCAAAGATATCGCTTTGAGGCTCCATTGTCAAGGATTAAGTAGCCTGCCAAATGGAGAGGATTACTGGGACGCAGACGACTGGAAAACAGCTAAAGGAAAGCGTTATATACGTGCCCGTATCGTAAGTCGTGTGAAACAGCCTTAATAAATGTGGAAGACTCAAAGAGGGTAGATTTCCTTGAAATACCTGTAGCCAAATGCAGCAAGCTTCAGAAAGCCGAGATCCTGAGATAGATCACAACTACAGGCTAACTGTAGGAAAAGGAAAAAACTGTCTGTGCCAGATAAAAAATCTTCAAACACGCACAAGACAGTCGGGAGGCCAGCATATGAACGGAGAAGTGACATGGGCAACTCATAAAACCCAGAGCATGATTCTTGTAGCTACAATAGTTGCTGTTATGTATCTACGGAGCCACCAGACTAGGCATCATTCCGAATGAGAAAATTAAAGTTACTGAGGTGCCAAAACAATCACAGAAGAGAGATCTCAAATGACATAAATACGTTATGAGCGACCGAGACTAAAGTAAAAGGCCACCAGGGACTGAGAAGGACCAAATAGAAGGGTGATCGAATATGTCCGAGACGAGCCGTGGGTGGTACACCTCTAAACGGAAAAAATGTGACTAAATATTGACCCTGTATAATAAGCTATGGAAAAAGACGAAGTAGAAGCAGAATCAGCAACAGAAATAGTAATAGTAGTAGTAGTAGTAGTAGTAGTAGAAGAAGAAGAAGAAGAAGAAGAAGAAGAAGTAACAGTAGCAGTAGTGGTGGAAGTTAAAAACAATAAGAAAGAATTTCGGTCGAGAAAGCAGAAATTGGTCCACAAAATTTACGATGCACGTCAGTCGTCCTGCGCTACCACATACGGCCTAAACGTAAAAAAAGCTACTGGCACGCAGCTGCCGCTTTACGCAGTGCAGGAACAAACGAACCTGCAACGTAAAATGACCAATAAGCAATCAAACGCAAATGAGTCTGCCCGATTACTCGTCAGACGCGATATGCAGCTACGAGCTGTGTTCTGTATGTGCTCATTTCGTGGAAAGCAATTTCACGAGCTCTCTGCGAACTAGTACTAAAATCACAGTTCGCTACTTGCTCTGCGACTGTAAACACGACCATATGTCGTAATACACCCCTAGGACTTCACAATTAAACAAGCGACATCCGAAACTTGTATTTCATCAGTTTGTTGCACACAAAAGTGGATCTGGTGATGATGATCCAATTTGTTGTTTTACTGTGGATGACAGTATCCTCCCTCACATCAACTAATTCTGCATCACCTGTGAACGTTAGTTTCAGTTATTAATATTGCTTTCCTTGCAGTTTTACTTGAACGATTATGTTTTTATTCGCAGTTAAACCTTTGCAGGCTTACGCATTTCGCAATCGTCGTAATATCAACTTGTCTTATTTTTGTGACATTAGTAGTATTATTCATCGAATAGTATTAAGTGCATTAGGTTGCAGGTTCGCCCTCAGTTGAGAAAAAAGTAACTGTCGAAAGGAAGATGTATTTGTAAGCAGTTCCAATTGTAAAAATTGTTTACGTTCGTTATCAGGACAAGCAAAGTTAATGTTTAAGCACTGACTGATTAGGGGGGGGGGGGGAAGTTCGATACCTTCTGCTGAAGTATTAGTGGCAGTAAAATGAAAACGATACAAATGGAAAAAAGTAAGAAACTGTTTATTATATAAAAAGTAATCGCTGAAACTAATAATGTGAAACTATTAATATATTTCCAGAATGAGATTTTCACTCTGCAGCGGAGTGTGCGCTAATACGAAACTTCCTAGCAGATTAAAACTGTGTGCCGGACTGAGACTCGAACTCGGGACTTTTGCCTTTCGCGGGAAATTGCTCTACCAACTGTGCTACCCAAGCACGACTCACACCCCGTCCTCACAGCTTTACTTCTGCCAATACCTCGCCCCCTACCTTCCAAACTTTACAGAATCTCTTCTGCGAACCCTGCAGAACTAGCACTCCTGAAAGAAAGGATATTGCGGAGACATGGATTAGCCACAGCCTAGGGGTTGTTTCCAGAATGAGATTTTCACTCTGCAACGGAGTGTGCAGAGGTCATCGGTCCCTAGACTTACACACTATTTAAACTAATTTAAACTAACTTATACTAAGAACAACACACACAGCAATGCCCGAGGGAGGACTCGAATCTCTGGCGGGATTGTGTTCCCAGATCCTGTGTCAGTTGTGCAGTGCAAATCATTTATCTATAATATTTGCTCCATATTTGATTGCCTTCCCTGGAGCGAACGGTTCGTTAGTTAGAAGCACAGAGCGGCGCCCAGTAGGAATACGTGTAGATTGGCTGCGGCTGGACCGCTGCGCCATGGTGATCTCGGTCTATTAACGGAGGGTCTCTTACAGAGCAAGCCCCATTGTTATTCAGCTCGGGTCCTTAATAGAGTCAATCGGTTTGTCGTCTGGAGTCCCTTCTGCAACGGTCAGTCACTTCACAATGCGCTATGCCGAAAGCCAGCACCTAGGTATATTTTTATCAGTAAACTGCTGAAGTATTCGTGACGAAGTTCCAGAATTTACTGCCCTCCAGGAATTTTCTCGGGCTCAGATTATTCTTGGGACTGAGAGTTGGCTGAAACCCGGAGCCGAATAGCTTTGAGATATTTAGCGAGTCGTCGAACGTACATCGGGAAGACAGACTGTAGGACGAACAGCGACGCTTCACCCCTCTACCACAATACTTCCTGCTTGCAGTGAGCTTCAGTTGAAGTCGGCTTGCTGTCTTGTGTGATCGTTGCCTCCTGTTACTTTCTGTGTGTTCTACTGCGCTTTTAAAAATGAAAATATCGTGAGTTCCCTGTGTGTCTCATCCTTTTTGGTTTTTTAAGTACGTATTGCCAAACTAACGAAGTGTATGCTGAAAACTAACGTCTGTTCTCTCTCTCTCTCTCTCTCTCTCTCTCTCTCTCTCTCTCTCTCTCTGTCTGTGGGTGTGCGTGTGAAAGAGAGAGGTAGGGAGGGGGTTGTTGGTAGTTAATCAGTGTGAGTTGTAGAGAGTTGAATGTAATAGCTGTCAAGGAGCGGTTGAAACCTTATGTGATCGACTAATTTGAGTTTTTGTTTAAATGTTCTGTGGAGGCATTCGTGGATAAGTCAGTGGAAAAGTGTTGGGTGGTATTATAATTATTACTATTATTATTACAACAATCCTCTTTTGGAGTGGTATGCTATTATTTTATCTGTTAGTGTAAACAATGAATTTTTCGGCCTGTGTACTTGATCATTCATAGAGTTTTCGTTTCTGCTTCGGTTTTCTGTATGTTTTAATTTTCTTGCAGGGTAAGGAGATATTTTTTATTGTTGATTCTAATTATGGCCATATCTTCTTCTCTACTGGTGCAGCAAAGAAGGGTAGTTTTTATTTGCAAAACAAATATTTCTTAGAATTTCATATGCATAACGTATTCACCTAATTTCAATAACAAGAAATTTTCCCGCTTGTTCAAAATTCGGTAACGTCATGAGAAAATGCATTTTCGTAAATTGTCCTTATATCGCCTTAATAATTTGCTGCCGCAGATAAAACTAAATTCAAAACTTAGTGTAGCTCTTGCAGAACACATCGATAACCTTTTCTGTACGCATTAAGCGGATAGTTTGCCTATTTGAACGAGTTGACTGAAATGTAAGATCACGCGTGTGTTTGTGCGTGACGTGGCAACTCTGTTCCATACCTCCACGTGTTCCTGCCGAAGCGTCAATCCCAAAGTAATTTTGGACAGTCTACGGACGCCGTAAGAAGCGTAAAAGTGTTCCTTGCAATTGACAAAAATATTGCCTCTACTGACGTTGAAATTGAGCGTGACGATGAAGTTATCTGGTCGCGTATAAAAGGTGCATGTGAACCCAAGTTACTTGCTGGATGTTTTTATCGGCCACCCAATTCCGCTGTGACAGTTCTTGAATCGTCCGAAGGAAGTCTGTCAGCAGCGCCTAAATACCGAGATCATCCAGTATTAGTTGTAGCTGACTTTAGCCAACTTAGCATAGAATGCGATGTCCATGGATTCATTGCGGGGTGCATAGACAGACAGTCGTGCGAAGTACTTTTGAACACGTTTTCTGGAAACTGTCTTGAGCAGGTAGCTCAATAGCCTACGCGCAATAGATATATCTTAGACACACATATGGTGTGTAAAATGTGAATTTCTGTAAAGACTCGAAATGAGCATTTGCCTTTTCTTTTGACTTCGATATTGAAGCCAAAATTAATGTTTCCCTGGAGATGGGTAAAGGTGAAACACTGTGCGTACTCGGCAAGTGGACGGTGGTGCCAATCACCCTCTGGACATCCTGTATTAGCTTTTTGGTGATTTCTCCAAATAGTTAAAAGCGAATACTGGTATGGTTCGTTCGAAAGGGGCTCGTTCGATTTCCTTCCTCACCTTTCTCCAAGCCGATCTTGTGTTCCGTCTCCAGTCATCGCCGCGACTTTAGAACCTCATGTTCCTACCGTCTGTGTTCACTGAAACCCACGTATTGCGTTTGTGCCTAGTATTCCGTCGACGCCAGCATGATTACAGACGAAGCAGTATTTGTGCTGGATAAGGGTAGGCTCTCCCTGACGTCTGCCATTTCCTGCTCATCTGAAAACGTACTGATAGTATATGTACTATGAAGTACGACAATCTTCAAGTTTTTCTCCTCAGAGTGTGATGGCGAGACCGACCATAGACTCCGGCCGTTTTGCGGCGCCTTACCATTTTTCTTCTTTCCAGCCGCCAACTAAATTGACATTTCTTGTTAGATTAAAAACGTAATTTCACCTTTCTTTTTTTTTTTTTTTTCACTAGCCTCCGGCGCAAAGGCAGGAGCGAGATTGCGCTGCATTCGCCGCCGGTATTGGGTTTAACACAAAATGAAGCTGCCAACCGACGTAATTAGACAGGCACAGTCGTAGTACGAAGGGATAATTTCAATCAAGTCACGCTCTGGAAAATCTTAAGGGCGACAAAGTCAAATTAGCGAGATGAAAGGCCCAGCGTCCTACATCTTAATACACGGAGATAGGCACGCCTTGGTTTTCGTTGCTTTCAGTCTCCACTGAGATACACTGCTATCTACCGTGAGTGCTCGATTTTTGCGGAACCAGGCCAAACCACTTCTGCTCATTTCGCTGCATTTAAGTCCTTTTTTGTGTGCGCTTTGTTCTCATTCAGTGTTGCCAGCATCAGTACGTGTGATGATTGAAATACGTATGTCAGCACGTAGTAAGCGATAGATTATACTGGCGCATCAGTAATATAGCAAACACAATTTTTTGAGTTGTTCAGGAAAAGGGTAAAGAATAATACCAATACACCACTTTTTCTGATCATATGACGAATTCATTAAGGTAATATAGTAAAACAAGATTTAATTGATAAATTGATATGAGTTGCTCCACGCTGAACAACAAAATGTAGTAAATTAAAACTGACATCCAGATGGCGCCAAGCTGGGCGTCAAAAATGTAATAAATTCAAATTTGAGAAATCATAAATAAGGTCGCCCCATGCTGGACGCAAAAAGTGTAATAAATTCAAACTGACTGACTAATTGAATTGCTAATGGCCCCAAACTGGACATTAAAATGTAGTAAATTGAAATGAGACTGATATTCAAGTAGTCTCTCGCTGGTCGCCTAAAGGCAGTGAATTCAAATGTGATACAGGGATAGTCTATTCAAAGGGCATAGAAACTATTATGCAAATGATGTCGAAGTGAAGACATTAATTGAAGGGTTAATACTTGGAAACATTTACGTGTGTTATTGGATCAACAATACAAATATAAAATCACAGCTGACTTGAGTTAGTAGCTGCGTAAGTAGGGCAGGAATGGACCATTTCATCTCCTCATTCAACAGTCACTATTAC
This sequence comes from Schistocerca serialis cubense, assembly GCF_023864345.2. Classification (NCBI taxonomy): domain Eukaryota; kingdom Metazoa; phylum Arthropoda; class Insecta; order Orthoptera; family Acrididae; genus Schistocerca; species Schistocerca serialis. The sequence goes on from NC_064646.1 coordinate 405,746,331, forward strand.
ATGTAGACATGATCTAGGCATGACGCATCTATCGGCCCTCGTCGTTTCTGTGGCTGCAGCAAGACTGCAGGAAGCTTTAATCTTCCATGTTCTGTAGCTTGGAGGCGATGCCCTGGGCAGCTTCGGTTCTAGGCGGTACAGTCTGGAACTGCACGACTGCTACGGTCGCAGGTTCGAATCCTGCCTCGACCATGGATGTTTGTGGTGTCCTTAGGTTAGTTAGATTTAAGTAGTTCTAATTCTAGGGGATTGATGACCTCAGAAGTTAAGTCCCAAAGTGCTCAGAGCCATTTGAACCATTTTGAATCTGGGCAGCTTAACTCGTTTCTTTTTCTGTACCGGGTGTCCTACTCCCTCACGTATAGCGTGGCGTTAAATTCCAATGTTTGGCGTCTATTGTCTGCGGATATTATCTCGGAGAGGTAGTGTGAGCAAATATTTGGAGGCTGCGATCAGGCTGGGAAGTGCAGTCGGACGCTAGAAGACTTGAACTTTGGACCGTAAGGAAGGCTCGTTAGACAAGGAACGGACGAAAATGCGTACGTCACATTAGGTTCCAGTGATAATAAACATCGTTATGAACGCAGGGATATGATTCAGAATCTGAAGATTGAGTCAACGGAAGGAAAACTCACTGCCCCTGTCCTCCTATCAGATTCCTGTCTGATCGCTGTCGATTTCTCTCTGACTGACTGCTCTCATAGTTTTCTGTCTCCTCCACTCTGGAAATTTTGTTAAATCTCTCCCTCCCTTCTCATTGTCCTCTATGGTGCTGAATTTCCTATCCAATTAACGATCGACACTGCGTGAAGACATTTTCCAGTCTGCACTGCCCAAAAATTCCCAGTTAAGCAGCAACAAGCATACAACCTAAGAACTCACTCATTCAGACGCTTCCCAATGATGGCTGTCGGAACTGTAGAAAGGTGTGCAGCACTGTGACTTGCTTCAAAGTGTTTATCTGCCTTCCTTAGTTGTCATGAAAGCAGCGATCCAATATCAAACAATTGCTTGTTTGTAACGGGAATGCATATTATTTGCTCAAGTGCGCCAGGTATTTGAGACTTGGTGACACCTCTGTTGCTGTCCAGCAAACTTTAAATGGGGCAACCCTCTCCGAACGAAGCAAACACTTTACTGATGCCATAAGTCTCGGCCGTTTGGGAAAGTCTCACCTACAGGTATCGGCTTTAGGTTTTCCTGCTTGTCCCCAGTGCCTTGCGGTGAAGTATTACAGTAACGTCTAAGAATACGTATATTCACGCAAACGAAGTTGACAATCGGCACGGTGGCTGATGGGACCGACTGTAAATGGGAAATACCTTTGCCGTCGGTCCCATCAGCCACCGCGCCGAGTGTCAACTTTATTTGCGCGTATAGTAGATACAACAGTACAGCCCAACAACACATAGGATGGCGCAGAAGAATAGGAAGGTGAATGGAATGAGGATACAGTCCCTGAACCAGACTTTTGTCGTCAACGGCGGCCTTGCAAGTCACGTGGTGGTGATCTTTTTCTGCAAGGTCTAAGCTTTTTGATACCTGATGATGGCTGTAGCCGAAACGGTGTAACAAAGAAATTTTATTTAGCTATCCAGACAGTTTTATTAAAAAAGAACACTTTTTTAGGCTTGCTCTGCGCTGTGTAGTTTAATGTCGTGACGCCATTGCAAAATGGCGCTACTCTAAACTGAAAGTATTCCAAAAAGCATCAAACCGAGGTATGACAAGCAGAAAATCTGCTGTTAATGCTTGTCTATTATTTTGACCGGTTTTCATTCATTACAAAATAAACAGTGTATTCTGTTTATTATATTATTCCGTTTCTGTTTATGTTACCACATTGTTATGAATCACCAGCCGGTGTGGCCGAGCGGTTCTAGGCGCTTCAGTCTGGAACCGTGCGACCGCTACGGTCGCAGGTTCGAATCCTGCCTCGGGCATGGATGTGTGTGATGTCCTAAGGTTAGTTAGTTTTAAGTCGCTCTTAAGTTCTGGGGGACTGATGACTTCAGATGTTAGGTCCCATAGTGCTCAGAGCCATTTTTGTTATTAATCTTTGTCCATTCTTAAAAACTAAAATGTTAATCAAGCGTAACCATTTGCCATGTCATAGGTACGAGTAATATAATATAGCTTTATATTCTGACTACCATAAAATCTGTGCTAGGTTTGGAAGTCTGTGTGTTATTAAGAAAATAATTCAGACGTATACAAACATTAAGTATAGATGAACATTGCTGGAAACGTGTTGACATTCAACCCATTGCTTAGTAGCATGCACTCCCAGAATCTATCTAGCACTTGTCTTGTGAAAATATGGCCGTATTGTCACATAAATTAGACCTACAATATCAACTCTTTATTAAACATGGTCTACACATTTTGAACACACAAACCAACTGGCGTTATTGTTAAGCCTTTGTGGTAACTATCCCTCCTTTCGAAGTATATAGATTTGCATCCGAAGCAACAACAATTACCACTGTTCTTACCAGTGAATCAGTATGTAAAACAAGGGTAAATACTTGTCACGTTACATTTTCAGTCTCACCCGAGAAATGTGCACAAACAGTGCTATACCAAAGTCACATGGCAGTTATGGTTCCATGTTGGCGATATGTGCAGTGCACTGTTCTCACTCCGTAGACATTTCTATGCTATGTTGACATTGCTCTTGGTGGGTTTACTACCAAAGGAAACTTATTACCAAGAACAATACTGGATGCCGCAGGGGTGACCTAAGGGCTTTAAAATCTTACCCAGAGGCGAACTGCAGTGATGCATGCACTCGAACAGAAAGTATGAAGTGAGGGCTACCGAAGAGGCGAGTCTCATAGCTATACTAACACAAGAAAAGGAAATAATGAAATAACCACATCGAACAAATACGGGGTGCGGCTAGAAAAAAACCGGACTGATGATGGAAAAAACATTTATTTACAATTATTTACAATTTCATGTTATCTCCTTCAATGTACTCTCATCCTCGGTCTCTACACCGCTCCATACGAATTTTCCACTGTTCATAGCAATGCTGCAGATCATTTTCGGTAAGTCCATACATTACTTCCGTCGCTTTTTCTTTTACTGCTTCAACAGTCTCAAATCTAGTTCCTTTCAAAGCTGACTTGACTTTAGGGAAAAGAAAAAAGTCACAGGGGGCCAAATCAGGTGAGTAGGGTGGATGATCTAAGATGGGAATGTTGTGTTTTGCCAAAAACGTCTTCACTGACAACGCACTGTGAACTGGGGCATTGTCTTGGTGAAGGATCCATGACATTTTTCTCCATAAATCGTTCCGTTTTCTCCGTACTCGCTCACGTAGGGTAGCCAGGACGCTAATGTAGTAATGCTGATTCACTGTTTGTCCCTCCGGTACCCAATCAATGTGCACAATCCCTTTGATGTCAAAAAAAAAACAATCATCATTGCCTTGAATTTCGATTTTGACATTCGTGCTTTTTTTTGTCGTGGAGAACCAGGAGTTTTCCAATGCATCGATTGGCGTTTAGTTTCGGGATCGTAAGTAAAAAACCACGATTCATCGCAAGTAATAACATTTTGTAAGAAGGTGGGATCACTTTCAATGTTTTCCAGGATGTCAGAACAAATCATTCTTCGGCGTTCCTTCTGTTCAATTGTGAGACACTTTGGAACCATTTTTGAACACACTTTGTTCATGTTGAAACTTTCATGAAGAATCTGCCTAACACTTTCCTTGTCAACTCCTGTTAACTCAGACACTGCTCTGATTGTTAAACGGCGATCTTGTCGAACAAGTTTACCGATTTTTTCAATGTTTGCATCAGTTTTTGCTGACAATGGTCTGCCAGTGCGAGTGTCATTACTGGTGTCTTCGCGGCCATCTTTAAATCGTTTAAACCACACAAACACTTGTGTTCGCGATAAACAATCATCGCCGTACACTTGTTGTAACATTACAAACGTTTCACTTGCAGATTTTCCTAGTTTGAAACAAAATTTGATGTTAACACGCTGTTCTTTCTGTACACTCAACATTTTCCAACGCACAGACAAAACGTCAACTACTTAAAACAGACGCCACGGGCAGACTGAGTGCAGGAGGCAGATGAAACTCGAGCAGTAGGCGGAGCGAGAGTCACGTGACAGGCCACGCGACTTTCAGCCTTATTGCATTCGTTTTATTGTTTCACCAGTACTAGTCCGGTTTTTTTCTAGCCACACCTCGTACGCATACATGCACAATGCTATGAGATGTAAGTAGCGTATGAAACTTTTCGGCCTTTACTTCAAAGTAGGCGATTCTGCCTTGTCTCGAGTGGGGCACGAAATGGGCGAAATACATGAAAATCCTGGTTTGTACAACATAGTTTTGAAACTACGTTTCATTTGTTTATTGTGTTTAGAGTAACCAGTTAAAAGAAATGAAGACAGAATTCTGTAACCCTGTCAGTCGCCTTCATTTGCAAGGCTGTTAAACAAAACGAGCTGTTAGCAGTTTGAAAAAAAAAGTGGTTCAAATGGCTCTGAGCACTATGGGACTTAACATCTGAGGTCATCAGTCCCCTACAACTTAGAACTACTTAAACCTAACTAACCTAAGGACGTCACACACATCCATGCCCGAGGCGGGATTCGAACCTGCAACCGTAGCGGTCACGCGGTTCCAGATTGAAACGCCTAGAACCGCACGGCCACACCGGCCGGCAGAAATTTGAACGTCTGTATTATCTCTTGAAGTTAATGGCATAAGACTAGATATAGCGAGAGAACAATATGCTCTTTTTACCTCGCTGGCTGTGATCGTATACGCGTCTTGTAGACTGTTATCATATTTTCAGCTGGATAAAACGGTCTAATCGATCGCCCTGGCAAAGTTGCCGATGAAAATATCGAGTACTCTATTCGAGGCGATGTGACTTCGCCGTAGACAACATACTGTCCGTGAATTTCGCTGCGACGAATAAAGTTCTCATATGTTGAGTTCTCGTGTAACGCTGTTACTTTACGATTCAGAATTATATAGGAGTGCTGTTGCTCATCCATTAGTCTGAAAGGCAAATATTGGGAAAAAATCAAATGATTCCATCAACCAACTCGTCATTTTTTAAACTTTACGTGACTCGTGGAATCTCCTGATTATGTGTAGGCATATCTGTGTCATTTTGCCCGAGTTGGCAGATAGAAAGGCTGGCACGAAATATTGAAAACAGACAAGAGCGTATGTTTGCTTTAAAAGGAGTGAAGGAGGGGAGGGGGAGGTTGCGGAGCGGGTGTGGAGTGGGAGGAGGCGGGTGTGTGGTGGGGGAATGGAGTGTGTAGAGGGAAGAGTCGAAGAGTCGTAGTTCCATCAAGTTAATGATTTCTCTCGACTGGCTGACGCTGCCTGTTCCAAGAATGTTTCTGTTAGCTTCCCTGTAGAGTACCGGTACTCTAAAGCTATCGTGTTAATGACGTTACTGCCAACAGTCGAGAACGCAATATTTGCGATAGATGTTTTTACCGTATATTAGCAAAGCATGAACTAGTCTGTAAATAAACTGAGTTACCCAGCAATTAAAATCTCCATGTTATTGACCCTGTTAGCCGTTGCGTAACAACTAGTCCATATCCTTTTACTCTTTATACAATATGTTTTATTTCGTTTTTCGTTTTTGCCTGTAATCGTGAACTTCCAGTTTATTCTTGTTATTTGGATCCCTCATTCTCTATATCTACCGCGCCGCGGGAAGTGGCAACGTGGTTAGAGCCGCCATGTCACGGACTGCGCGGTCCCTCCCCCCGGAGGTTCGACTCCTCGCTCGGGTATGTGTGTGTGTGTGTGTGTGTGTGTGTGTGTGTGTGTGTGTGTGATGACCTCAGCAGTTTGGTCCCTTAGGAATTCACACGCATTTGAACATTTTTATATTTACCGAAAGTCCTTTCGTTGAGATTATAAAAATAGTCATGTCCTAGTCTCTCAAGAAAACTTGGAACAACATTTCCAAAACTAATTCCGGAATTGTCATTTTACAATCTACCGTTCAGTTTTTTGTTCCTGAGGGCAATGTTAACAAGTTAATGTTACAATTGGTAAACGACACGGATGGGCATGAACTTTCAATACTGCATTTTTGGCTTCGTTTCTCCCCCACGTTTCCAATATATTTTTGTTCAGCGTTACCTTAAAATCACTAAGAAACGTGATTCGTTTCAAACATTTCTAAGATCCTTCAGCTCACCGACTCGGGTATTCTTTATGCAAATTTGCAGTATCCGTATTTCTTATCTATTTCGGATTTTCACAGTCAGGTCTTATTTGACTTCCATTGTTAGAAAAAAATCCTCATTAGTAGTAGTCTTTGTATTCAACCATTCGAAGTCCAGTTTCTTTCACACCACCGTCAATGACAAAATATAAGTTTTTCCGGTATCAGAAAGAGCAATCTGTGGTAGTAGTTTATATTTTCAGTGGTCTCTAACGTCTCTGGTATGTCAGAGTTCTATCAAAAGTGATGATGTTTTCAGTATAAAACTATGTTTTTGTGAGTAAATGAGCATACTTTTCTCTTTCTAAACTCTTGTCTCATCTTACTAACAAAAAGGTTCCTTACAAATTCTTAAATAATTTTAAAAATATACAATTTATTCGCAATTGTGAAATCTTGCTCACATTAACTGTATTAGATGTGAAGATATTAACGTACTGATGACACATGACACTTTGTGCTAGGTCGAGACTCGAAACCGGATTACTCGCTTGTTGCGAGCGGTTGCTGTAGCCATTTGGCTATCCGATCCACCCTTTTCAAGGGGTTAAGGCGACCGCTCTCAACAAGTCGGAAATCCGGCTTCGAGTTCCGTCCCGGCTCAGATTTTCATGTGTCACAAATAAGTACTATCTTCATACCTCTTGCAACTAATGTCAGAAGGGCTCTGCAATTGCGAATGAATTTAATAAATGTAGTGCACCTGTTTCCTAAGACACTGCTAAAAATAGGAAAAAAATTTTAAGGAACTTTTTCTTTTGATAATCTGCTACGAATACTTTAGCTGTCCTCTGGTTTTCACATTTTAATTCCTATTCTTACAAAAAGAAAACTGGTGCTGGAATCCACGTCCTATGATGAGAGGACTTTTTTTTCTCTTTCCCATTGGTTTATCACATCGAAGGAACTGCACTTTGTAACCAATGCTACGTTTTTTAATAGCCCATGCAAACGAGGTCTGTATAACAGATGTGGGTTACTTTACATTTAGTGGGGTGTAATCTTCATCATGTATCACACAATCGAAGTAATCTTCTTCTTTCTGTACTAATTCATTGCAATGCTTCTCATTTTCCCTTTCGTCTCTTTTGCAACGACTATATCAATGGATGCTTGAGGGATGTCCTCTTGTAAAGTGAGCAATCAACAAACAATGAGTTAGACGTGTCGACACACACAAAGAGAATGAGAGAGAGAGAGGGAGACAGAGAGAACATTTTATATTGTAAGCCATCAGACTGAGTAATAACCCGTCTGCTACAAATCTTCAACTAGTGATTCATCTGCGGTGAGCACACTGGCATTCATGTCAAATACTACTATTTCCTTTCTCTCCCCTCGCCCACTGCCACCAATCCCCCCAACCCCCACTCCCTCCCACACTCACCCACGCTGTCAACATGTTTCTATGTCTTGTTTTATCCTCATTGTTAGTTAATAGTTACAATGATGTAAATGGTATATACATTTCAATAATTCTTTTTCGTCTGATAAAATTCAAAACATGGAAAACCAAAATCCAAAAGCAGATTTGCTTTCCATAATAATGGGATTCTATTTTCATTATTCGATTGCCGATCCACATAAATCCGTAATAAACAAAAAAATAAACGCATTGACTTACTTGGCACAACAGGAGTGGCTCCATCTGCTAGTTCGAAACCAAACACATGTATCTCCGTGGCAAGGAGAGGTAGGGGTTATGGCAGCGTTGCAAAACACGAGGCAAACCGTATACTCAGTTGCAACTTAGTTTCTTCCTATACTTTCCTGTCTCCTTCTTACCACTATTTCTTCTCCATCGGCCTCCTTCCTCCCCTTTTCATCTTCTCTTTCTCAGTTGTCCGCCTCTCCCAAAACTGCGCCAACACCACAAAAACGACATTTAGTGCACGCGTCCCTGCTGCCATAACCCACGTCGCTGCCCAAGACATTCATGAGGACGACGGTTCATTTCTATTTTGTGATAAGTTCTTACGGGACCAAACTGCTGAGGTCATCGGTCTCTAGGCTTGCACACCACTAACTTACACTAGGGACAACACACATCCGTGCCCGAGGGAGGACTCGTACCTCCAACGGGGGAAGCCGAACCCTTCAAATAATGGTTCAAATGGTTCTAAGCGCTATGGCACTTAACATCTGAGGTCATAAGTCCCCTAGACTTAGAACTACTTAAACCTAACTAACCTAAGGACATCACACACATCCATGCCCGAGGCAGGATTCGAACCTGCGATAGTTGCAGCCGCGTCGTTCCGGAATGAAGCGCCTAGAACCGCTCTCTCACAGCGGTCGGCTGCGCGAATCGTGACAAGACGCCATACACCGCGCGGCTACCCCGCACGGCGACGACGGTTCAAACTCGCGTCCGGCCATCCGGCCATTCTGATTTAGGTTTTCCGTGATTTACCCAAATCGCATCAGGCAGATTCCGGGATGGTTCCTTTGAAAGGGCACAGCCGACTTCCTTCCCCATCCTCCCCTAATCCGATGAGACCTATGACCTCGCCGTTTGGTCCCCTCCGCCAAATCAGTGACCCATCCAACAAACTGCCCGAGCGCTCTCCCGACATCTGGTTCAACATGCTCGCACACGCTGACTTTCACTTGGCGCTCACTCCGTCGACGAAACCGTCTTGCGAAAGCAAGCTAAGCTGCGGTTCCTAGCTGCTCGGCCCACCATCAAACGGGGGGAGCTGGCACAGCTAATGACCAAGCCCCCGATGCCCCGGTAGTTAGCACAGAGCAAGGTCCCTGCAATTAGCCCTTGTGACGTCACGGTAGCTGCGGCTGACGTCATCACCGGAGCGTTTCGCCAAATTACGGCCGGAACCCGCGACTGATTCGGCTGGACACGGCCGTCAGGGCGTCTGTAGCATGCGGCCGTGAAAGCGCTGCTCAGCCCTTGAGTCAGCCTCCGAACACGTCTACGCAACGTCTAGCACCCAAGATTTCAGCAGCGTTCTAATATTTCTCCGAAGTTCAAAAGCTAAGTATTCACCAAGAAATGCAGCGTATGGGTCAGAACCACTTTCGCGGAGGTGACGCATACACACACGGTCTTTCAAAAAGATTCATTCGATTTCATCTTCCACGTGAGTGTATTTTAATATGATCGTCCAGAATAAAACTTTCCCGTGATGGAGAGGAAATTAGTATAGTAGCCGTCGGCTTTGACCAGCGACGTAGTGAACATGTGCCGAATGACTTGAACAACATGGTGACTATGACTCCATTTGACTGGCGACATTTTTGAAAACGTACATAAGATAGACAGATTTGATTAAGAAAATTTACTCAATTCGAAGAAATATTTCGAATTACAACTGTTGTAATCAGCAACGTGTTAATAAAAGAAATATTTCTCGGAAAGCTATCGAACCGAGAGCTCTACAGCTGTAGTGCAGACCACGATACACATTACTAATTTAAATGAAATATTTGTGGTAAATACTGAATGTAGTATGTATAAGCTCAAGTGGAGACTGCGGTTACGTAATAACGAATATATACATCTGTGAGGAGTAAATCGAAACAGTTATGACAGTGTCGTCAAAAACCACTACATACGCAGAACCACGATACACGGTAAAAAACAAAATACTCCTTAGCAGTGTAGCTCACGTGAAGACTGCAGTGCCTAAGATCAGGTACAACATGAACCTTACAAAATATTATTTCATACAAATCACATAACCAATGGTCATTTATATACTAAGTGGTATCTTAGTATACATATAGTTGAGGCTCACCGGCCACTTGACCATCTTCTTCTTCTGTGCAGATGCACAAACAGTGCCCGAACTCTTACGGGGATCGGCAACCAGCCGAGAATAACGCGTGTAATGGCCGGGGGCACTACGATTGTAGTGCGGGACAATAAGTTGAGAATGTGGGTTTCGCGGGAGGCGTGCCAGTCACACTATCCTCTGTGTCCTCGGTGGCTCGCCGGCACGGTAGCTCAGCGTGTTCGGTCAGAGAGCCGGTTGGCCTCTGTAATAAAAAAACTGAGTGGAAGTATCAACAAACGAACTTGAACGGATGTCATTGTGACGTCCGCAACGACCAAACACACCGATCAACAACGAACAAAATGCAAACAAAAAAAAAAAAAATGGATAGAGCGCTTGCCATGTAAGCAGGAGATCCCGGGTTCGAGTCCCGGTCGGGGTACACATTTTCATCTGTCCCCATTAACTTATGTCAACGCCTGTAAGCGACTAAGATTTTTCATTTAATTGTAATTGAATTGTCATTTTCCTAGAAAGCACGTTGCACTTGGATAGAGTCGGTTCAGTACGCAACTAAAAGAAACTCGAATGCATCTAATCAGGACAGCTCAAAACCATCTCACACAAACACTGTTATGCAAATAAGATTATTACAATTGTAGGATATTCAGAAATACTTACCAACAGCAGCACAGTGTTTCCACATAGCGTATACTGTTTTTTTGTTGCGGGACGCGATCGTCTTTCGTTTCCACAACCACAAAAAGTGTCACATCCTGCAACGTCAAAACTAAATACACGAGGTGTAAGTGGATGTACACAATTTGAAAATGAAAATATATTCAGCGTCAGCGGAGGTGCGGTGTACTGAAATCGAACATCAACGTGTAGAATTACATTAGAAATTAAGTAGAAAATAAAAAAATCATGATTAATAATTGAAATTTAATACTGTTTCATAGGAGTAATTCAAAACATGAGAATTGTTTACGATCTTGGCAAAACAGACTTACAAGGAAAACCGCACTGTTACTTTGAAATGAAGTGAAACGTGTATGCAGTTTTACTATCGACGCGTAACATGTCGAAAAACTATTGAACGCATTGGAATAGTTTTTTTGTTATTGTTTACCAAAAACCACGTTCGACAACGGATCTTTCCGTAATTGAGAACCGCTTTTTGTTCGCTGTGCATTAAGTTTGCAGAAAGGCTTTTTTTTTGTAATTTTCTCAGTATTAAACTCGTAACAGACATAAGGTATTAACTTCAAAGAAACGTCCTAGACAAACCGCCATGAGCTGTTATTAAATACTTCATTTACTACCGCTTTCAAACTTGAGATCGGGTACCTTATAATCATTTACAACAGCTTCCTCGACGTTACTAAAACCGTACTGTCAAATAGCATATGAACGATCCTACGTCACTACTGGTATTAGAGGAAGAGGAAGAAGTCATTGGGTGCCACGTTAGCAAAGTATAGAGTTTAAGGCAAAATCTGAAATCGCAAGAAGCAGCACGTGTGGCTATGTCCTGCCTGGGTTGAGCTATGGCTTTGTCAAGGAAAGACACCCCGTTGGACATTCGCACGGCGTCTTAACATCCTCCCTTTAACTTGCAAGGAGATTTCGGTAGCATGCTCCCATTTAAGTTCTTATTTTCTTCTTCTTTTTCCGGGCTATATCTCGTATCTACATGTACATGACCACTCTCCAGTTTACAATTAAAGGCTTGGTACAGGGTAAATCGAACCACCTTCAACCTATTTCTCTATCGCTCCACTCTCGAATAGAAATGAAAAAAAAACAAAGCCCAAGACCTCTGCGCGCGAGCTCTGATTTCTCCTATTTTATTATAATGATTATTTAGTTGGTATTAACAAAATATTTTCCCTTTCGGAGGCTGAAATTTCGTTTTCCGGCACCAACGAGAAACGCCGTAGTTTCCATGATTGCCAGCCCAACGCCCTTATCCCATCCGTGATACTCTCTTCCCTATTTCAATATAATTCGAAATGAGGTGCCCTTCTTGAACCTTTTCAGACTAGATATTTTTCCTGGAGGAAAGAAAATTTTTCTTTATATGGTAATGATCTTAGATGATTTTTTAATGATTTTAGATGCAAGATTTATCCAAAAATATGTACCGATTTTCAAAATATACTTTGTACACTTGGCTTCATTTTATCGACTAAAATAATTAATTATGAAATATTTTCTATTGTAATAAATAGTAAAATGACCATTGAATAATTTTCCATGCAAAATAACAACATAGCATTCAATTACACAGTGGAATATCGTGAACCAACCACAAACATGTTTTGCGATGGTCACGAACTGCTGTGCAGAGCTACATTGACTTGCTGATATTTTGATAGTGATGCCCAACAGTTGGTAGTACTTGTGCATAATGAAAAGACTGAACATTCACAAAGCGTGTACCTCAGGTTTTCACTGGGAAGAAATACTTCTGTTGCAGCTAAGACACTGTAGAAAGTAATGTACATAATTGTCGCCAGAGGGCATGAAAGGGTTAAACTTCCTCGATGTCCTCCGGGAATCCTGTCTGATGAGATTCCCACACCGCGCAGCAATACTCTGGCAGAGGGCGAACAAGTGTAGTGTGTGCAGTCTCCTTAGTAGGCCGGTTGCATCTTCTAATGTTCTGCCAACAAACTGCAGTTTTTGGTTCACTTTCGCGACGACGCTATCTATGTGATCGTTCCAATGAAGTTATTGGTATCTAGTTGAATTCAAAGCCTACAGATTTGTACGATTTATCGCGTAACCGATAATTTGCCGGATTTCTTTTAGTATTCATGTGGATGACGTCACGGCGTCGGCACCAAAAATATAGAATACCATAGAGAAGCAACACCACGACCTGAGTGAAAAACTGAACAAAAGAAGGGGCGTGGCATGTGACGCTCCGCGAGGACATTACGAAATCCAACTGTTAGCGTTTATTAACGATATTACCTCTGAGTATAGTACACTAACACATTATATACACCGTCTCTTGGCAATGTAAGTAACTTTCCTTTCAATATTGTAACCTCGGGTGGAAAGCATTTGCAAGTAAAAGATACGACCTGTAAAATGCAGTTTAGGATCCGTCACGTGTATTTTAGTACACTCTTTGCTGCAGCTTTTGAAGAATAACAGTCATTGCAGACACGAACGTTCTATAGAATGACAGCTTTAATTTCGATTTTTGCATCATTCATGTCACATTCAAAGCAAAAGCTGAGTTACACTGAGCAGGGAGACACCACACAACGCGGCAGGTATATTACGATATAAGCCACGCATGCAATAGATTATACAATGAACTTTTTGATTGATCGTTAGCTTATTCAAATAACAGCGAACATACTACCTTGTCTTTCTCATGAATCATATTACGCTACATATATGTAGTTACATATCGAGCCAAAGTTTTCAAAATTATGTGGTAGATCAACCCCTTACATTTTTCGTACTTTATTTATGATATATGTGAAAAATTTCATCAAAACCCTTGGAAACTTGCCCATTATCAAATATATGTTTCCTAAATTTATCTTTCTGTTTTAGTTTTTATGACGAAAAGTTTATTAAATATAATGTACGGTTAAAGTAGCGGTGAACGTAAACATTAGGCTTTGCTACAGGTCAGTCTCACCATAACCTACATATGATGAGACGGAGGTGGGGGAGGTACAGGGGTAGGCGTCCAATGTGTCAATTCAGCCCCTATGACTATCCTTTCACAAGGTTCAGTATTAGATTAATTTACACTTTGCACAGTATATCTTATCTACGCGATTATCGGAAATCATAATTTAAAATATGTGCTACCTGCTGTCGAACTAATCTTTGAAAAACGACTATCCATATATAAAATCGTACCAGGATGATTCACAGTGTAATTTGTTCTTTATACTTTGCATATAAAACAAAGACCTATCTGCTTACAGAGAATTACGGACCTTTCCGCCTGTAATCCATACTTTCTTATATGAACACATGCTTCATTTAGTTTCCAGAAAGCAAAAAAATAGTTGTTGGACTGATGCCTGTTGCAACTGCCAAAAACTGAATTCTAAAAAAACGACGTAGTCGACTTACCTTCCAACCAGCAACTTAGTGTTCAGTCACAAAAAAATCTTACGATCGTATGCTGCTGACGTTTCGGAAATATTACAAAGGTATGATGGAGGCCTTTGGTAGCTACTCGATCGTCACAAAATTCTCTGAGTATCACATGGTTAGAAGAACTTGTATGAAACAAGCTTTATTACACAAGTAAACAAATATATCACTGTGCACGAAACGCAGCACTGTTACAAAACGCAATATGTAATAATAGAACAGTATTATGAAAAGGAAAGTTGCTATTCAGCATATAGCGGAGATGCTGAGTCGCAACAAGGCCTTCGTTGAAAATAGATGACACACACACACACACACACACACACACACACACACACACACACACACACACACACAAACAAACAAACGCGACTCACACATATCCTACATGACACAGATGAGTCATGTGTGTGTAAGTTGCGTTTGTGTGTGTGTGTGTGTGTGTGTGTGTGTGTGTGTGTGTGTGTCCGTCTGTCATCTATTTTAGACAAAGGCCTTGTTGACCGAAAGCTTATATTGTGACAGTCTTTTTGTTGTGCCTATCTGCGACTCAGCATCTCCGCTATATGGTGAGTAGCAAATTTCCTTTTCACAATATTGTTATATTGCATCCTGGATTTACCATTGTTTAATATATAAGAATATTTACACCAATCTCCAATCTTTTTTCTGGATTTATACGTATATCTATACTGTAATCAGTAGCTGGCCCGTTACGAAAAAATTTATGAACTTTCAAAAAAACCGCAGAATAACTTCCCGAAACATGGCAGCTACTAGTGCGGCGTGTCACCGCAGGGAGCGCTGAATAAACATGCTACAGCCCCTCTATGTATTCTCAGTCTCCTTGGTCGGCGCTAAGTCTGCATTTGGGAATGTTAGTGGTGGTGGCTTGGCCGGATGCTCTTCCTGTGCCACCCCTATAGGTCGAATCAACTGAAACTTGGGAGCGCAGGAAGTCCTGGTGGGACGGGTATGTAAATTACATATGCCCTCCGCCTCTTTTGCTTGCGTCTCGTACCGTCACGTCTCTGTCCAGTCCTCAGTCTGTAGAAATCGTAAGCGTTCGGTGAATTTGCCAATCGAAATAATATAGACAAGATATGTGTATGGTACGAAAAGTAGCAATTGACTGTAAATAATGAAAAGTGTGAGATTATATCCACATAAATAGTAAAAGGAATCAACTAAATTTCGATTATACAATAAATAACACAAATTTAAAGGCTGTGAATTCAACTAAATACTTAGCGATTACAATCATCAACTACTTAAAATGCAAGGATCACATAGATAATCTTGGGGGGTGGGGAGGGGGGAGGTGAACTAAAGACTGCATTTTATTGGCAGAATACTTGCCAGACGCCGTAGTCCTACCAAAGACAGTGCCTACGCTACGCCTGTCCGTCCTCTTATGGCGTATTGCTGCGCTGTATGGGATCCTTAGCAGACAGGATTGACGGAGATCATCGGAAAAGTTCAAGGACAGGCAGCTGGTTTTGTAACATTGCGAAATAAGAGAGAGGGTGTCTCGGACACGATACGCGAGTTGGGGTAGCAATTATCAAAGCAAAGGCGTTTTTCGTTCCGGCGAGATCTTTTGACGAACTTTCAACCACCAGTTCTCTCTTCCTAATGCGAAAATATTTCGTTGAAACCCACCAACATACGGAGAAATGATCACCTAATAATAACTAACCCGGACAGGAGGATTTAAGTATCGATTTTTCCAGCGCACTATTCGAGAACGAAACGGAGAGGAATAGCCCGAAGGTGGTTCGGTGAACTTTCTGCCAGTCACTGAACTGTGAATTCCAGTGTAGTGATGTAGATATAGAATACAACATTTGTTTTAGCATCTACTTGGCAATCTTCGAGATGCAACGATGCGATAGCGAAGTCTCAGGGAGAAGACCATTGTTGAGCATAAGCGAGGTGTGAAGATGGCAGCTGTGTGAGTGAAGTGCACTTCGCCACATTCAACCATATTAGCTAAAGACACTTGATCTGTTGTAGTTTCTTTTTAAGTTACTTGGATGACGCTATAGAAATTATACTGTGCGTATAGCGTACGTCTGCGGTCGCGAGACGAGGGAAAGACGGCTTCTCGTAGACAGAACACATTTCGTAAAATAAAGAACAACCGCCTTCAGTCACAGTCGTAATTTTATTTCACTGAACGATGCATATCGATCCCCAGGGGCCCATCTTCATGTGCTTTGAAAATATACATAAAGCTTTTATTCCAAGATAGGTTAATTTTGGTTTGCATCGAGTCTTTTTTCAGATTTAGGTTAATTCCGCTCCTGTTAAGACTGCAATGATATATTACAATGTAGACTTCAAAGCACCTGAAGATGAGCCCCCAGGGCTCGAAATGCATCTTGCATTGAAATAAAATTACAATTGTGATTGGTTATTCTTTACGAAAGAGAAATCACACCCTCCACTCACTGAATTCCCAAACCGTTTTTCTAACACTTTTTTTCGGTCAGGGTCTCCATCCCCTGTGTGCATGTGCCCTTGCCAGCGGCCTATCTTGCCTCGACATAACAAATCAATGAGGATTTGCAGAAAATAAATGCGTGGTGTAATGACTGGCAGTTATCTCTCAATATTAGTAAGAGTAACCTACTGCGTATAGCAAGGCGAAAATCCCCATTAATGTAAGAGTACAAAATAAATGCCCTGTCTTTGAAAGCGGTAACATCCGTCGAGTATCTGGGCGTGACTACTCGAAATGATGTGAATGGAATGATCAGATTACACAAGTAACGGGTAAGACGAACTCTAGATTGCGGTTTATTGGTAGAATCCTGAACCGATGCAGTCCTTCAGCAAAGCAAATAGCTTACAATACATTAGTTCGTCCAGTATTGGAGTATTGTTCGTCTGTATGGGACCCTTACCAGTTGGGTCTGATTCAAGAGATTGAGAAGGTCCAAAGAAGAGCGGCAAGATTCGTGACTGGTACATTTAGCCATCGCGAGAGCGTTACAAATCTCATAGAAAGTTTGAAGTGGGCCACACTTGCAGATAGACGACGCGCTAAACAGAAGGGGCTGCTCACTAAATTCCGAAATCCAATCTTCACCGAGGATGTAGAGCATATATTATTACCACCAACTTTCAAATCGCGTAATGATCATCATTCAAAGATAAGGGAAATAAGAGCTCGTACTGAGGCGTTCAGCCGGCCAGAGTGGCCGAGCGGTTCTAGGCGCTACAGTCTGGAACCGCGGGACCGCTATGGTCGCAGGTTCGAATCCTGCCTCGGGCATGGGTGTGTGTGATGTCCTTAGGTTAGTTAGGTTTAAGTAGTTCTAAGTTCTAGGCGACTGATGACCACAGAAGTTAAGTCCCACAGTGCTCAGAGCCATTTGAACAATTTTTTTTTTTATTTTTTATTTATTTATTTATTTATTTTTTTTTTTTTTTGAGGCGTTCAGACAGTCGTTCTTCCCTCGCGCGATCCGCGAGTGGAACAGAGGGGGGGGGGGGGGGAAATATGACTTTGGCGCGAATTGTGCCCTCCGCCACACACCGCTTGGTGGCTAGCGGAGTATATATGTAGATATAGAGCTCGGTACGGCCCTGCTGGCGCCAGCAGTCTACCCCCAAGCTGTCAATTGCCAACTACTATAAATCGGACTACAGTTGGGCGGCCTGTCTAGGCAGAGGAGAGCCGCTGGTGAGGGTAGAGCGGCGAGCGCCTGGCGCAGTGCGGGTGTGGCGTCGGGCGGTGGCCCCTCCCCCACGCCTGCACCTCCCCCCCCCCTACACACACACACACACACAGCGGGGGCGTCATTGTGAGGCGCGCACAATGTGCCGGCTTTGTCGCGGCGTCGCCTGCCCCCGCGTCCGGCCGCAGACGCCGCCGCCGCCGCAACAGCAGCAGAAGCAGCACAGCACAGCACAGCACGGCACGGCACGGCAGCGCCGGCACCACCCAGTCTGGAACAGCCCGCTGTTCCGCCTGACACCTCCCGGTGTCGTTCCGGTGTTGGTTCCGGCTCTGCCAACCCGGTCTTGCCGGGGGGGGGGGGGGGGGAGAAGCTACTGCCACTCGAATCTTGACTGGTTGCACGCAGGGAAAGTCAGGCGTGACGGCACTATGACTCGTATCGAAGACGACTGAGACCGCTTATCAACTTTTGTGAAAGTTCAAGACGCTAAACTGTGGCAATCATTCTTGCAGACGAATCAAAGGATCAACTCATAATACCTTCGACTGGCACATTCGCTGCAATTTTGGAAGATATTCATGACTTATTTCTTTGTAAGAGTGTCTAACATTCTGCGTGGTGTCTGTCTGTTCTAAGTCGTGTCTCCCTACCACTTTCGCGCAACGACGCTCTGAGAGTGTTTTTTAGGGAATTGACTAGTTTGAACCTGAGACCTGTTGCTGGTAAGGAGACGTCAGACCACACATGACATGTAGAATTCAGAAGAGTTCAGTGAGACTAGCGATGATATAATCAAATATTTAATGATTTCAGCGTCAGCTCCACTGCACTCCCTGTAAAGGAATCTTAATACTAACTAAATTTAGTGGAAGGGGTTCAAGGCTTTCTTATTTTTAGTTAGCTGGTAAAATAACGTCGAAAAAGCAGTTAAGTTTAGCATTGGAAATTTTATTCTACTCACAAAACATCGTTTATAAATTGCACTATTGATAAAAGGAAATATTTTCATTTTATGATAAAAACCAACTGCATTCAACAAAAATGTGAACGAATATTCCCTGAATGGGTTTCCAAGTTCTGTAATAGATCGAAGGATGACCTATGCCATATCACATCTATAATCTAGGTTAAAATTAAGTTTCATAAAAGAGAAAACTATCAAAAATGGTGTACAGTGAATCTCAATTATCTTTAATTACTTATTTAACTTGTCATAAATTACAGTGGCTGATGTGGCTTCTCAATAATTATACAACAGAAAAATCATCGCATTTCAGATTTTAACTTCAAGTAGCAAATGTGAATACCACGACATTTAATTGACGATCGACACTAGTATTACGTAAAAAGGGGATGTAACAGATGACACTTCTGCAGTTCTGAGTGAAGCCTTATGCGCTCTTATGTGGCATCACGTGCGTTTGTTACCTTGTCGTTGGTTAGGCAGCGTCAAGGGCGGCGGGAGGTGCAGCTCCACACACCTCGCCGTCTCGGTAGCAACTCTCTCGAACTTATCCTTAATACTGTTTACCGAAGTTGGTTTAAGAAAAAGGTATCTGGCTGTGCTTTCAACTGACCAATCAGCGTCTCAATGTTAACCTTAAGCTCCGCCTACAAAAATTCTGTCCATCCAATGAGAAACGTTATACTTTTCGTGGTGGGGCAATGTTTTTAATGTTTGCTACATAACAGAGACGCGAAAAAGTCTCACGCTAAAACTTGCAGCTGGTGTGGCCCTTTTAGTGTTATCGTAAGATCTATACTGTTCTTCTGGAGGACTCTATCTTTTAACATGGTCTGGGGGATGGACCTTCCATCGGTCAGCCGGCGATGTGGGTGTCCCATTGTCCTGCTCTTATCATAGGACCTTCTAGTCTACATGGCTCTGCTCTCGGCTTTTCGTTTCTCCCCTTGGAACTGCGTCTGTTTCACGATGGGAAGGTATGACATGCATTTAGGAGTTCTTGTATTAGTCTGTGGTATTCCATTTCCTCACTCGTTGACCGTATTACTTTGGTTAATTTAATGTCAGGAATTATTCCGAGCTATGTAACATATTGCCGGATTTGCTATCATGTCAGGGTTTTCATGGAAGGTGTTGGATTTGCCTGACACTTTACAAGTGAGCCTGCCATTTTTGCTAAAAATGACTTCACAATCACAGAGACAGAGAGGTCCGAACTGTATGGAGGGTGGCCGAGAACCTCCAATTTGAACTTCTGCAGGAGTGTTGCGACTGTGTTGGCCGTATGTGGCTTTGCATTGTCGTGGAGCAGAATGAACCCACGGGTGAGATTGCCTCGTCGTTTTGATTTGGTCGCTTGGCGAAGGGTGGTCAAGGTTTGCCAATAACGCTGGGCGTTCACTGTTGTCCCATGCTGCAGAAAGTGAAACAGAAGGGGGCCATCTTGGTCGCCTCAAAAAGGCTCTGAGGGGCAAATGATTCACCTCGGACGACGATGTCCAGCTATACGCGAGGAACTGGTTAACTTCGCAGCCCCGGGAATTTTATGAGAGAGCCATTCACAGCCTTGTGTCACAGTGGGACAAGTGTCTCAACAGCCAGCCCAACGTGGGACTGTCGGTTAAATGTATTGTGATAGAGATTCCGTGATCGAACATTCCGACAATGTGAAATTTCTTATGCGAAAATTGCCGCCAAGTAACAGCGTGGTGCGGAGTCGGCGTTAAAATCGACCCACCCAGGAAATTACCTCCAGATATGAATGAAGGTAGCTCTGCTGGACGACTGTCGCGAATTGCAGAAAGACCTTCACAGGATCAATGATTGGTCCGTGTACTGGCAGTTGATCGTCAACGTCAACACATGCACTGCGCATAAACGGGCGAAGAGGTTCATTAGTGTTCATTTGTACTGTTGGCGACAGATTACTGGAAACAATAACAATTGTAAAATATCTAATACTAACCATCCGGAGTCGACTAAAGTGGAATGACAACATGAGACATAGAATAAGCAGATGCCAGACACATATAGTGCGAGCAGGTTAAGGAAACGCGGTTCATTCACGAAAGAAACGGCTTATAGAACACTGACCGGTACCGTTCCGTCGTGTGTACGTAGATAAGTAGCACACGCAAGAGTGAAACTGTTATGTACACTACTGGCCATTAAAATTGCTACACCAAGAAGAAATGCAAATGATAAACGGGTATTAGTTGGACAAACATATTATACTAGAACTGACATGTGATTATATTTGCACGCAATTTGGGTGCATAGATCCTGAGATATTAGTACCCAGAACAACCACCTCCGGCCATAATAACGGCCCTGATACGCCTGGGCATTGAGTCAAACAGAGCTTGGATGGCGTGTACAGCTTCAACACAATACTACAGTTCATCAAGAGGAGTGACTGGCGTATTGTGACGAGCTAGTTGCTCGGCCACCATTGACCAGACGTTTTCAATTGGTGAGAGATCTACAGAATGTGCTGCCCAGGGCAGCAGTCGAGCTAGTTCTGTATCCAGAAAGGCCCGTACAAGAACTGAAACATGCGGTCCTGCATTATCCTGCTGAAATGTAAGGTTTCGCAGGAATCGAATTAAGGGTAGCGCCACAGGTCGTGACACATCTTAAATGTAACGTCCACTGTTCAAAGTGCTGTCAATGCGAACAAGAGGTAACCGAGACGTGTAGCTAATGGCACCCCATACCATCACGCCGGGTGATACGCCAGTATGGCGATGACGAATACACGCTTCCAATGTGCGTTCACCGCGATGTCGCCAAACACGGATGCGACCATCATGATGCTGTAAACCGAACCTGGATTCATCCGAAAAAATTACGTTTGGCCATTCGTGCACCCAGGTTCGTCGTTGAGTACACCATCGCAGGCGCTCCTGTCTGTGATGCAGCGTCAAGAGTAACCACAGCCATGGTCTCCAAGCAAATAGTCCTTGCTGCTGCAAACGTCGTCAAACTGTTGGTGCAGATGGTTTCTGTATTGCGAACTTCCCCATCTGTTGACTCAGGGATCGAGACGTGGCTGCACGATCCGTTACAGCCATGCGGATAAGATGCCTGTCATCTCGACTGCTAGTGATACGAGGCCGTTGGGATCCAGCACGGCGTTCCGTATTACCCTCCTGAAGCCACAGATTCCATATTCTGCTAACAGTCATTGGACCTCGACCAACGCGAGCAGCAATGTCGCGATACGATAAACCGCAATCACCATAGGCTACAATCCGACCATTATCAAAGTCGGAAACGTGATGGTACCCATTTGTCCTCTTTACACGAGGCATCACAACAACGTTTCACCAGGCAACGCCGGTCAACTGCTGTTTGTGCATGAGAAATCGGTTGGAAACTTTCGTCATGTCAGCACGTTGTAGGTGTCGCCACCGGCGCCAACCTTGTATGAATGCTCTGAAAAGCTAATCATTTGCATATCACAGCATCTTCTTCCCGTCTTTTAAATTTCGCGTCTGTCGCACGTCATCTTCGTGGTGCAGGAATTTCAATTACCAGTAGTGTACATATCAATATTTCTGACAGGAAACCCTATCATTATTTTCGGCCCTCGTGATAACAGTAAAGTAAGATTACGAGTAACGTGACGTTCATGCTTGCATCTCGGGATATGCAGTAGTGACTAGTTTCTTTCATTTCAAGGGTCAATTTCGATATGCAATTTCTCTGGATGTAATTGACGTATTGCGATGCAAACAACTTCATTCTTTCTGTAATTTTTCATCTTATTGACTTCGTAAGAAATAATACAGGGTCTCCAACAAAGAAAGAAACATAAGTTTGTGTTGAATACAGTTTCGCGTACTGTTAGTCATTCTGCGACCCTTACCAAGTAGCAGTAATAGAAGAGACAGAGAAGATCGTACAAAGAGCGGTGCGTTTCATCGCGGAACCGTTTTACTCAGTCCAAGAGCTTTACAGAGACTCTCAACACAGTGGTTCAAATGGTTCAAGTGGCTCTGAGCACTATGGGACTCAACATCTGAGGCCATCAGTCCCTTGGACTTAGAACTACTTAAACCTAACTAATCTCAGGACATCACACACGTCCATGTCCGAGGCAGGATTCGAACCTGCGACCGCAGCGGTCGCGCGGTCCTAGACTGAAGCACCTAGAACCGCTCGACCACACCGGCCGGCTTCAACATAGTGGCAGACGCTACAAGAGAAGCGACGTGCATCACGGAGAGGCTGACTACTAAAACTCCGCGGGGTTAAGTTCCGAAAACAGTTGCGAATTATGTTACTCCCTCCTGTATACGTCTCGTGAAATGGTCACGACGAAAAAATCAAAGAAATGTCATACGGTGCTTTTCTGGCAATTGTTCTACCCCCTCGTGGAGGCCAATGTCTCTTTCTGGTGTGTACAGATTGATTTTCTTGCCAACAACTGAGATGATTGATTGGATTTTTCATACTACTTCTAAATGAGGTGTTGTTTTGGCAGGGCCAGTTCGAGAGCATTTTTCCACAAGAGACTTGTCATTTGGAGCTCCCCAATCTCCTTCTTTCCCTCGTACACTTGTGACCAAACTTAAAGCAATAAATGAAAATTTTGCAAGATTGCGTTTATATTGCCACAAAACAGTATAAACAGGTGATAGTAAAGTAGAAACACTGTAAATTATACGAAACGTAATTAACTGCGACAAGCGTAACGGTAGATAAAAATATTCTTCCTTTTTTTCCAACTTAACGGACTTGTATACACATTCTGACAACGGGTTAATGTGCTCAATATGGGGTTTGACCACCTCTGGCACAAATACAAGCCTGACAACGACGGGAAATGCTATGAGTGATATCATCAATCTCATGTTGAGGCAATAACGTGCATTCTTCCTGCAGAGCTGTTCACAAGTGTTGGAGATTGGTTGGTGGATGCCGACATGATGCAACCCGTCTCCCTAGTGCATCCCAGACATGCTCTACGGGATTCAAATCGGAAGAGCGAGCATGCCACATTACACGAGCAACACCTTTCGTTTCCAAAGGAACCTTAACCACCCGCGCCCAAAGAGTCGAGCATTATCGTCCATCAATAAGGCCGACAGTATCTCGTAGCAAACTTGCATGAGATCCCAATCTCCTCGCTG
This sequence comes from Schistocerca serialis cubense, assembly GCF_023864345.2. Classification (NCBI taxonomy): domain Eukaryota; kingdom Metazoa; phylum Arthropoda; class Insecta; order Orthoptera; family Acrididae; genus Schistocerca; species Schistocerca serialis. The sequence goes on from NC_064646.1 coordinate 405,770,226, forward strand.
TACCAGACAGCAGTTAAATCAGGCTGATTCATCCGCACAACTTTATGGAGTCATGTTCGAGTGGTCAACATAATCCCTGCCCACACCATTAAGGATTCTCCTGAATATTGGTCTCTTTCTACAATGTTTGGGTCACGAAATCGTGTTCCACGTGCCATGCAGGTGAAAATCCGTCGAGAATAACTCTCCAGACCAAATCGGGACATCTCTGAAAAGGACATTGGCCCACTGTTCAACCACCCATGTGACATGTTGACGGCTCCACTCAAGATGTTTCCTTCTGTGAAGACACGCCAGAGGCAAACAGACAGCAGATCTCCAGCAATAAAGGCCACTCCGCCGAAGCCTTCTACATACTGTGTGCCTCGATACAACACGTCCAGGGGATGCTGCGAGGTCAGATGCCAGTTGCAGTGCAGTAGTAAGGCTGTACCGTCGTGCCCTTACAGCCAACTAATGGTCCACTCTCTGTCACACCTAGCTGGCCGTGTCGTGGTCTCCGGGATACAGTTTCGGTCCGTATGAACCGTCGCTTCTTCCCAGAAACAGCAGAACGATTCATATTAAACCATCGGGCCACATCAGTTTGCGATTCTCCTGCTTCCATTCTTCCTACGGCCCTCCACAGCAGAAAGTCTGTAGGCGTCTTCTCTGCGCCATAATGCACCGTCTGTGACTGTGTACACAGCGATTGTGGATATGGAACCATCCTGCTCTGGTGTCATTGGTGGCTTGGTTGTCTATTGATCGGAATGGCATCTTCCGTGCAAGACACGATCCTAACGACATCTGTTGACAGTTTGTACGATTTTATTATGAATCACACACAGGACGGGGAAATAGCAATTTGTTGCTTTAATTTTGGACACCAATGTAGTTGTGACACCCTCGGTGCATACATAATGCACTCGACCATTCCTGGCGGCCTTTTCAGCATGGCGCCCCAAGCGGCCACTACTAATTGTGATGTGTCAAGAATGGAACTCTTACGGTAGTGGCAGCCATCTCAGCTTGACTCTCCAAGCTGTGACTTGTGTCACTTGCACCTTAAACCGACCCTGAGTCTGGAACGACAATATTGGCTTACAGGTGATTGTTTTTCCCAGGATAACTTGGCTCTTGCAGAATCGGTCAGAAATAAACTTTGAAAGGCTCCGGCAAGAAGCAGCTATTTGCTGAGTGCTGTTAATGGGAACTGGGAATACCAAACGGAAGTATTTGGATCTGCTTCTCAGAATGATTGACTGTCAATAGGACTTCGCGGTATGGATGCCGAGCTCGCTAAATAAATAGGCTGGCGGCATTCACGAGGCCAGCTGTAAGTTCACTGGGGCGGATCTGGCGTGCCAAAAGAGTGTTGCGTGTATCAACTCACTATCAAGCAATCCTGAATGATGAAGTTGTTCCACGTTGCAGAAAGCATTGAAAGAGTTCGCAGCTACGTTCCCATGCGCGGGCGTAGTAACCGGCTACGTCACTTGCCAGTTATCTAGGCGAGTGTTGGCATTTAGTACACACGTCATCGATGGGAAGAGGCCGTATAACAGAGTGTGGAATCCTTAGCTAGCTGGAAGTGTTGTCTAATGAACGAGACGGACATGGTTAGGTCTATTAGAACACATAAAAATTCCTTTGCTCCACTGGAAACTTCAAGTGCAGTGTCTTCGTGTGTGTAACGAAATTGATTCGCATTTTGCAAATCCGAATTGACGTCACTTGCTTCTGAAAGATGAAACTTTGTACCGGGCCGGGACTCGAACCCGGATTTTCGAGTTGCACCTTAATTATTTCGGTTATCCGACCACGTTTCCAGGTGCGACCCGAACTTCCACATGTGACCGAGTCCACAGTCATACTCACACACTTCGTGATTCCCGCACAGGTAGAGACAAATGTCTTGACCTCATTTTAGCCCGTCGAGGCTCGGAAACATCATTGCCAGTTACAATGTCCGTGTTTACATAGTCTAACGTGAAGATACAAACACTAAATGATCACAGGTCTTGTAAGCCGGCCGGTGTGGCCGACCGGTTCTAGGCGCTACAATCTGGAACCGCGCGACCGCTACGGTCGCAGGTTCGAATGATGCCTCGGGCATGGATGTGTGTGATGTCCTTAGGGTAGTTAGGTTTAAGTAGTTCTAAGTTCTAGGGGACTGATGACCTCAGAAGTTAGGTCCCATAATGCTCAGAGCCGTTTGAACCATTTGAACCGCCCCTTTGCACACCCTACTGGAGAAACAGGATCTACAACACTGGCGATCCTGGCGTATATCATTGAGAGGCGAAGGCTAGCACGAAGATAGACAGACTGGGATTCGATTTCCACGCTCGCAATTTATCACTAGACCACCAACACGAAGTTGCTGAGAGCACTTATATTACTAAGCGACTATCCTGGAACACGGTACCAGTTGCACGCTATTTAACGCGCTTTCAGGCGGAAATTTGATTTTTAATATTTCATGTAAATATGCACCGAATTAAAAAATTTTAAATGCTGTCGTCATTTGCCCTTTTGAAGTTCAGTCTTATGTTAAAAGCTTAACACAGAAGGAGGAGCATTTCAGCCAGAAACTGTGTATGTGATTTTAGGTTTTCCCGGCATACGGAAGTCTCGGGTATTCATCAGGGTAGAGTCATCAAACAGGCTCGATATTTCGCCGAGCACTCGGCCTTCAGAAATACCGAGACATGTTGAACAGAAACCACGTGTTTCTCTTGAGGCAACGTAACTGATAGCGCGCGAATACCAGGACTTCAGTACTACATAATAAGAGAACTTGTCGTCTTCCAAAAAATTTTATACATAATTTCAAAACTTTATGAAACATTTTCCCGCTGATACCCCACACCAAATGATGAAATTAAAAAACAATTATCGCTTACTCCATTTTCGTTGTTCTTACAGGCAAACTTCAGCTCAAGACATGAGGCTTTAATTTAGTACTTCTTTGTTACTGACTCTATTACCGACACATTTTGCAGACAGTATTCACGTATACCGCTAAACACATCTGTAAAATGATATCATTGTGCGACGTACAGTTTAGGATATACGTCATAAACAAAAACTTTCTTTACTTAGAATGGGCCGCAAATTACCCACACTATGCAGAGTGTATCAAAAAGAATTATACGATTTTTTAAAAAAGATCGTAATCATCTTGTTATTTGAGATACGTGCGTGAACAACGTACTGTTGGATAGAGAAAACCCTGCAGTTCTACATGGTTCCCACTAGGTAGCAGCAGTGTCCGCCACTTCAGTTCTAGTAAAAATGGTCTCGAGACAAAAGAAATCGTTTTGTGGTCTATTTTTCACGCAGTGGCGGTCAGTAATAACTGTTCAGCGTGACTTTCGTATGAGCATTGATCCTCTTACAGTACAGAGCATTAGACGATGGCATGAACAATTCCGAGAAACAGGTTGTTTGTGTAAAGGCAAATCGCCAGGCCGTCCCCCGATGTCTGACACAGACGTCTAACGCATCCGCCATAGTTTCCAAAGGAGTCCGCAGAAATCCATCCGCCGTGCAGCTCGACAGCTAAACGTGCCCCCGCCCTCCCGCCTAGCCGCGCGGTCTGATGCGCTGCTTCCCGAGCGGGAAGGCGTGCCGCTCGCCGGCACGATTTCGCCAGCCGGATTAGTGTCGAGGTCCGGTGTGCCGGCCAGCCTGTGGATGGATTTTAAGGCGGTTTTCCACCTACCTCGGTGAATGCCGGCCGGTTCCACTTATTCAGCCTCAGTTACAAACACAGTTAGCATGTTCGCATACACCATAGTTACTCTACCACGCAAACATTTTGGGTAATACTCGTCTGGTATCAGACATCCCGGGAGAGGGGGGGGGGGGTCCATTGGAGGGCCGAACCGCACAATAACCATGCGTACGCAGCATGTCATTCTCAATGGAGAGAAGTCTTCCGAAGTAAGAGTGGTTTCAGGTGTGCCGCAGGGGAGTGTCATAGGACCGTTGCTATTCACAATATACATAAATGACCTTGTGGATGAAATCAGAAGTTCACTGAGGCTTCTTGCAGATGATGCTGTGGTGTATCGAGAGGTTGTAACAATGGAAAATTGTAGTGAAATGCAGGAGGATCTGCAGCGAATTGACGCATGGTGCAGGGAGTGGCAATTGAATCTCAATGTGTTTTTTATTTTATTTGTTTATTGTTCCGTGGGACCACATTAAGGAGAAGTCTCCATGGTCGTGGAACGAGTCAATACATGAAATTACAACACGATTGTAGAAACAGATAAAATGAAATATAAGAAACATATTCAGTTGTAGATTGTAGAAACAGATAAAATGAAATATAAGAAACATATTCAGGCGACTCGTCGTTAGTTTAAATAAAGAAAATCAAGAATGTAACACTGGAATTTGCTTAATTTTTTAGCTCTTCCAGGAGCTCCTCGACAGAGTAGAAGGAGTGAGCCATGAGGAAACTCTTCAGTTTAGACTTAAAAGCGTTTGGGCTACTGCTAAGATTTTTGAGTTCTTGTGGTAGCTTATTGAAAATGGATGCAGCAGAATACTGCTCTCCTTTCTGCACAAGAGTTAAGGAAGTGCATTCCACATGCAGATTTGATTTCTGTCTAATATTAACTGAGTGAAAGCTGCTAACTCTTGGGAATAAGCTAATATTGCTAACAACAAACGACATTAAAGAAAATATATACTGTGAGGGCAATGTCAAAATTCCCAGACTATTGAATAGGGGTCGACAAGAGGTTTTCGAACTTACACC